>NC_140997.1:164892894-165224419 GCF_052327205.1 Somniosus microcephalus | reverse complement strand
GTAGTTTTGCGGCGGCGCTGCGGCCCAATCGCCTTCACCCGGAGATCGTGATATCATCGGCATGGTAGTGCCCCGGAACTGAAATTGACTTCCGCTCCCTGCAGCAGCGCCGGTCAAAAACACCGACAGCTGCAGGAGGCATGCATCAGGCAGCCGGCCACTTCGGGGACGATGATTAAAGGCGAGGAGGCCGAGCTAAGTAAAAAAAACCTTACATTTCTTGTTCCATTTTTTTTCGCGGCTGCCTTAGTGGTCCAGTAGGTACTTTCTCTATTGCAGAGCCTGCAGCGATGGCCCTTCCCTTTAAGGGAGGGAAGGAGCCTTTGAACGCAGCAACGCTGCATGGCCCAGTGTGCTGCCGATTGCTCTCCAAGGAGGAAGTTGAGTGCTTGATTTAGTGCTCCACTTCCTTCTTGGGGCGCAAAACCAAATTTTTTACAAGTTTAGAAACATTAGCACCGGCCGCTAATTTTCTCAACTTTTAAAGGTTAGCGCCCCAAACTGAGTTGTAATGAAATTCTCCCCCATATTTTCTAAAGACTATAGATCCTGAGATATACTTCAATAGTTTGTCTTGAGTGACTGCTTTGAATAAGCAATGAACTTCGTCCCAGCAGACTGGGTCATGGAACTGATGAACATTTTTTGGTTCAGGGAATGTAAATTAACAAATGTTGCAGGAAGTAGAAGAACTAGCTTGCATTTATGTAGTGCCTTTCTTGACCTTGGGACGCTTCAGCACTTCATAGCCAATGAAGTACTTTTGAAGTGTAGTCACTGTTGTAATGTTAGAAAATGCAACAACTAATTTGTGCACAGCAAGATCCCACAAACAGTAATGCAGCAATTAAGCTGCTTTTAGTGGTGCTGATTGTGGAATAGAAGTTGGCCAGGACACCAGGAAAATTCCCCAGTTCTTCTTTGAATAGTGCCATGGGATGTATTACATTCATCTAAGGTTTAACTTCTCATCCATAAGACAGAACATCCAACCACGCAGCACTCCCTCAGTACTACACTGAAGTGTCAGCCTAGGTTATGTGCTCATGTCTCTGGAATGGGGCTTGAAAAACACAACCTTTTGACTCAGAGGCCAGAGTCCAACCACCGAGGCAAGGCTGACACTAAATATTGGCACTCAAATTTCACCAGAAGCAGACGTTTCATTGCATCATGTTTACCAAACAGTTCACAATTAATGGGACTCCACTTATTCAATTTATAAATATATCCATCGCAAATAACTTGAAAAATTCCATTTTATGTCAACACTTGGACTAGCCCATTTTAATTGCAAAGATGTTGGGTTTAGCAAACATGAATCCTGCCCATAAATCTGCCTTTCCAGTTCAGCAACCGGATTTCTTTTGGTTAAAATATATCTCGAATACACCTCTATTCCATTTTAAATGTCCTGAAGCACTTCAATATCTACCTTTGTCAGCTTAGTGTTTCAAATAAATGCCACTACATGACTTGACTGATTATTAATGAACTACCATCTGCTGCTTCATGGCATTGAACTGTGACAATTTATATCTTTCTCTCGGTTTTGCTTATAGCTTCTATTTCGTAGGAAATGGTTGGCAAATGGTTTGCATAATCTTTGAGTAGGTCACAATCACAATATTCAATACTGCAAACAGGAACATTTATTGAAGTTTTACTGCAAGGTCTATCGTAATAGAAAACAAAATATTGCGGATGCTGGAAATCTGAAATAAAAACAGAAAATGCTGGAAATACTCAAGTCAGGCAGCATCTGTAGAGAGAGAAACAGAGTTAAAGGTGGGGTGGGGGGGGGGAATTTTGCCAGCCCTGGGGAGGCGGGTCTGCCAGGAAAATGGCAGAAACTGGGAGCGGGTACCAAGCCCGCTCTCAACCCACCTCCGTGCCATCTTCCCGGGAGGTGGGTCCCCAACTCGCGCAGGGACCCGTCTCCTCGAGGCGGGAAGGGGATTAGAGCCAATTAACTGCCTGTTAACAGGTAGTTAACAGGCAGTTAAGAGGATTATCCCCATTTTACCAACACAAGTGCGGGCTTCCCAACAGCTGCAAACCTCACCAGGGTCAGCGAGGCGAGCAGTGGGTCTGCAAGGGTGAGAGGGGTCGAAACGTCCGCTGTGGAGGTGAGTTATGGGTGCAGGTATGGACAGGTAAGTATGAGAGGCGAGTGAAGTGTTAGAAAAAGTTTCCTTACCTTTGTTTCTTCCTGCAGGCGTCAACCTTTGGGGATCCGGAGGTGCCTCATCTCGACGGCAGAGATGACAGAATGGCTGCTGCATTCTCCGATGCAGTAGCCATCTGATTTCTGCTAAGGAGAGAGGTTTGGTGAGCATTCAGTACAAGGGCTTACATTAGAACAGAGATTGTATAGTGTTTGACAGCTTCTCAAAAAGCTATCAAACGCTGACAATTCATGTCAAAAATTTTTGACAGATGAAACGTCATACGCTGACGTTCTCTGTCACCAGCTTTTCCTTAATTGGCGGGCTTAACAAGGTCAATCAAGGGAAAATAGCGTGGGTTGGCCAGACGTCATTGGAGGCAGGACTGAAACCCGACAACCAGCAGTCCCACCACCAACGCACCCCCATTGAGAAAGTCCAGCCCAACGTTACAGATCGATGACGAAGGGTCATCGACCTGAAACATTGGGGTCGATTTTCGTGGAGCCGTCAGGCGGGGTTTCAGGCATGTGGATGGGGGAAAATCCCGAATTCAGGGGTCCCGACACTATCCTGCCCAAAACCCCGCTCCACGCAACTTTCAGAGGCGGCGGGTACCCGCCCCATACTGGGACCCGCCGAAACCAGGCAGGAAGGGATTAGTGCCAATTAACTGCCTGTTAACAGGTAGTTAACAGGCAGTTTTTAGCCTAATCCCTATTTTGAGGGGTTTCGTGTGGGATTCCTGACGGCTCCAAACCACGCCAGGTTAGAGCAGGCGGGCCGTCGGGTTGGAGGGGTCGCGATGTCGGTGTTCAGGTGAGTGATGGGTGCATGAGTGCAAAGGTAAGTGTGTTTGGTGTGTCTAAAGTGTGTAAAGAACTTTTACTTACCTGTACTTACCTTAACAGCCTTTTTTCCTGTAGCCGTCGGGAGCCCATCACTCAACCGGCGCTTAAAGTTGAACGGCTGCGATCTGTGAAAAGTGACAGCCTTCAGCTTTGAGTGCCAGTGTGAGTTCTAACTGAGTCTGTGCAGAAGGACTCATGTTAGAACTCAGACTGTCAGTGTTTCACAGCTTCAAACAGCTGTGAAACACTGATATTTCATCTGTCAAGAACTCTTGACAGATGAAATTTCAGTCTGTGACGTCACCTGTTGTCAGGTGGCCCTTAATTGGCCTGCTGAGCCCGCTGGGCGGGCTCAACAAGGTCAATCAAGGGAAAATCACGCGGATTGGCCGGACGTCGAAGTAGGCAGGTCTAAAACCCGAAAGTTGTAGTCCCGCCTCCTTCCTGACAGCTTCAGGAAAATCAACTCCATTAACTCTGTTTCTCTCTCTATAGATGCTGCTGGACCTGCTGAGTATTTCCAGCATTTTCTGTTTTTATTTCTATCAGAATAGAAGTTCATCCAGTAACTAAGTGAGCCATACAGACCAGGAGGGTCCCAGGTTTAACCCTCAATCTGAGTTAGCTGTTCACAAAGAGAGCAACATCCCTAGGTTAGGTAGTGGAAGCTGGCCAGGGTTGACACTCCTGATCACTATTGAGCAACACCTGACCGAAGTGTGCATGTCAGGCGAGGGTAGGATTGGGCTTGGCTTTGCTTTCCTTGTCGCGGAATAGCCTGCTGACACTCAGTGTCAAGGCTCACACGTGAATAATGACCACCTGAATGAGGTGCTGTAAGACACCGGGAAAACTGCTCCACAGCACATAAATACATAGAAGTTACAACACAGAAACAGACGATTTGGTCCAATCACTCCATGTCAGCATTTACCCTGTATGCAAGCAAATAATTCTAATCACATTCACACACCCCTGTTCCCATATTCCTTCAACCACTTTTCCTTCATCCACCGAGGAGTCAACACCTTCAGGATAGGGCAAAAGAGAATGGCGATGAAATAACTGCAAATTTTATTATTGCATTATGTCAGCATTTTATATAGCACTACTTTAAACAGTGCTTATTTTGCCTCTTGTCTTTTACCAGGTCCCGATGCCACACACCATTCCTTGATCAATGGGCCGAGGTAATTTGCTCAGAGGTCTCTGCCATTGAAATCTGAAACTTAACTGTGTTTTATTTCCATTCTTGCAGTTGTATAAAATCAAGAAAATTTGTTATCATTTAAATCTATTTTCTTGCAAGAATATAAAGGCGAAGTTCTTGAAAATCAGCAAAGTCTACTGTAGTATTTTCTATTACTACCGACAATGAATGAGGTAATTATGGGGACTGAAATAGCAGTAAGAAATTAGTCTCAATCCCCACAGATGAATAAATTATTCAAATTAGATCATAAAACAACAAAAATCTTCCAGTTTGAAAACCCACACTTGTGCCACTAGCTATTTCAAACCATCATTACATCCCACATCTGAAATGCCATGCAAAGCACATAGTGTCATGGGAACAAATCTTTCCCAATAGAGAAGACAGAAGAAGGGCAACATAATTAAAAATGATTTGCTGAAAGAAACCAAACACAATGCTGAGCATTTGATTTGGGTTCCACCGTTTGGACACTGATGGGAGCTAAAATATAGTAGTAAAAATTATAGCAAAAAAAAGACAGGATTTAAAATCTGATTTGAAGGTAAAAACAGGTAAAAGCATTTCTTCCTAATTATTTCTAAATATCAACGGATTCTTTTACAGATTAGAGTTCAAGCAAAAAAAAGGCTGCCTCCTCATTTTTGCCTTTAGCTATATTCAGTTCATCAATAAACTTCCCTTCATCAAAAGGTCAGAAGTGAGGCTGTTCACTGATAATTGTGCAACGTTCCTCTCCATTTGCAATTCCACAGAAAATGAAGTATTCCAAGCAAGCATGCAATAAGACCTGGGCTGATAAGTGCCAAGTAACAATCATGCCACACAAGTGCCAGTCAATGACCTGCTCTAATAACAGAGGGCCTAACCACCTCCCTTCAACATTAAATGGCATTACCATCACTGAATCTCCAGCATCATCATTCCTGGGAATAACCATCGACCAGAAACTCAACTAGACTAACCACATGAATGCTGAGGGGCTGGGTATTCTGTGGCGAATGGCTCACTGCCTGACTCCCCAAAGCCTCTTCACCACTTACAAAGCGCAAGTCACAAGTGGAAAGGAATACTTTCCACTTGCCTGGATGGGTGCAGCTGCAACCACACTCAAGAAGATTGACACTATCCAGGACAAACCAAGTACCAATCATTATCCAGAAAAAGTAGTGAGCTTTTAATTGGAAAAAGCTGAAGTAATGCTGGATCAGCAAGTAGGTTTGCAGTCTTACATCACTAAGATACAACAAGGTGATTGATACAAGTTAATCGATACAACAAGTTGATCTCCCATGTGTTACATGTTAATATAGTCGGGATCCAGCTTCTAAAGTTTACAGCAGTTCAGTTGCAGCCTAAATGCAGCAACACTTCACCCGTTATTGTGTACAGGCTAAGTAAGTGGGCAGAGATTTGGCAGATGGAATACAATACTGGAAAGTGTGAGGTTATGCACTTTGGCAGGAAAAATCATAGAGCAAGTTATTATCTTAATGGCAAGAAACTGGAAAGTACTGTCGTACAAAGGGATCTGGGGGTCCTGGTGCACGAAACTCAAAAAGTTAGTATGCAGGTGCAGCAAGTGATCAAGAAGGCCAATGGAATGTTGGCTTTTATTGCTAGGGGGATGGAATATAAAAACAGGGAGGTATTGCTGCAGTTGTACAAGGTATTGGTGAGACCGTACCTGGAATACTGCATACAGTTTTGGTGTCCATACTTAAGAAAAGACATACTTGCTCTCGAGTCAGTATAAAGAAGGTTCACTCGGTTAATCCCGGGGATGAGGGGGTGGTCATATGAGGAGAGGTTGAGTAGATTGGGACTCTACTCATTGGAGTTCAGAAGAATGAGAGGCGATCTTATTGAAACATATAAGATTGTGAAGGGGCTTGATCGGGTGGATGCGGTGAGGATGTTCCCAATGTTGGGTGAAATTAGAACTAGGGGGCATAATCTTAAAATAAGGGGCTGCTCTTTCAAAACTGAGATGAGGAGAAACTTCTTCACTCAGAGGGTGGTAGGTTTGTGGAATTTGCTGCCCCAGAAAGCTGTGGAAGCTACATCATTAAATAAATTTAAAACAGAAATAGATAGTTTCCTAGAAGTAAAGGGAATTAAGGGTTACGGGGAGCGGGCAGGAAATTGGACATGAGTCTAGGTTCGGAATGGTCATGGCCCTGTGGGTAGTGGAGTGGGCCCAGGGGCCGTGTAGCTTGGTTCTGCCCCTACTGTGTTCTAATTCTGTGTTAGATTTCAGGAGATGGTTTTATTCCTGTTCCTGGCTGGGGTGGAGATCGCCTTTACAGAAGGTAAGTACTGTAGAAAATATAGGGACAGAGTGATCTCCTGGAAGAATTTCGATCGCCTAGATGGGTCAGAGAGGAATTTCCCAGATTTTTTTCTCCCAAATTAGCCATTGGGTCTTTATCTGGTTTTTTACCTCTCCCGGGAGATCACATGGGTTCGGGTGGATGCAGAGTGATAGAAGATTTGAGGTTAGGATCAGATCAGCCATGATCTTATTGAATGGTGGAGCAGGCTCGAGGGGCTGATTGGCCTACTCCTGCTCCTATTTCTTATGTTCTTATGTTCTTACATCTTCATTTAGTCATAGCACAAATAACATTGTGGGAGTAGTTTCACCACACTGACTGCAGCAGTTCAAGAAGAAAGTTCACCACCACTTTCTCAGGACAACTACAGATGGGCAATAAATGCCGGCCTTGCTCGCAATGCCCAAATCCTGAGGCTGAACACAAAAAAATTTTGTTTCTATTTAAAGTATCTCCAAATTCATTCCCGCATTGTTTGAGCTAGTTTTATAGTCATCCTCCCTCCATGCACTCATGTAGTGTTCTACAATGACCATCTAATTTCGAGCACAACACATATTCTTCACCTGGGCAGGGCCGGGACCGATGTCCCAGGGGGAGTGTTTGCTAATGCTCTGGGGGAGGGTTTAAAGTAAAATGGCACGGGGTTGGGAACCTGAACGGGGAGACAGAGGAATGGGAAACAAGGATAAAAGCAAAAGACCGGAAGGAGAAAAACAAAAGTGGCAGGCAGAGAAATCAAGGGTTTAAATCAAACATGGCCACAGTAAATAATAATTCTAAAAGATCTAAGAGCATTAAAAAAAACCAAGCCTGAAGGCTTTGTGTCTTAATGCGAGGAGTATTTGTAATAAGGTGGATGAATTAGCAGCGCAAATAGAGGTAAACGAATAAGATATGATTGGGATTACGGAAACATGGCTTCAGGGTGGCCAAGGCTGGGAACTCAACATCCAGGGGTATTCAATATTCAGGAAAGATAGGCAAAAACGGAAAAGGAGGTGGGGTAGCATTGCTGGTTAAAGAGGGGATTAACACAATTGAAAGGAAGGATATTAGCTCTGATGATGTGGAATCTGTATGGGTAGAACTGAGAAATACGAAGGGGCAGAAAACGTTAGTGGGAGTGGAATATAGACCTCCAAAAAGTAATGCGGAGGTTGGGGATGGCATTAAACGGGAAATTAGAGAAGCATGCAATAAGAGCACAGCAGTTATCATGGGATACTTTAATCTACATATGGATTGGGCTAACCAAATTAGTAACAATACTGTGGAGGAGGAATTCCTGGAGTGTATATGGGATGGTTTCCTGGACCAATATGTCGAGGAACCAACTAGAGATCAGGCCATCTTAGACTGGGTATTATGTAATGAGAAAGGATTAATTAGCAATCTTGTTGTGCAAGGCCCCTTGGGTCAGACTGATCATAATATGATAGAATTCTTCATTAAGATGGAGAGTGAAATAGTTGACTCAGAGACTAGGGTCCTGAATTTAAATAAAGGAGACTACGATGGTATGAGGTGCGAGTTGGGTACGACTGATTGGGGATTGTCACTCAAAGGGTTGACGGTGGATGGGCAATGGCAAACATTCAAAGATCGCATGGATGAATTACAGAATTTATTCATCCCAGTTTGGCATAAAAATAAAACAAAAAAGGTGACTCAACCGTGGCTAACAAGGGAAATTAGGGATAGCAAAAGATCCAAGGAGAGGACATATAAATTGGCCAGAAAAAGCAGTAAACCCGAGGATTGGGAGCAGTTTAGGATTCAACAAAGGAGGACAAAGGGATTAATTAAGAGGGGGCAAATAGAGTATGAGAGTAAGCTTGCAGGGAATATAAAAACTGACTGTAAAAGCTTTTATAGATATGTGGAGAGAAAAAGATTGGTGAAGTCAAGCGTAGGTCCCTTGCAGTCAGAATCAGGGGAATTTATAATGGGGAACAAAGAAATGGCAGACCAATTAAATACATACTTTAGTTCTGTCTTCACAAAGGAGGACACAAATAACCTCCCAAAGATGTCGGGGAACATACGGTCTAATGAAAGGGAGGAACTGATAGAAATCAGTATTTGTAGGGAAATGGTGTTAGGGAAATTGATGGGATTGAGGGCCGATAAATCCCCAGGACCTGATAATCTACATCCTAGGGTACTTAAGGAGTGGCCCTAGAAATAATAGATGCATTGCTGGTCATCTTCCAAAATTCGATAGACTCTGGAACAGTACCCATGAATTGGCGGGTAGCTAATGTTACCCCACTGTTCAAAAAGGGTGGTAGAGAGAAAATGGGGAATTACAGACTGGTAAGCCTGACATCGGTAGTGGGGAAAATGCTAGAGTCCATTATAAAGGATGTAATAGCAGAGCACTTGGAAAAAAGTGACCGGATCGGACAAAGTCAACATGGATTTACAAAAGGTAAATCGTGCTTGACTAATCTACTGGAATTTTTTGAGGATGTAACTGGTAAAATAGATAAGGGAGAACCAATGGATGTGGTGTATTTGGATTTTCAAAAGGCTTTCGATAAGGTCCCGCATAAGAGATTAGCATGTAAACTTAAGGCACATGGGATTGGGGGCAAGGTATTGACTTGGATAGAGAACTGGTTGGCAGACAGAAAGCAAAGAGTTAGAATAAACGGCTCTTTTCCGAGTGGCAGGCAGTGACTAGTGGGGTACCACAGGGATCGGTCCTTGGACCCCAGCTATTCACAATATATATTAATGATCTGGACGAGGGAACTAGATGTAATATCTCCAAGTTTGCAGACGACACAAAGCTGGGTGGGCATGTGTGCTGTGAGGAGGATGCCGAGAAACTCCAGTGTGATTTGAACAGGTTGGGTGATTGGGCAGAAGCATGGCAGATGCAATATAACGTGGATAAATGCGAGGTCATCCACTTTGGTGTCAAAAACAGGCAGGCAGATTATTATCTGAATGGCAATAGATTGGGGGAAGGGGAAGTGCAATGAGACCTAGGCGTCCTTGTGCACCAGTCGCTGAAAGTAAGCATGCAGGTGCAGCAGGCGGTTAAGATGGCAAATGGTATGTTGGCCTTCGTAGCGAGAGGGTTTGAGTACAGGAACAAGGATGTCTTGCTGCAGTTGTACAGGGCCTTGGTGAGACCATATCTTGAGTATTGTGAGCAGTTTTGGTCGCCTTATCTGAGGAAGGATGTTCTTGCCATGGAGGGAGTGCAGCGCAGATTCACCAGGCTGATACCTGGGATGGCAGGAATGACGTATGAGGAGAGATTGGGTCGATTGGGCTTGTACTCGCTGGAGTTTAGAAGAATGAGAGGGGATCTCATCGAAACTTATAAAATTCTAACAGGACTAGACAGACTAGATGCTGGAAGGATGTTCCCGATGGTCGGGGAGTCCAGAACCAGGGGTCACAGTCTAAGGATAAGGGGTAAGCCATTTAGGACAGAAATGAGGAGGAATTTCCTCACCCAGAGAGTGGTGAACCTGTGGAATTCTCTACCAAAGAAGGCAGTAGAGGCCAATTCATTAAATATATTCAAGAAGGGGTTGGATATATTTCTTAAGGCTAAAGGGATCAAGGGATATGGGGAGAAGGCAGGAACAGGGTACTGAATTTGGATGATCAGCCATGATCTCATTGAATGGCGGAGCAGGCTCAAGGGGCCAAATGGCCTACTCCTGCTCCTATCTTCTATGTTTCTGTTTCTATGTTTCTTCAGAAAATTCAAAGCCGGTTGAAAACAGTCTAAGAAAACTATTTGAACATTTTGATTGATTGGTTTGTGCTACTCATTTGTTCATGAATGGTAACTTTGAAAAAAATGGATGGATTTGATGTTTATTTTCCTAATGGTTAGTCATTCCTCATTTAATTTTTTTTTTAATTCATTCACATTTAGTATAGCGGATATTTAATTGGTAACTTAACAGGTAAGTGGTTACACAGAGCTTCATAGAAATTTTAACACAGAAACAGAATTTATCCTCCTAATCCCAAGATGCCCACTATTTTCTCATATCCCTTAACTCCTCTTAACTACAACCACCTAACTAACCTATTCTTAAAAGTTGACAGTCTTCAATGCTTTAACTCCAGTAGTACATTCCACAGCCTCACAACAATGAGTAAAAAATAAATTCTGCTCTCCGTCTTAAATCTATTGCACATAATCTTAAACTTACATCCCCTTGTTCCAGAACCTTCAATGGCTGGAAACAGTCTGTTTCTATATACTGTAGTCTGCCCCAACCCTTCATAATTTTAAACATATCTCGTGAGTCATCCCTTAATTTTCTCTGTGCTAATGAAATCAACCCAAATTGACTTACTTTATATTTGTATTTCCTCATTCCAGGCAGCATTCTAGTAAATCTGCACTAAACCTTCGCTATTGCCTCTAATGAGGAGTTCAAAATTACACACTGTAATCCGACAAAGGTTTTATATAGATTACCCAGTATTCCATTAGCCTTTTTTAATGCCCTTAGCCATTTGAGGTGTTGCTTTTAATATCTTGTGAACCTGAATCTCCAAATTCCTCTGCTCTCCCTCTCTTTTGGTGTACCACTTAGCTGCAACTTAAGCCTTATTTAATGATTCCTTAACAACTTAAATTAAAATTACATCGGCCGGGGAGATGATGCACTCCAATCCCCGCAGCGCCCACGTGTCTCGGAAGGCCTCGAGCGTGCTGGCGGACACTGCGTGCTCTATCTCCAGGGCCACCTGGGCGCGAACATAGCTGTGAAAGGGAGGCAGGCAATCGGGCCGGACGGCCCCCTCGGTCGCCTGCTGCATGGACCTGTGGATGGCCACTTTGGCCAGGCCCAGGAGCAGTCCCATGAGGAGGCCCTCCGACCTGCCCGCTGCCCTCCGCACCGGGTGACCGTAGATCAGGAGCGTGGGACTGAAGTGCAGCCAAAATTTGAGTAGCAGCCCCTTTAGGTTGTGGAATAGGAGCTGCAACCTCTCGCATTCTATGTAAACATGAAATACGGACTCCTCAAGGCCACAGAAAATCCTCTGCTCTCCTACATCATCCAGCTTTCTCTCATTCAAAATAGATTTATTTTAACCAAAATGTAAACCAAACCAATATTGGAGCCACACCCAAGTTACAAGTGTTGACTCTTTCTTTGTCATAGGCAATTGCCTATTAATAATCAACCATGTGCCCCCTTTTTAAAGGGGCACAACCAATAAAAACTGTAACTTAACAAAAGGAACCTTAACAAATTGAATTAAAATTCCATTTTCAGTGGTGATGATGCACTCCAGTCCCTCCGGTACCCACTGGCCGTGGAAGGCCTCGAGCGTGCTGGTGGACACCGCATGCTCCATCTCCAGGGACACCCGAGCGCGATCGTAGCCGCGGAAGAGAGGCAGGCAGTCGTGCCGAACGACCGCCCGCTGTCAAGTTACAAGTCTTGACTCAGCTCCCTGCTCACACATTAATTAGCACCTATTCACGACAAACACTTACAACTGACTGACAGTTAACTGCCAATTTCAGGCAGTTTCCGTTAACTACAGTTTTTAAAGTTCTAGGTTAAATTCAAAATGTTCAACTAAATTCCACTTTTTACAGCTAATTCCCAACTTTAGCACTCTGTTTAGAAGCACTCTGTGCAGACCATTCCATATCCAAATCATTTATGTACACAGTGAACAGAAGCAGCCCCAGAATATGTGATGCGCTAAGGTGCCACACCTCTCAGTCCACTCTTCCTGGTGCGACACAACAGACACAGGCTAGACACAAGACTACATCGATACTGCATAACAATGGACATGATAAAGTTAACCAGATATGCAAATCATCCAAATTAATACATTATTGCCCATTTACTAGTTAGCATAATATATAACTAGAATTAAAATATGAATCATAACAAATTCTTATTTGGCATTACATGCAAATTGGCAGTTTTGATAAATTATGCTAGAATAGATGCAACAGAAAAGGCAGAATTTAGGATTAAATAAGAAACTTAGTAAAAGCAAACCTGTGATGTGCAATATTTTCCACTAGCCCACAAGTTGCTCTGACGTTACTTTTTATAACTAAAGTAGAAATTTGATTCAGAAACACTGTACATTCAAACACATTACAGTATACCATGTTGTCCAAATGGTTCATAAAAATGTTGGCATTCAGTTTGTGCACATATTTAAAAACTATGGGATAGATTTTCAACTTGCTGCCCCGGTGTAAAATTGGCATTGCGGATCAACCATGCATGGCAGAAACTGCTCTATTTGTATTTCCATAGATTTCAATGGAAATAACAATGAGGCGGTTTCTATAAATGGGTGCTTGATCTGCAACATCAGCTTTACACCTGTGCGCCAAGTTGAAATTTTACCCCAGTAGGTCTGTAATTTTGCTGGTACATTTAGCAAGTATGTAATGCAAAACCAAAATACATTCTGACAGCAGTAAATCTAATGGGATGTATTTAGTGTTGGCTGTGAATAAAAGCAGTATCTTCCCACTTTATCTTTATCAGTTCTCTCTGAAAATGACACTGTACATCCTGAACAATAAGCAACAGCTTTATGGGATTTCTTACGGAAAAATTGAAAATTGTAGGAAACGTTTAAAAAATTCTAAGTAAACGTGTTTATCACCTTTTGATCATGTATGGAATTTTATAAGAATGAAAGCAATTAAGACAAATGAATGTGCCAAATGAGCAAAATTCAATAGGTCAGTTTATATTTACTACAGGCTGCTTTTATGCCGCAGAGCCAGCTTTTTTTTAAATTCGTTTATGGGATGTGGGCATCGCTGGTAAGGCCAGCATTTATTGCCCATCTCTAACTGCCCTTAAGAAGGTTGTGGTGAGCCGCCTTCTTGAACTGCTGCAGTCCGTGTGGTGAAGGTACTTCCACAATGCTGTTAGGGAGGGAGTTCCAGGATTTTGACCCGGCGACAATGAAGGATTGGCGATATACTTCTAAGTCAGGATGGTGTGTGACTTGGAGGGGAACTTGGAGGTGGTCGTGTTCCCATGCACCTGCTGCCCTTGTCCTTCTAGGTGGAAGAGGTCGCGGGTTTGGGAGGTGCTGCCGAAGAAGCCTTGGCGAGTTGCTGCAGTGCAACTTGTAGATGGCACACACTGCAGCCACGGTACGCCCGTGGTGGAGGGAGTGAACGTTTAAGGTGGTAGATGGGGTGCCAATCAAGCGGGCTGCTTTGTCCTGGATGGTGTCGAACTCCTTGAGTGTTATTGGAGCTGCACCCATCCAGGCAAGTGGAGAGTATTCCATCACACTCCTGTCTTGTGCCTTGTTATTTATAATTTTGGAAAGCAACGTTTCTTTGCAACTGAGCCAACATATGCTATACAATACCTCATGATTTCCCATGGGCAAATCAGCAGTTAGTACTCTGTCTTTTCTCTCCATTAATCTTGTTTCTTGCTTTTCTATATTACAGGAAAGCTAAATTACTTTTTTGTGCACATTAGACCCAAGCCACCATGCTCCTACCGGAACCACATACAATGTATAAATCAAATACTTTCTGGACTATTACAGGATATGACTTCCCTTTTCAAGTCAACCTGTTGAATGTTTCACTCTCTCAGTACTGTGCATATTGTCTCATTTTCAATCAAAAAAACACAAGAAAATATTTAATAGTGGAGAAGACATTTATGCAAATTAATCTAAAATATTTTTCATTACTAATTATTAAAAAAAACAAAGCACTAAAACTACAGATTAACACAGGTGGGAGCCATTGCACTGTTCTTTCATCTCAAAACCTGGCAGTATAGTCTCACCTCCCACGGCTGTAATAGTTATAATAGAAATAAACCTGAACAGTTTTAACCTAATTCTTCATTTTGTGTTTTTCACACACATCATTGAGCGTTAATTTATTCTCACTCAGAAAGGTCATAGGGAATGGCTACTGTGCAAAATAGAACATTGACACTGCTGCAGTGGTGGGGCAGAGTAGAGGAAGTGGGTGATAATTAACCATAAAGGACCAAATATGGTAAGTGTTTCATTCCTCAGCAATGACATCTCTTCCCTCAGCCTAAAAATCCTCAGCAGTTTTGGAATCACAATCCAGAAGGTGGAGAGTGTGCACCTTCCTCACAATGTTTGAATTTCTTCATAAACGTATCTAAAGCTAAACAACAACACCGATGCCAATGTAATCCTGGCTTCTAATCTTGGCTATACATCAACCTGGAAAATATCTTCTTTGCAAAGCTTTGACATCTTTTTTCCCTCATTGAACTGGGCGTGGGCTGACCACACTTCTTCATTTTTATTATTTAATTATTCATCACTGCTCAACCTACTCTAAATTTTATCAGCTCTTTGAGCCACCTCTTTGAGCTCTTGGAGTTCTTCAAAAAGTTTTGTAAAATTGATACAATTCAATGTTATCACAACCCACAAAGCACCAGAGGCCCCAGTAGTATCAAGAGACTTTAAACTTTGACCATGCCTGTTAAGTCTGTGTGTTCTAATTATTGTTAATAAGAATCACTGCACACAGACCACAAGAATAAATTCAACAGGTCTTTACTAGTCGAAGGTCAGGCTGAACTGCCCAATAAATCATTACACAGCACTTATATACCGGTGTGGTCACCACCGGTATTACAGTATACAGCAGCCAAGATAAAGTAGTGCATCTCTTAAAATAGTTCTCTTAAAGGTGGAACGGTTACATACACCACAATCCTCCCTTTTTAGCTTAACAATATATATTCCCCATTTAACATAACATAATAACATATATACACAACTTCATGTAAAAACAGTTCACAGATTCAGTCTCTGAGGAGGCCTCCTGATCCGAGACGGATAACGCCTTTCAGGGGTCTCTGGTTCTCGTTGCTGGGGTGACTCATCTAGTTGATCCCCTATGGATAGGACATCATCATCAGGTATATTCACTTCTGAGGTAGATGCTTCAGGTTCACTAACTTCCTCCACGGTTGTCTCTGTCGTAACCATGGGCTCGACCCTTGTTCTCGATCCCACCAGTTGGTCAGCATGACGTCGCATTACGTTTTCACCAACATCTACCGTGTACATCAGGGGTCCTTGTCTGGCCCGAATTGTTCCAGATTGCCATTTCTCGTTTTTATAGTCCCTGGCTAACACCGGTTGTCCTATTTCAAAACTCCGAGTGGGCTTGTTATTGATATGCTGGAACTGTTTGTTTTCGACTTCCCTCCGCACATTTGGTTTTAACAAGTCCAACATGGACCGCAACCTCCTGTTATAGAACATCATGGCAGGACTTTGGTTTGTTGTTGCATGGGTGGCGTTTCGATATGCCAGTAGGAAATTGTCCACCTTGTGTTGCAGTGGAATCTGATCTTCGCTCATGGCCTTTATTGCCTTTTTGAACGTCTGTACAAACCTCTCGGCCAGCCCATTCGTAGCTGGATGATATGGGGTAGAGGTATAATGTTTCACCCCATTCTTCTTCAGGAATTTCTGGAATTCCTCTGACACGAACTGTGGTCCGTTGTCTGAACATATTTGCTCTGGCAATCCATTTCTTGCAAATATCGTTCTTAGCACCGCGATCGTCTTCTCCAAGGTAGTGGTAGTCATTTTAATCACTTCTGGCCATTTAGAATGTGCGTCCACCGCAATTAAAAACATGGAGTCCATGAATAGACCAGCAAAGTCAATATGTACACATTGCCATGGGGTTGAAGGCCATTCCCATGGATGCAGCGGTGCAATTGGAGGTGCATTTTGGACTTTTTGGCACCCTGAGCAGCTTTTCGTCAGATCCTCTATCTGTTGGTCGATACCCGGCCACCACACATAAGCCCTAGCAAGGCTTTTCACCTTGACTCCCCCCAGATGACCTTCATGTAGTTCTTTTAGAACTCTCTCTCTTAACTTAGGAGGGATAATCACCCTTGTTCCATCCATCAATGTTCCCTGACAGATGGACAGCTGTTCTCGTCTTGCTGAGAATGCCGGTAACAGTGGATCACCATGGGCTGGCCATCCCTTTACTGTCAATTCGTAGACCCGGGACAGTGTCGGGTCATTCCTCGTCTCCCTTTCAATATTTGCATTGGTGACAGGTAAACATTCGATGATGGTCGAGTGAAATAACTCCACCGGCTCAACCGTCAGTGCCTCCTCCTCAGTAGGTAGTGGCAGGCGCGACAGCCCATCAGCATTAACATGCTGCTTTGTACCTTTGAATTCTATCTGATATTGATGTGCCCCTAGGAAAAGGGACCATCTCTGGAGCCTCTGTGCTGTCATCACCGAAACACCCTTCTTAGGGTTAAAAATGGATACCAACGGCTGGTGGTCTGTCAGCAGTGTAAACTTCTGGCCCTGCAGGTAATGATTAAACTTCTTTACTCCCCACACAAGGCTGAGAGCCTCCCTATCTATCTGAGCATAGTTGCGCTCAGCGGAGGTCAATGGTCTGGATGCAAATGCGACTGGCCTTTCCAAGCCATTTGGCAACTTGTGTGAGAGTACTGCTCCAATACCATAAGGAGAAGCATCACAAGCTAAACGAATAGGTAGCATTGGGTTGAAGTGAGCCAACACTTCCTCTGAGGTGATCAATGCCTTGCTTTTGTGAAAGGCCTTCTTACAGTCCTCGCTCCACTTCCATGGTACTTCTTTCTGCAAAAGAGCGTTCAGCGGGTGCAGCACCATGGATAGATTTGGCAGAAACCTATGGTAATAGTTAATCAACCCTAGGAACGACCTCAACTGTGATACATTTTCCGGAGCGGGAGCCTTCACAACAGCTTCGATCTTGTCAGGTGACTTGTGCAGCCCCTCCTGGTCAATGACATGACCACAGTACAAGATCCGTTTCTGAAAGAACTCACATTTCTGGCGATTAACTCGAAGTCCATATTCCTTCAATCTGGTGAGCGCCAGTTTCAAATTTGCAAGGTGTTCCTCATCGTCATCTCCTGTAATCAGGATATCGTCCAAGTAACATTGAGTGCTTGGAATTCCCTGTAATACCTGCTCCATGGCCCACTGCCAAATTGCTGGAGCCGAAGCCACTCCAAAAACCAGTCTATTATATCGATACAAGCCTCTGTGCGTGTTGATTGTGAGATACTGGCGCGACTCTTCCTCAACTTCCATCTGTAAGTACGCTTGCGCCAGGTCTATCTTGGTGAAGTGTTTCCCGCCAGACAATGAAGCAAAGATATCCTCAATCCGCGGAAGCAGATATTGCACCATGTGAAGCACCGGATTAACCGTGGTCTTGAAGTCTCCACAGATGCGGACTTTCCCCGGTTCCCCTGGCTTGTTACTCGATGAACGCTTCATGACGGGAACAATGGGCGTGGCCCACTCACTCCAGTCCACCTTAGACAGTACTCCTGAACGTTCTAGCCCTTCCAGCTCAGCTTCCACAGCAGGTCGTATCGCATAAGGTACCGGTCTGGCTTTGAAAAATTTTGGGTTTGCATGTTCTGCAATCTTGATTTTTGCCGTAATTCCTCTCAGTGTTCCCAGTCCCTGTTGGAACACCTCTTTAGCCTCATCCAATATTCTGGACAATCGTTCAGGTTTGACATCTTTTTTTCCGGAATCTACCGTTATTGCTTTTAGGGAGTGCCAGTCCATATTTATTTTCCTGATCCACTCCCGTCCCAGAAGTAGTGGACCTCCCTCAGGTAGTACATATAAGTCCATTCCTTGGTGTTCTTTGCCCTTGTGTACCACCTTGACTTTTATCTTCCCGATGGGGTATACTCTTTGCCCCGTGTATGTCTGCAATACTCTCTCCGTATCCCGTAGGGGAATATGTGTGAATAACCTTTTGTAATCTTGCTTATTCATGACCGTCAACGCCGATCCGGTGTCCAATTCCATCTTCACTTGGACTCCTGCTATCTGAAGTGTGACCCACATAGTTTGTAGGTCAGCTTCCTTACTCACATTGTGAATTCTCAGACTACCCAGTTCCTTGCTGTTGGAGTCTGAATCCGAATTCTGTTCATCCGAACTCTTCTCAGCCACCTTATGTACCTTTCTGCACTTTTCCTGCGGTGACTTTTTGTTGCTGGTCTTCTTTCCTGACCGGCATACTTTAGCTATGTGACCAAGCTTGCCACATTTTCTACATTCCTGATTTTTAAACCAGCATTGGTTCTGATCGTGTGTTGTCTTTCCACAACGATAACATTTCGCTGTACCCACAGCCATTTGATCTACGCTGAGTACCGCTGTCTTCAGCTGCATTTCCGCAGTGCCTCTCGCTGCGGCTTCGTGCGATGCTGCAATAGTGACAGCCTTATCAAGTGTAAGATCATTCTCTTCAAGCAGCCGCTTTTGTGTTCCTTCTTTCGACAATCCACACACGAATTTGTCTCTCAGTGCCTCTGTCAGTCTTTCCCCAAACTGACAGTATTTCGCTAGCTTACGCAGTTCAATTAAATACTCCGTGTTGCTTTCCTCTTTCAGTTGCGTTCTCGCATAAAATTTAAATCGTTCCGCTAACATCAGCGGTATGGGGTTCAAATGATTTCTCAGGACAGCAACAATATTAGCGAAAGCCTGATCCCCCGGTTTAGCTGGTGATAGAAGATGCTTCAATAGCCCGTATGTCTTCGCACCCATTGAGTTTAGTAAGGTTAGTGCTTTATCTTCATCTGATATTTTATTTGCCTTACAATAAATCTCTATGCGTTCTACATACGTGGCCCAATCTTCAACATCGGCATCGAAATCGTTGATGTTACCACGCTTAGGCATCCTCACAATCTTCTTGAGAAACAAAAAGAAATTTTTCTTTTCTTTTCTTTTTTCAAAATGGCGGTTTCCCGCGCTTGTCTTCTTCCCCCGCCTATGAAAATGGCGGCTTCCCGCGTTTGCCTTTCTCCCCCGCTGGCTGTAATGGCGATTGCCGTATTGCTGCGTTCGCCCTCCCCAGCGGTTCTCAAATCGTGCCTCCCAGCCCCTCTTGCAGTCCGGTCCTTTCCCCCGGCTGCGGCTGAGTTCTCCGCGTTTTTTAAAATTATTTTTATTTTCTCCCGCGCCTCGCGGCCTCGGTAGCTGCCCGGCCTTTTTCCCCGGTCGCGGTCGAGCTCTCTCTCGACGCTGTTGCGTCTCCCAGCCCGCTTGCAGCCCGGTCTTTTACACCGGCTGCGTTTGCATTCACCGCGGCTCCCGTGCCTTACGCTGCCCCAGTCTCAGCGCCTCTGGCCCCGACTTCTGTCCGGCTCTTTTCCCCGGCCGTGGTCAAGTTCTCCGCCCTTTTTTCCTCCGTTTTTCCCTCCCCTACTTCACAGCCAACGTGGCCGACTTGCTGCTCGTCGCTGATCGGCTTACCCACCACCGTGATAGAAGGGATGATCACTGCCTGTTGCTGATGGAAGGCTTCGTGTCAGGATTCTTCCTTGCTCTTCAGACCCGAGTCTTTTCGCAGCAGGATGATGAGGGTGGATGCCTCTTCTCGACGCCCGTTAAACTGCCTTGGATATATCTCTGCCACAGGGTAAGATCGTCATCGTCGCCACTGTTAAGACTGTGTGTTCTAATTATTGTTAATAAGAATCACTGCACACAGACCACAAGAATAAATTCAACAGGTCTTTACTAGTCGAAGGTCAGGCTGAACTGCCCAATAAATCATTACACAGCACTTATATACCGGTGTGGTCACCACCGGTATTACAGTATACAGCAGCCAAGATAAAGTAGTGCATCTCTTAAAATAGTTCTCTTAAAGGTGGAACGGTTACATACACCACAATGCCTATAGTAGTAAACAGAAAGTGGATTCACCTTCCCAATAGCTAAATTGGAGCTCCATTTGAATGAATTATTGACTAAATGTAGGAATAAACTGATTATATATTCGTATCTATTCAGATGCATGCTCGTACAAGCCACTGGTCGAAACTCCACCAAAATTCCAGAGGAGTAGCACACTTTGACTTTCGGGCCACGGATATGAAACCAGCCCAGACTAGTGGGATTATCCTTTTGTTGGTTCTAAAAGTCTTCTGTGAAATTAGCTCAGTCAGTTTGAATTCAATTCCTAGAGAACACGGATCCACAGATCAAAACTGTTCGTAATTTGACACTAATTTGGCAATCTTACTCAGAGAGTAAAAGGATAGCTTGTATGGGAAATGTAAAATGGCATGCTCGGTGTTACTCTATAATGCACATATATGCAAACAGATGGCTCAGTTGATAGCACCTTCACCTCTGAATTAGATGGTTGTGGGGATCAATTCCCTTTCCAGGAATTCACCACTTAATGCACACTGACATTTTGGCCCTTTTACACTTTGGAGTGCAGTGCAAGACCAACACTCTCCTTAATTTACACTATAGTCACATCGCCGGTCTCCCTCTAAACTAGTGGCAGCGTGTATTCCAGAGCAGTTGTGTAGATGTAGTGTAGCCATAACAAATTGACACTCCGCACGCACATTGTAATTGCTTCATGTCATCAGTAGTTGATGTCCTGACGCATAAAATGTCCTGAGCTTTCTTCAGCACCTTACATCATGATGTCACCAGAGAGTTCTGAAAATCCTTGCAGACTGTGGCTGGAGCAAGATCAGCAGCAGGTACTAAAATCTAATAAATAATGAGTCTTCCTGGCCTCTGGTCTAAGAAAATCTGGCCACTGGCTGAGGGAAACCTGAGCTACAGGATGAATATCAAAGGGCTAAAAGTAGAGCACTGAGGAAATGCTTTCAGTCTCAGAGATGAGACAAAAGAACAAAAGACAAAAGATGAGGAGAATTGTTTTTTACGCAGAGGGTTGTTGTGAGCTGGAATGCGCTGCCTGAAGGGGTGGTGGAAGCAGATTCAATAATAACTTTCAAAAGGGAATTGGATAAATATTTGAAGGGGAAACATTTGCAGGGCTATGGGGAAAGGGCAGGGGAGTAAGACTAATTGGATAGCTCTTTCAAAGGCACGATGGGCCGAATGGCCTCCTTCTGTGCTGTATCATTCTATGATTCAATAAATCTATACCCCTTTTGCCTGTTCCAGTAATTCAGGTGTACATAAAGATCATATAGTTCTAGTTAACAAAAGTAAGAAGTTTTCCTGGTTTGTAAAGTGACAGCTGTGTTTGCCTCTCTGTCTCTTTCTCTTTAAATATATATATAGATGTAATGGTCACTGCAATTCATTTTATATGAATTGCTTTGAGATGTTTCTCAGAGTCATGATAAGACACTACAGAAATGCAAGCCTTTCTCACTTAAAATTACACACTTTGCAGGATAGAAATCAATAGCTTTGGAGTGGTCTAACTGCATAAACACAACAGCCTTATGTCTACAATTAAATGCTGGGCCTAGATAATCTTGGTAAAAAAGTGTTAGTTTGTAAAATTGTATGACCACACTTAATTCAAATACAGTAACTGCTCAGTTTTGCTATTTAACAGGTTGCAAACTGGAAAGCTAAATAGAATGTTAAAAATAAAGTAGAAGGCAATCCTCAGAAGAAAGGGCACATAAAGATGGGCATATTTTCATGCTGCAGAGAAAGCTGCACAAGAAAATCACTGCAATCATTAAGGGAACAGATGAAACTGCATGCCTAGCAACAGGACACTTCCAGGGGCTTGAAGAATAGCTTGCCAATCAGGGACAGTCAGAGGTCACAAAGCATTCGGAGAAGGACCAGTGATGTTGCCAGCAGCAACAGGAAAGCAAACCAGCACCAAAAAAGACAAGAGTCAGCCTGCCCCAAATAGCATTCCTGAGGAAAGTAATAATCCAAAATTTAGGAGTGTTATTAAAAAAGCAATATCTTTATGAAAAATTGTTAGGCAAATCTCTCTGTTGTATTTGACAGATATTACAATGCTATGAAGCAACACGGATCAAAACACACAATCACATCATATAAATATCACTGATATTTATGCATAATAAAAATACCTAGCTTGCTATTCACTAAGCAGGAAAGATAGTCCCCGCAACTTTTTCTCACAACACTGTTAACTTCAGTAGGTGGCTGAAGAAAATTAAGTTTTCACGGTTCTTGTAGATACAAATGCACATGTCGGCATTTGCATACTCCGGTGATTGATCAGCAAGTAACATTTCCCTGCAAAAAAAAATTGCACAAACACCAACTACACAGAAGTAATTCCCTCAATCTTGTGAGCTCTTATGTCTTCTCTGCAAAGTCACGTCCAAGAAGATCATCCTCTTCCTGTATACCCTGTGCTGGGGGTATCCCTGTGCTGATCCCCTCTCTCCTGTGGAGTATCAGGTCGGTAAGGAGAAGGCTGCTGGTGTTGTTGCTGCTGCTGGTGTTGTTGCTGCTGGGGCTCATCTTGATCCAATTCTGAGGTCCAAGGTGAGACAGCATAAGCGGCACCCATGCTGAACTAACTGATGTCAGGTAAAGTGGAGATCAGAGGCACAATCCTCCAATGTACTGAGGGTGAACAGCAATGTGCTGAGAGTGGCTTCTGCGGCTTCAGAAATCACCTGCAAACTCCTGAAAGCTAAATCTCTACACAAAATTGTAGTGTATGTAACGTTCCACCTTTAAGAGAACTATTTTAAGGGTTGCACTACTTTGTCTTGGCTACTGTATACTGTAATACCGGTGGTGACCACACCGGTATATAAGTGCTGTGTAAGGATTGATTGGGCAGATTCGCCCTGACCTTCGAATAGTAAAGTCCTGTTAAAGTTACTCTTGTAGTCTGTGTATTAATTCACCATATAACCCACAGACTTTACAGTGGCGACGAGTTCGATCGCAGCCCTGCCTTCGATCTAGTTCCTTTTCTCTCCAGTTTTGAAGAAGGGTCAAACCCGAAACGTCAACTCAAATTTCTCTCCACGGATGTTGCCTGACTTGCTGAGTTTTTCCAGCATTTTCTGTTGTTATTTCGAGTTCGATCTTACCCTGCGGCAGCGATACATCCAAAGCAGTTAACGAGCGTCGAGAGGAGGCACCCGCCCTCGTCATTCTGCTGAGAGAAGACTCGAGTCTGCAGAGCAAGGAAGAAGGAAGAATTCAGACACGAAGCCTTCCATCAGCAACAGGCAGTGATCGTCCCTTCTGCCACGGCGGTGAGTGAGCCGATCAGCCACGAGAAGCAAGTCGGCCACGTTGACTGTGAGTAGGGAGAAAATTTAAAAAAAAAGAACGGAGGAAGGGCGGTGAACTCGACCACGGTCGGGGGGGAAAGGAGCCGGACAGAAGTCGGGCTCAGAGGTGCTGAGACTGGGGCAGCGTGGGGCATGGAAGCCGCGGTGCAAGCGGGAACGCAGCCGGTGTGAGAGACCGGGCTACCAGCGGGAACGCAGCCGGTGTGAGAGACCGGGCTACAAGTGGGCTGGGAGACGCAACAGCGTCGTGAGACAGCTCGACCGCGACCGGCGAAAGGCCGGGCAGCTACCGAGGCCGCGAGGCGCTGCGACCGGGATCGTAAGGCGCGGGAAGAAATAAAAATAAGAAACCGCGGAGAACTCAGCCGCAGCTGGGGGAGGAAAGGACCGGACTGCGAGGGGGCTGGGAGGCGCGATTGGAAGCCGCTGAGGGAGAGACAGAGCCCGAGCGAGCGGGAGAGACAGAGCCGAGCGAGGGAGACCGAGGAGATTCAGCCAGCGGCTGGAACTGTTCGCCGTCAACGGGTTGTCCCCAGCGCCGGTTGCCCTGCCGAGAAAAGGGAACAAAGAACGCACTGAAGCCGGCGCGCAGGCTGCGAACCCCAAAAGCCAGCGGTTGTCGCCTGAGGGAAAAGCTTACCCCTCCCGCCAGTAGGCGGAGAAGAAGACAGGAGCGGTAAACCGCCATTTTGAAAGTGGGCGGGGAAGAAGACAAGCGCGGGAAACCGCCATTTTTGGAAAAAAAAAAGTTAAAGAAAAATTTCATTGTTGTTTCTCAGGAAGATTGTGAAGATGCCTAAGCGTGGCAACATCAACGAATTCGATTCTGATGTGGAAGATTGGACCACGTATGTAGAACGCATCGAGATATATTGTAAGGTCAATAAGATAGCAAATTATGATAAAGCTCTAACCTTACTAAACTCAATGGGTGCGAAGACATACGGGTTATTGAAGCATCTTCTATCACCAGCTAAACCGGCGGATCAGTCTTTCGCTAATATTGTTGCTGTCCTGAAGGATCATGTGCACCCCACACCGCTGATGTTAGCGGAACGAGCTAAATTTTACAGGAGAACGCAACTAAAGGAGGAAAGCAATGCGGAGTACCTGGTTGAACTGCGTAGGCTAGCAAAATACTGTCAGTTTGGGGTAAATCTGACAGAGGCACTGAGAGACAAGTTCGTGTGCGGGATGTCGAAGGAAGGAACACAAAAGCGACTGCTAGAAGAGAACGATCTTACACTTGATAAGGCTGTCCTTATTGCAGCATCGCACGAAGCCGCAGTGAGAGGCATGGCGGAAATGCAGCTGAAGACAGCGGTACTCAGTGTGGATCAAATGACTTCGGGTACAATGAAATGTTACCGTTGTGGGAAGACAACACACGACCAGAACCAATGCTGGTTTAAAAACCAGGAATGTAGAAAATGTGGCAAACTTGGTCACATAGCTAAAGTATGCCGGTCAGGAAAGAAGACCAGCAACAATAAGTCACCGCAGAAGAAGTACAGAAAGGTACATAAGGTGACTGTGAAGAGTCCAGATGAACTGAATTCGGATTCAGACCCCAACAGCAAGGAACTGGGTAGTCTGAGGATTCACAATGTGAGTAAAGAAGCTGACCGACAAACTATCTGGGTCACACTGCAGATTGCAAAAGTCCAAGTGAAGATGGAAGTGGACACCGGATCGGCGTTGACGGTCATGAATAAACAAGATTACAAAAAGTTATTCAAACATATTCCCCTACGGGATACGGAGATAGTATTGCAGACATACACGGGGCATAAAGTATACCCCATCGGAAAGATAAAAGTCAAGGTGAGACACAAGGGCAAAGATCACCAAGGAATGGACTTATATGTACTACCCGAGGGAGGTCCACCACTTCTGGGGCGGGAGTGGATCAGGAAAATAAAGATAGACTGGCACTCACTAAACACAATGACGGTAGATTTTGGAAAGAAAGATGTCAAACCTGAACGGTTGTCCAGAATATTGGACGAGGCTAAAGAGGTATTCCAGCAGGGACTGGGAACACTGAGAGGAATTAAGGCAAAAATCAAGATTGCAGAACATGCAAGCCCAAAATTTTTCAAAGCCAGATCGGTACCTTACGCGATACGACCTGCTGTGGAGGCAGAACTGGAGGAGCTTGAACATGCAGGGGTACTGTCGAAGGTGGACTGGAGTGAGTGGGCCACGCCCATTGTTCCCGTCATGAAGTCTTCATCAAGTAACAAGCCAGGGGGACTGGGGAAGGTCCGCATCTGCGGAGACTTCAAGAACACAGTTAATCCGGTGCTTCACACGGTACAATACCTGCTTCCGCGGGTTGAGGATATCTTTGCTTCATTGTCTGGCGGGAAACACTTCACCAAGATAGACCTGGCACAAGCATATTTACAGATGGAGGTCGAGGAAGAGTCACGCCAGTATCTCACAATCAACACGCACAGAGGCTTGTATCGATATAATAGACTGGTTTTTGGAGTAGCTTCGGCTCCAGCAATTTGGCAGAGGGCCATGGAGCAGGTCTTACAGGGTATTCCAAGCACTCAGTGTTACTTGGACGATATCCTGATTACGGGAGAAGACGAGGAGGAACACCTCACAAATTTGAAACTGGTGCTCACCAGGTTGAAGGAATATGGCCTTCGAGTTAATCGCCAGAAATGTGAGTTCTTCCAGAAACGGATCTCGTACTGCGGTCATGTCATTGACCAAGAGAGGCTGCACAAGTCACCTGACAAGATCGAAGCGGTCGTGAAGGCCCCCGCTCCGGAAAATGTATCACAGTTGAGGTCGTTTCTGGGGTTGATTAATTATTACCATAAGTTTCTGCCAAATCTATCCACGGTGCTGCATCCGCTGAATGCTCTGTTGCGGAAAGAAGTACCATGGAAGTGGAGCGAGGACTGTAAGAAGGCCTTTCGCAGAAGCAAGGCGTTGATTACCTCTGAGGAAGTGTTGGCTCACTTCAACCCAACGCTACCTCTTCGTCTAGCTTGTGATGCTTCCCCTTATGGTATTGGAGCTGTACTCTCACACAAGCTACCAAATGGCTCGGAAAGGCCAGTCGCATTTGCGTCCCGATCATTGACCTCCGCTGAGCGAAATTATGCTCAGATAGATAGGGAGGCTCTCAGCCTTGTGTGGGGAGTAAAGAAATTCAATCATTACCTGCAGGGCAAGAAGTTAACATTGCTGACAGACCGCCAGCCGTTGGTGTCCATATTCAACCCGAACAAGGCCGTTTCCACTATGACAGCACAAAGGTTACAGAGGTGGTCCGTTCTACTAGGGGCACACCAATATGACATCGAATACAAAAGGTCCAAACAGCATGGAAATGCTGATGGGTTATCGCGCCTACCATTGCCAGTGGAAGAAGAGGCGACTACAGTGGACCCAGTGGAAATGTTCCACTCAACCATAATGGAATGTCTACCAGTAACAAATTCCATGATCGAAAAGGAAACAAGAAATGACCCGACTCTCTCACGAGTCTACGATTTAACGGTGGAGGGATGGCCAGTACATGGCGAACCAATGCTGCCAGCATTTTCGCACAGAAGAGAACAGCTGTCAGTGTGCCGAGGAACCTTGATGTGTGGATCTAGAGTGGTGATTCCACCCAAACTCCAGCAGAAAGTACTAAAGGAGCTTCACGAGGGGCATCTGGGTGGAGTGAAAATGAAGAACCTAGCCAGAGCGTTTGTGTGGTGGCCAGGTATTGATGGAGACATCGAAGAAATAACCAAGAGCTGTCTAGAATGCCAGAAGGTCCAAAACGCGCCACCACAAGCTCCTCTGCATCCATGGGAGTGGCCCTCATCTCCATGGCAAAGGGTACATATCGACTTTGCTGGTCCATTTATGGACTCAATGTTTTTAATCGCGGTGGATGCACACTCCAAGTGGCCGGAGGTAATAAAAATGTCCTCCACCACCACGGAAAAAACCATCACAGTATTAAGGACCATATTTGCCAGAAATGGGCTGCCGGAACAGATCTGTTCTGATAATGGACCGCAATTTGTGTCCGAAGAATTCAGGAAGTTCTTAAAAAGCAATGGGGTTAAGCACTATACGTCCGCCCCATACCATCCCGCCACCAATGGATTAGCTGAAAGGTTTGTCCAGACCTTCAAGAAGGCCATAAAGGCCATGGGTAATGAAGACATAAATCTACAACATAAGGTAGATAACTTCTTGTTGGCGTACAGGAATGCAACACATGCGGTCACAAACCAAACTCCCGCCATGATGTTTTTCAATAGAAGAATAAGATGCCGGCTGGATTTGATTAAGCCAAACGTCAGAAGGGACGTAGAGAACCGGCAATTTCAAGGCATGAATGAAAGGCCAACTAGATCCTTTCAGATAGGTCAACAAGTTTTGGCCCGGGACTACCGTACCGAGAAATGGCAGCCTGGAACTATTGGAAAAAGGCTAGGACCGTTGATGTATACCGTGGACATTGGTGAAAGCATAATAAGGCGCCATGTTGACCAGATCATAGAATCATCCACAAAGGCCCAACCTACTCCACAACTCTATACGTCTAATGTTGAAGCAGAGATACCCAGAGCATCTACCTCCGCTCCGGTAATACTGGAATCCGATGAACCTGAAACGGTCCTTCAAGCCGAATCGACCTTGACAGAAGAACCTACTACACCACCAAAAACGACTACACCACCGAGGCATTATCCGGACAGAGTCCGGAAGCCTCCAGAGAGACTGAATCTGTGAACTGTTTCACATAAAGTTGTATATATGTTAAGATGTTATATTAATGGGAATATGTATATATTGTTAACCTAAAAAGGGAGGATTGTAGTGTATGTAACGTTCCACCTTTAAGAGAACTATTTTAAGGGTTGCACTACTTTGTGTTGGCTACTGTATACTGTAATACCGGTGGTGACCACACCGGTATATAAGTGCTGTGTAAGGATTGATTGGGCAGATTCGCCCTGACCTTCGAATAGTAAAGTCCTGTTAAAGTTACTCTTGTAGTCTGTGTATTAATTCACCATATAACCCACAGACTTTACAAAAATGGTGTCAACAAGAGCTTTGCCCTTAGGCAAGGAAGCAGGTGTAAGATGTGAGTATTTATGTGCTTTTTCCAGTTGTCACTTAATGAACTCGCACAATGACCACTGAGCTTTCGCCTCCCCTTCACAGACGAGGTCCCCGAGGTGCGTGAATCCCATGCACAACCAGTTAATGTCCAAACCTGACGTTAAAAAGGCAGTTAAGGGTTAAGGTTAAAGGCGGAAGTCGTCGGGATGACGGCGGGTTCCTGACGCGGTGTCAATTTCTGCGCTTTTAACCACCGACCCGCCCCCCAAACCCGCAAGCTCTCCAATGTGAAAATTCCGGCCACAGCCTCTGGTGCACAAATGCCAGTCTCTTGCTTACAGAGTTCGGTCCATCTCTATTCTCTGTAGAGTTGCAATAAAAATTGCCTACATGGCCTGACATTTATAAATTGGATCTCTTTGAATGTACCAGCAGTCTTTTTGAAGATGTCTTCAATAAATAGAATTTGAAGAGACTAAAATTTCGGTAAGCATGCGATGGTGGCTTATGAATAGTGCTTCCTCTCAGTAAAAGAGACTAGTTCCTAATACTCAACAGTTGGGAACTACATTTTTAGACTGCTATGACCAAAATTAATTCATAAACTAGCCCCAAGGAGAATTTTGTTGAAACAAACATGCTATGTTTAGTGCACGAAGACATGAATACGAAACAACCAACATACATTTAGATTCAAAATCCACACGGATTGTTTGCCTTACAGTCAGCTATGTGGATTGGCCATCCACAGACGAACTCTGTCACAGAACAAAGAAAATTTCATACACACCCGAGTCACAATTTTTGGATGTCATTTAATGCAGATTTACCCTATTTAAAACAATACAAAGACAAAAATATCTTATTATTAATCACAGTACCAATGAAAGGAAATGGAAAATGATCAGCCATTGTATAGTGCAGTAAATTGCATGAAAGTGAAATTAAATGTTTGTGGAAGAAAAAGGCAGCAGGAGCCAGCTAGGTACATAGATTCTGTAAACATACCATCACGGCATTCTCAGTCTTCTCCTCTTAGGGGAGGAACACAAGTGCTTGCTACAATCTAGGAGGCATTCAAGACTGAGAAGGTGCAATAAGTCACGAATCAGAAAGTGGCTCATGCGATATTAAGACTAGTCATCACCCTCCTCAAAAAAAAACACCCTTGACCCCTCTGTCCTTGCAAACTACCACCCCAGCTCCAAAGTCCTTGAACATGTTGTAAAGTCTGCGCCTCAATAATACACGGACTTCGGGAGAACAGTTTAACAGGTACTTTACTGAACAAGAGGCAGCTTGAAACTGAAACTACAGAAGCCTGCTAGGGCCTTTTATACAGGGGTGGTCACTGCCGGTACTGCAGTCTAAGACCAGTTATTCCTTTAAAGGTACATACACAACAATTCCTCCCCTTTTAGATAAACAGTACATAACATTCATTTAACAACTAAATAATAACTAATTACAATTACAATTTTCTCAGTAATATATAGATCAACTGAAATAGTCATTTATAAGTTCAGTCTTTGAGGAGGCTTCCTGATCCAGACTGGATAGCACCTTTCTCGAGTATCCTGTCCTGGCGGTGGAGTCAATTCTGGCTCATTGTCATTGGTTGGTTCGTCAGCTTCCAATACCCCTACTTCTGAGGTAGACGCAATCTGTACTTCGGGCTCATTACCAGGTGCACATGCTTGTGGTACAGGTTTGGCTTGTTCCTGTGACTCTAGAATCTGGTCAGCATGGCATCTCACGATGCTCTCTCCAACGTCCACTGTGTACATTAGTGGTCCCTGCTGTGTGCATATCGTGCCTGGCTGCCATTTTTCTGTTCGGTAGTCGCGGGCCAAGACTGGTTGCCCTATCTTGAAGCTCCTGGTTGGCTTCTCATTTATGTGCTGGAATTGCTTATCCTCAACATCTCGTCTTATGTTTGGTTTGAGGAAATCCAAGCAACATCTTAGTCTCCGGTTGAAAAACAGTACGGCTGGAGTTTGGTTGGTAACTGCATGTGTCGCATTCCAGTAAGCAAACAGGAAGTTATCCACCTTATGTTGCAGTGGTATGTCGTCATTATACATTGCCTTTATGGCCTTTTTAAAGGTCTGAACAAACCTCTCAGCCAATCCATTTGTGGCTGGATGATATGGGGCAGATGTGTAATGTTTCACCCCATTATTCTTCAGGAACCTCCGGAAATCCTCAGACACAAACTGTGGGCCATTGTCGGAACAGATCTGTTCTGGCAACCCATTCCTGGCGAAGATGGTCCTTAGGACTGCAATCGTTTTCTCCGTGGTGGTGGAGGACATTTTAATGACCTCTGGCCATTTCGAATGGGCGTCCACAGCGATTAGAAACAATGAGTCCATAAATGGACCAGCGAAATCAATGTGTACCCGTTGCCATGGAGATGAGGGCCACTCCCATGGATGTAGCGGGGCCTGTGGTGGAGCGTTTTGGACCTTCTGGCATCCTGTGCATCTCTTGGTCATATCTTCGATTTCTTTATCGATTCCCGGCCACCACACAAACGCCCTGGCTAGGCTCTTCATTTTTACCCCTCCCAGATGACCCTCGTGAAGCTCATCGAGTACTCTATCTCTCAACTTGGGTGGAATTACCACTCGGGATCCACACATCAAGGTTCCCCGGCACACTGACAGCTGTTCCCTCCTTGGCAAGAATGCTGGCAACAGTGAGTCGCCATATGCTGGCCATCCCTTCACCGTCAAATCATAGACCCGAGAGAGTGTCGGGCCATTTCGGGTTTCCTTCTCAATACTTGCGTTTGTAACAGGCAAACATTCGACTATGGTCGCATGGAATATCTCCACCGGGTCCACTGCAGGTGCTTCTTCCGCCATAGGCAACGGTAGGCGCGACAGCCCATCAGCGTTTCCATGTTGTTTCGTACCTTTGTACTCTATGTCATATTGATGTGCCCCTAGAAAAAGTGACCATCTTTGCAGCCGTTGCGCCGTCATCACCGGAACGCCCTTCTTTGGGTTAATAAATTGAGACCAGGGGTTGATGATCAGTCAGTAGGGTGAATTTCTGCCCGTGCAGATAGTGATTGAACTTCTTCACCCCCCACACCAGGCTGAGGGCCTCCCTGTCAATCTGGGCGTAGTTACGCTCGGCTGAGGTTAGCGAGCGCGATGCAAAGGCTATTGGCCTCTCTGAACCGTCACGGAATTTGTGTGACAGCACCGCTCCAATGCCGTAAGGTGACGCATCACATGCAAACCGAATCGGTCGTGTTGGGTTGTAGTGGGCCAATACTTCTTTTGAAGTGATTTGGCATTTACATTCCTGAAAGGCACGCTTACACTCATCACTCCATTTCCATGTTACACCAGTTTGAAGGAGGGCGTTCAGTGGGTGCAGAATTGTAGATAAATTCGGCAAGAACTTATGGTAGTAGTTCACCAACCCGAGGAACGACCTCAGTTGCGACACATTTTCTGGTGCTGGAGCCTTGACTACAGCCTCAATCTTGTCCAGCGACTTATGCAACCCTTCCTCATCAATCATGTGGCCACAATACGAGATTTGTCTCCTGAAGAGCTCGCATTTGGGACGGTTGGCTCGTAGCCCATATTCCTGCAATCTCGTGAGCTCCTGTTCCAGGTTGGCAAGGTGTTCATTGTCATCTTCGCTCGTAACCAGGATGTCGTCCAAATAACACTGGGTCCCCGGAATCCCTTGCAGGACTTGTTCCATTGCCCTCTGCCACATAACCGGGGCCGATGCTACCCCAAATACCAGTCGATTGTACTGGTAAAGGCCTTTGGGAGTGTTTAATCGTGAGGTATTTCCTAGATGCTTCTTCCACCTCCATTTGTAGATATGCTTGAGCCAGGTCAATCTTTGTAAAACGTTTCCCTCCAGATAGTGAGGTGAAAATATCTTCTATCCGCGGAAGCGGATACTGTACTGTGTGCAGGACTGGGTTCACAGTCACCTTGAAGTCCGCACAGATGCGAACCTTCCTTGGCTCCCCAGGCGTGCTGCTCAATGCTTTCTTCATTACAGGAACGATGGGTGTGGCTCACTCGCTCCAGTCCACCTTAGACAGCACCCCCGAACGCTCCAGACTCTCCAGTTCAGCTTCCACAACTGGGCGTATCGCATATGGCACCGGTCTGGCCTTGAAAAATTTTGGGGTTGCGTTATCCTCAATCTTTATGGTTGCCTTTACTCCTTTTAGAGTCCCAAGTCCTTGTTGGAACACCTCTTCCGCGTCAGATAGAATTTGTGACAGACGTCCAGGTGCGACGTCATCATCTTTTTTGTCAGTCACAGTTAGTGCCAGAATGGAATGCCAATCCAATTGTAGTCTTCGGATCCATTCACGTCCCAATAATGGTGGTCCTCCATCTCGTAGTATATACATGTATAGTTTCTGTGTTTCCTTTCCGTTATATTCAACTGGCACCCTTATTTTTCCTCTGGGGTAGACCTTTTGCCCCGTGTATGTCTTCAATACAATGGGCGTGTCCTTTAAGGGTATGTGTGAGAATAGCCGCTCATAGTCTCGTCGATTCATGACAGTTAGGGCTGATCCTGTGTCCAATTCCATCTTCACTGGGGACCCTGCTATCATGAGGGTGACCCAAATGGTTCGGTGATCTTCTTTTGCGATCACGTTGTGTAACTTTAAACAACTTAGTCGCCTGCTCCCGGAGTCCTTATCACTCTCCTGATCTTCTGAACTACTATCTGTCAGTTTCTTTACTTTCCTGTACTGTTCCTTAGTAGTTCTTGTCGTGTTGGTCTTCTTTCCCGACCTGCAGACTCTTGCTATATGTCCCATTTTCCCGCATTGCCTGCATATTTTGTCTTTAAACCAGCAGTCCTTCTGCTCATGGGTTGTTCTGCCGCAGCGATAGCACTTTTCGGCTCCATACGCCATTTCGTTAGCGTTGTATTCTTGTGGATTCTGTTGTATTTCCGCAGCTTCCCGTGCTGCTGCTTCGTAGGATACTGCCACGCTGAAAGCTTGTTCTAGCGTCAGGTCCTTTTTTGAAAGTAGTCGTTTCTGGGTTCCTTCACTCTGGAGCCCGCAGACAAACTTATCCCGTAAGGTGTCTGCCAGTCCTGCTCTGAACTGGCAGTGCTTCGATAACTTGCGTAGTTCCGTAAGATAGTCAGCATTGCTCTCATCTTTGTGCTGGTTTCTTTTATGGAACTTGAATCTTTCTGCTATCAGCAGTGGTGTAGGGCTTAGATGCTCCTGTAAGATATGAACAATCTCCTCAAAACTTTTCTCCATTGGTTTAGCTGGGGTAATTAAATTCCACAATAGGCCATACGTACTCGCACCCATCAGATTTAATAATACCGACGCCCTCTTTCCATCAGCCACCTCATTTGCCTTGCAGTACACTTCAATTCTTTCCACATATGTGGTCCAGTCTTCTACCTCATTGTCGAAAGCAGTGATACTGCCACTTTTCGGCATCTTGGCCGATTTAAAATGGTGCCTCCCGCGCTTCTGCTTCTTCCCCAATGGAATAAAATGGCACCTCCCGCGCTTTTGCTTCTTCCCCAATGGGATAAAATGGCGCCTCCCGCACTTTTACTTCTTCCCCTTACTGCCACGCTGCTCCTAGCGTTCTACGAGGTAATGGCGGCGACCCGCAGCTTCGGCGCATCTCGCTTTCCTTCCCCCCCGTTTAGTTTCTCTCCGCTGTCCTGTTCTTGAGCACCAACCACGCCCTGTGCGCCCCACCCTCTCTCTCTTGTTTTCTTTTCCCGGCGACGCTGCGCGGCCCGATTTGTAGAGCCGCTCGATCGAGCTTGAGCCCGCCACAGTCCGGAAGGGTCAGCGCGCTACCTGCTACCAGCACGATTCGCTGGAACCACAGTCTCTCCCGCAATTCCCCAAACACCGATGGATTCTTTGGGCGGTTGCCCTCGGTCGATGCCCGTTGCTCAGACTACGACCTTCCAGGACCTTCCTTTCAGGCGAGATCTCCGTGAGATGATGCCACACTGCAGGTGAGTTCGAACTTACTCGTCGCCACTGTAAAGTCCGCGCCTCAATAATACACGGACTTCGGGAGAACAGTTTAACAGGTACTTTACTGAACAAGAGGCAGCTTGAAACTGAAACTACAGAAGCCTGCTAGGGCCTTTTATACAGGGGTGGTCACTGCCGGTACACATGATTACACATGTAATCATTGCCCAAATCCGTTCCCATCTTTTCTGCAACTCCATGTTTGAACCCCTCCAATCAGATTTCCGCCCCTGCCACAGCACTGAAATGGCCCTTATCAAAGTCACAAATGACATCCTATGTGACTGTGACTGTGGTAAACTATCCATCCTCATTCTTCTCAGCCTTTCTGCAGCCTTTGACACGGTTAGCCACACCATCCTCCTCCAACGCACCTCCTCTGTTGTCTAGTTGGGTGGGATTGCCCTCGCCTGGTTCAATTCCTATCTATCCAGTTGTAGCCAAAGAATCATCTGCAATGGCTTCTCTTCCTGCTCCCTTACCGTTACCTCTCGAGTCCCCCAAGGATCTATACTTGACGCCCTCCTATTTCTCATCCACATGCTGCCATTTGGTGACATCATCCGAAAATACGTCAGGTTCCAAATGTACACTGATGACACCCAGCTTTACCTCACCACCACCTTTCTCAACCCCTCCACTGCCTCTGATTTATTACGCTACTTGCCCGGTACTGGATAAGCAGAAATTTCCTCCAATTAAATACTGGGAAGACTGAAGCAATTGTCTTCGATCCCAGCCACCAACTCCATTCCCTAGCCACTGACTCCATCCCTCTACCTGTCCACTACCTGAGACTGAACCAGACTGTTAGTAACCTTGGCATTCTATTGTACCGAGCTGAGCTTTCGACCCCTGATAATTGTTCCCATAAAGCACTTTGGGATGTTCTACTATGCCAAAGGCGCTATATAAATGCAAGTTGTTGTTGTTGCTGTTGTGGAGTTGGTCAGCAGAGCAATGGCCAACAGATCCTTAGGTTTCCTGCTCAAGTCGTTCCTCTGCTATTGGAGCGATTGCTCAGTAGGGTGTGGAACCATGGATGTAGATGTTAGCCCTGGTCTCCTAAGAGCCTATCCAAATGTTTCATCTCCTTCAAATGATACAGGCACAGTCAACGACTGCTTAATAAATGAATCATGGCTGCATTCTGGATAGCAGCCATTTACATGCAAAGTAATATTTCTGTGGCCAGATACCACTTAAACATGCAGTGTGAATCCTTTCTGTTCATGTAGACCATGAGGGAAATATGAGGAAAGCTGATGGCAACATGGGTGCCATTTACCCTACCTACACTTGAGGGAATCTTGCACCCATTGAAAGTTCTGCACCCTGCCCAGCTGATACCTCCTTTCCATGCACATAGCAATTAAGTTGTTGCTCCTTGGAAACCTAGCACTTGTTACTTGTTTGATAAATGTGCACTACAGACTTCCTGGTGTGATAGTTATCCCCTGGGGTGGCTTAAGACCACTTTGGAGCTGTTGTCACAGTGCCAGGAATTAAGGTTCTAAATGCATAGTCTTCATGTACAGGTTTTATTGTAGGTAATGATACTCACAGACAACACACACAAGGATGCAAAGGCTGCAGGAGGTCTCATGTTACTGTAAGATACCCTATTCTTATATACATATACTAGCTGGAGTGCCTGGTGGTGCCGAGGGTTTTTTGAGGGCATGTTGTTATGAAAAAAGTACAAATAATTTTAATATATATATAAATGAGCTTGTCTGTCTGTGTGGGAAGGAGAGAGAGAGGGAAAGAGTGGGGGAAGGAGAGAGAGAGAAAGGGGGAAGGAGAGAGAGAGAGAGGGGGAAGGAGAGAGAGAGAAAGGGGTAAGGAGAGAGAGAGAGGGAGAAGGAGAGAGAGAGAGAGAGACTGGGGGAAGAGAGAGAGAGACTGGGGGAGAGAGAGAGAGAGACTGGGGGAGAGAGAGAGAGACAGGGAGAGAGAGAGAGACTGGGGGAGAGAGAGAGAGAGACTGGGGGAGAGAGAGAGAGAGACTGGGGAGCGAGAGAGAGAGACTGGGGGAGAGAGAGAGAGACTGGGGGTGAGAGAGAGACTGGGGGGGAGAGAGAGAGAGACTGGGGGTAGAGAGAGAGAGAGACTGGGGGGGAGAGAGAGAGAGAGAGACTGGGGGGAGAGAGAGAGACTGGGGGAAGAGAGAGAGACTGATGGGGGAAGAGAGAAAGACAGAGAGAGAGGGAGAGAGAGACAGAGAGAGAGAGGGGGGTGTGGGGGGGGAAGGGGTGGTGGGGGGAAAGGGGGGGAAGGGGGTGTGTGGGAGGGGGGGAAAGGGGAGTGGGAAGGGGGTGTGGGGGGGAAGAGTGTGTGGGGGAAGGAGGGGGAAGGGTGGGGGAAGGAGGGGGGAGGGGGGAAAGGGGGGAAGGGGGGAAGGGAGGGGGGGAAAGGGAGGGGGGAGCCAGCAGACCCTCTCCCCTCTGCCAGTGTTGAGAGTTGCGCTGCCGGCGGTGGTTGGAGAAGGCTAGGCCCCGGGGCCTCGGGCACCCGTACTGACATGGCCCAGCCGAGCGCAGCACCCCGGGCAGCCCGAGCTCCGCAGCCGCCATTCGGCCGCAGGCCACAAAGCACCCGAGCCCAGCGCCGGCGAAGGCTCTGCGGAGCTCCGTGCTGCCCCACCAGCCTTTACAAAGATGGCGGCGATGGCTACGCTCGGCCCAGACCCGCCCCGCCAGCCTTTACAAAGATGGCGACGATCGCGGGCCGCTTGTTGAGCGGAATGGGAGGTGCCTAGCTCGGGCGTGGCTGGGGAGGAGAGGCCGAGGCTTCGAGGCCTGCAAAAACGGTGAAAGGTAGGAAAATTAATGAGGTCAGAGAAAATATTTACAAATGAATTAACTTTTTTAAAAAACAATTTAATTGTGTTTTAAAAGCAACTTTTTTTTTGCTGGAAATCTAGATTTGAAAATAAACACGCAGAAAGTGGGAAAAATAAATGAAGAGTTAGGAATCAAGATGGCAGCCACTCACCTCAACTCAGAAGGATTAGGCCCACCCACACACGCAATGAAACGCCCCCCGTGACACACCGATTGGTCAACCATCAGGTTAATCCCCTGTATGATTGGTCAACCATCACGTCACTCAACGCTAATGAGCGGAATGTTGCCGTTTTTTGAACCTTTATTGTATACTGTCAGAACAATTTTTGTCTGACCAAAAAGTAAATACGTCTATTAGAGTTCCCTAATGATAAGCTTTCTTTTGATATAACGTATGTGTAGGTACGCTCTATAACTTTTGATTGTATAGCCGGACAGAGACGGAAAGACAGACGGACCATTTTATATATATAGATACGTAAGAGTAGGATTTGGTTCAATCTCATATGATTAAGGTTTTTGCTTTCATTTCACTTATAAATAGCTTGTAGACCTGTACTGTAGATAGAAATAATAAAATGGTCAATTTACTCATTCCCAGAATGCTTCAGGGTACGGACCTTTAGCAAGAAAAAGCTTTGTCAGCAAAGAGGGGTCTTTTGTTAGCAAAGAATGATGAATAAGGGGTCAACGTTCTTCCAGATAAGAGAGTAGTCTATATTACAAACAAACAAGACAATGATCAACCGATTAATTAGGAAAACTGAAAAACAACTAAACTGAAAAACAACTCTTATCACGCCATAATAAATCATCAAGGTTACAAGGATGGGTGTGAGTGACTAGAGTCCTAAAAAGATCTTAAGCTTTCCTTCACAATTCATAGAGAGAGACAAGAAAGAAAGAATCAATGAACATTATAAATCTCTATCCAGAGGAAAAGAAGAGTAATATTGTTTATTTCTCAGTATGTCTACTGCTTAAGACATTGAGGCCTAGAAATTGGGTATAGCCCCGCTTGAGGCGTTAGAACTGGCGCTGCGCAAAGTTTATAGCCAGCCTGGCATGATATTGGGTCGCATCGCCCCCAAAGGGGATTGAGGCGCGAATTCAGACGTTGCACGGGCCTCCTAAGGCGCAAAACTTCCGGCGCTACCCAATATCGGCGCGGACGGGCGCAGCGCAGGTGATCTCAATTACCGATAACCACGAGACTTCCAGGCACCGGCCGGCTCTTAAAGGGGTGGGTCAGTCAGCCTCAGCTTCCACACTCAAAGCCCTGTAGGCCTCAGAATCGGCGCTCTTCCTTCTCTGGCGCAAAAAACTTGGTCAGGATGGAGAAGGTGAGACAGAGAGCAGAGCGCTTCAGCACTGAGGCTCTGGAGGAGTTGGTGTCCACAGTGGAGCGCCGTCGAGATGTTCTGTACCCTGACAATGGCAGGAGGCCGAATCAAAAGGATTACCGCCGAGCTTGGAGGGATGTTTCTCAGAGGGTCAACTCCAGCAGCATGGCGACCAGGAGCCCTGTTCGGTGCAGGAAGAAATTCAACGACCTCACTCGGGTCGTTAGGGTGAGTGTTCTTTATGCAAACTTCTGATTCCCTCCATCTGCACCTGACTTCGCGCACCCTCTTGCCATGGTGCCCCAATGGCCATCTGTTAGCAAGCACCCATGGCCCTTTCTGGGCACACACATGCACATTTGACTCAAGGCATCATGTAAGGGCTCTTGTACCATGGGGGGCATGAGATGCTCTCTCAAGGCATCATGTAAGGGCTCTTGCACCATGGGGGGCATGAGATGCTCTCTCAAGGCATCATGTAAGGGCTCTTGCACCATGGGGGGCATGAGATGATCTCTCAAGGCATTATGTAAGGGCTCTTGCACCATGGGGGGCATGAGATGCTCTCTCAAGGCATCATGTAAGGGCTCTTGCACCATGGGGGGCATGAGATGCTCTCTCAAGGCATTATGTAAGGGCTCTTGCACCATAGGGGGCATCAGATGATCTCTCAAGGCATCATGTAAGGGCTCTTGCACCATGGGGGGAATGAGATGATCTCTCAAGGCATCATGTAACAGAGCTTCCCCTTCTTTCCCCTGCAGTCCAAGCTGGCGACGATCCGAAAGGACCAGCGTCGAACCGGTGGCGGACCTCCACAAGTGGTCACTCTCACGGATCTCGAGGAGAGAGTGCACCAGATTCTTGGAGGACGTCTGAGTGGTCCTGTTACCACTGCAGCTGCCGACCCCCTTCTCGACAGCGAGGGTAAGGCTCTCACCTTTTTCAGCTGTCTCCTTCCACTTGGTCCCCCCGCCAGCATGCTTTCTCAGTGTGCAGCCATGTAAGAGCCTTGCCGCAATCTGGCATGCCTTGCCGCCAACCTGACCTTTTGCTAAAGCCACTCTTCCACCTCCCTGCTTTCAGATACTGCATCACCAACTCGGGATCTGCGCCCTGAAGCTGCCAGTGCCAGTGCCTCCGGAGGCGAGGATCAGGAGGAAGCCGGAGTATCCGTTCCAACTTCAGGGGAGCGTACACATCTGCAGACTGGGGATAGTAGTTCCCTGGAGGGGAGGGGGGGGGCTCTGCTAATGAGCCAGTTGCTGGAACAAGCGGCATGCAGCAGCGCGGGGGGGGTAGGCAAGTTCGACCACCGGCTCCCCGGAGGGCAAGGCAGGGAGTGATGACTGCTGCACAGAGTGCAGAGGAGGTGCGTAGCCTTGCTGAAATGAGCACCCAGGCCCGGCTCAGGCACACTGAGCTGATGGCTGCAGTGGGGAGGATGCCTCAGTCGATAGAAACACTGGCAAAGAGTGTGTTGGACTTCGGGGCAGCAATGGAGAGGACTGTCCAGGGCTTTGGGGCAGCAATGGAGAGGACTGTCCAGGGCTTCGAGGCTGCTATGGAGAGGACTGTCCAGGGCTTCGAGGCTGCTATGGAAAGGACTGTTCAGAGCCTCGGACAATCCCTGGAAAGGTCTGTCCAGGGCTTGTCCGAGGCAGTGTAACGGACTGCTCTGGCCTTGTCCGAAGCAATGGAAAGAACTGTCCAGGGCTTCTCCGAAGCACTGGCACCTGCCACACAGGTCCTCACTGCTGCCATGCAGTCATTTGCTTGCCTCGTCCACACCCAGATTGAGGCAATGCGAACTCTCACTGCAGCCACCCTATCTGCATCAGCTAGGATCACCCCGGGCCCTTCCAGTACCATACAAGGCCAGGAATCAGTAGAGCAGGCGATTGTGGCGGTTGAGCCGAACCGGTCCCCTCAGAGAGCCAGTGTGTCGTCCGACCATGGTGCAGGTGTCCTCTCTCGGCAGGTGACCATTGCTCATGCCACCGCTGGTACGTCTGCAGTGCAGCTGCCACCACCTGCAGGGCACACTGCTTCCAGCCATGCTCAGATCAAGCAGCCTGTGTCCGCACCCTCCAAGACCAGAGGTCGGCCAGGCCGTCCCTCAGGGGCTTCTGCGCTTCCACACAGTCAGCAGGCTTCCCCCAGCCTTGACCCCGCCACTGGGGTTCAATTACGTAGGAGCAGCAGGGAGGGAAGGGGCCGACCGCGAAAGAGAAGTCGTTCTCCATCAAGAGGCCAGCAGTAGAGGGAGGTGCAGAGACGTTTCTTTGGCCAAATTGAAGGACTCCCTCACCTGTTGCGATAGTTGGAAATGGTTTGTTTAGTTTTGCGGCTTTGCCGAAGAGTTAACTGTTATTATGTTCGTTATGGTTTCTGTTGACATGACGTTGTTATGCTGGAAGGAAGGACTTTTGTGACAATAAAGAAAAGTTTTAATTTGCAATGGTACACGTAACTATTTACAGTCATGCTGGCCTTCAGGGCCTTTCAAAGATCCGCAATGCGCAGGACGAATGACACCCATCATTCCGCCAAAGGGGCCTGGAACCGAGTCCTGATGAGCCTCTGATGGATGGCCCTTCCACTTGCAGGAGCCCTCCCATCTTCCTCCTCCTCCTCCTCCTCGTCCACATGCTCCTCCTCCTCCTCCTCATCCGCCTGCTCGTCCTCCTCCTCATCCGCCTGCTCTGCTGGACCTTGAGGGACAGCTGGCATTGGCTGGGTGCGTCGAATCGGCAAGTTGTGGAGCATGCAGCAGACGATGACGATGTGACCCACTTGCTCCGGCGAGTACTGCAGGGCTCCCCCCCGAATGGTCCAGACAGCGGAAACGCTGTTTGAGCACACCAATAGTGTGCTCTACAATGTTCCTGGTTGCCTGATGGCTGCTGTTGTACAGCTCTTCTGCTGGGGTGGCGGCCAAACGGAGTTGTGTCATGAGCCATGGGCAGAGAGGATAGCCCTTGTCCCCAAGAAGCCAGCCTCGTGGTCGAGCCGGCCCCTCAAAAAGGTCACAAACTGAGGTCTGCCACAGGATGAAGGCATCGTGGCTGCTCCCTGGGAATTGGGCGTTGACTGCCATGATCATTTGGCAGTGGTCACAGACCAGCTGCACATTGAGGGAGTGGAACCCCTTGAGGTTGCAGAAGTCCTCAGGATTGAGCAATGGCGCCCGCAAAGCCACGTGTGTGCAATCAATCACTCCCTGCACCATGGGGAAGTCCGCAATAGCAGCGAAGCCCTGCGCGCGCTCCGCCTGCTTCTCCAGGCTCAGAGGGAAGTTGATGAATTGACGCCTTCGTCTATAAAGGGCAGCTGTAACTTGCCGGATGCAACAATGGACTGCAAACTGAGAGATATTCGCAATGTCCCCAGTGGCTGCCTGAAAGGATCCGGTGGCATAGAAATTGAGGGCAACAGTCACTTTAACAGATACCGACAGAGAGGTCCTGCACTGTAGACGCGGCTGCAGATCCTGAGCAAGCAGGTGGCACAGCTCAGTTACAACCTCCTTCCCGAATCGGAGCCTTCGCACACACTGCTCCTCTGACATTGCAAGGTATGAGACCTGCTGCCTGAATACCCTCGCAGCGTACCCTCGGATTGGCCGACCTCCATTGCCCCTCCTCCTTCTGGCCAATCCCGGCCCTCTCTCCCGCCGTCTCTCTGCCCCTTCACAGTGTCCGGCCATGAGGACGTTGCCATCCAAAGCAGCTCCCATGCCGATGCCAGTCGGTCCAAACGCTGTTAGGTGTAGCGCTCCAGCTGCACCGGACAGGTTTGAAGGTTCCAAGTATTCTAAGACTAAATTCCAAAAAATCTGCTCCAAAGTAGCTCACCAACTCTCTCCAGCAACGATCACAATGAACAGGCCAAGTGGCTGCAGCTTTTATACTAGAGCTGTCCCCTTTAAATAGCGCCCCCCGACTACGAGAAGGGCCTGGTAGCGTTCCATTGAACTGTCACTAACAGCGCTAGGCACAAAGGTTCCGGGCGCCACCCAATATCCGGTCTGGGGCGCCAAAAAGGCGTTGCACACTGAAATGACGTCATGATCTGCCTGCACCCACGGGCGCGTGCAAAGAGTTAGCGCCGGCGCTAAAACAATACTCAATATGGGAGGTGGCGCAATATTCACTGCGCCCGCCCAAACATTGGGTAACGTCCCAATTCTAGGGCTCTTTAGGCGCTAATCGCTGGCGCTACCAACCGAATTTCTAGGCCTGAGAGTGCCAAGACTCGGTCAAACTCAATAAAGATTATTTGCAAACAAAAATTGGTGTCAAGTCTAAGAACCTTGCATTACAGTTAGGTTGAAGGGTGATCGGCTCCATCCGTCTTCTATAACTTCCTTACAACAATCTTGTTTCTTATCCTCAGCTAAAAGGCCCTTATACCATACCTCCTCCTTGACCTTTAGTCTAGTTTAAGCTAACTTATATCAGCTCAGCTCGAGAGAGAGAGAGAGAATGGATCTCATAATAAAAGCTGCCCTTACATGTACCGAAAAGGTAAACATATAATCGCCGAACAGATAGATGTAGCTACAGCTACACAAGGTTAGATTTTTTGGTGGCAGTCCATACAGCCTTGCAGACTTGAGCTGATTTGTTGACATGTTACAAATATTGCCCGACTGAACACATTCTATAAAAACTGTGTTTGAACTACAAAATGGAGTCCTAAACATAAAATGGATTCTAACAGAAGGAACCAGTAAAGCTTCATGCTGTGGTAACCTCCAATTATGCAAGAAAAAGCATTCCTGTTCCAGATGCTGTCTGCAGGTCATCCTGCAGCAGATGGAACAACTCCAAGACATTCTCATGAAGTGGAGGTGTTAAAAACACGTGGCATGTCAGTTTTGTGGGGAAGCATCTGTAAATGTACCGGTGATGAATAGAGACAGAGCACCTGAGTTGTTGCTGCACTTGTGTTTATTGTCTTCTTATCAACCCATCTTCTTGATGTTTCACCTGCAGCACTGTGGGAACCCCCAAAGCAATTCCCAATCTTTCACCAAAGACTTTGGTACTATTTAAATGTCAGCAGCAACCAAAAATAATGTACTGGAAGATAAAATAACAAAACAAGGAAAATGCAGACTACCCAGCAAAACCAATTAGTGCATGAAGCAAAATCTAATTGCAAACACAAAGGCAGTTAACAAGATAAACAATAATCTCCTTTTAAGAAGTTGTTGCAAGTTTCAGCTCAGCCTCAGATATATTCTTGGGGGCAGCAATGCTGGTCAATCCCATAAACAGTCTTATGTTCAATAGTGTGCCTGTACTGCCCAATATCTAATATTATAGCCAAGGGTTTAACAATATGACTCCCTTATGATCTCAATGGGATGTTGTGTTTTAGATGTACTCTCACATGTCAATCTCCAATCTTTCACAAGGCAAACTGAAGAATCACTTTAGTGAGACAAGGCCAAATACAAATTATCAGCTGCCTTATTTTATAGACAGCAAGTGAACATACAAAGTGACAGCACTTCTCCCCTCAAAAAATAATCAACCAATCGCCCTGTCTCTTTCATTGGCTGACCCAATGTTTTTGGCATTACCTTGCTTTCTAGATAACTTCTAACTTCGAACCCCTGTTCCGCAGGGGTCAGTGCTGGGTCCCCAACTCTTTACAATCTATATTAATGATTTGGAGGAGGGGACCGAGTGTAACATATCAAAGTTTGCAGATGATACAAAGATGGGACGGAAAGTAGTGAGTGAGGAGGACATAAAAAACCTGCAAAGGGACATCGACAGGCTAAGTAAGTGGGCAGAGATTTGGCAGATGGAATACAATACTGGAAAGTGTGAGGTTATGCACTTTGGCAGGAAAAATCATAGAGCAAGTTATTATCTTAATGGCAAGAAACTGGAAAGTACTGTAGTACAAAGGGATCTGGGGGTCCTGGTGAAATTAGAACTAGGGGGCATAATCTTAAAATAAGGGGCTGCTCTTTCAAAACTGAGATGAGGAGAAACTTCTTCACTCAGAGGGTGGTAGGTTTGTGGAATTTGCTGCCCCAGAAAGCTGTGGAAGCTACATCATTAAATAAATTTAAAACAGAAATAGATAGTTTCCTAGAAGTAAAGGGAATTAAGGGTTACGGGGAGCGGGCAGGAAATTGGACATGAGTCTAGGTTCGGAATGGTCATGGCCCTGTGGGTAGTGGAGTGGGCCCAGGGGCCATGTAGCTTGGTTCTGCCCCTACTGTGTTCTAATTCTGTGTTAGATTTCAGGAGATGGTTTTATTCCTGTTCCTGGCTGGGGTGGAGATCGCCTTTACAGAAGGTAAGTACTGTAGAAAATATAGGGACAGAGTGATCTCCTGGAAGAATTTCGATCGCCTAGATGGGTCGGAGAGGAATTTCCCAGATTTTTTTCTCCCAAATTGGCCATTGGGTCTTTATCTGGTTTTTCGCCTCTCCCAGGAGATCACATGGGTTCGGGTGGATGCACAGTGATAGAAGATTTGAGGTTAGGATCAGATCAGCCATGATCTTATTGAATGGTGGAGCAGGCTCGAGGGGCCAATTGGCCTACTCCTGCTCCTATTTCTTATGTTCTTATGTTCTTAAAAACTGACCTCTTGCACCGTACCAGTCAACTCTATGTCCAGACCCAGGCTGAGACGTGCACCTCGCAGCCTCTCCTTTAAAACCTGACTGACTGCCCATATGGTTTTGTTTTCCTTTTCTCTCCATGAATTCACAGAAAGTGGAAAAATAGTGCCCTCTGTGATTTGTCACTAGGCCTATCAATAAAACCAGTGATCTTTCCCCCGCCCCACGGGATGTTGACCTAAAGAAACCATCTCCTGCTATTTCCAAAATTAATAGAGACCATCTTGGCTTAATGAGCCGTCTTACTATCTTAGTTTGAAATAGACTAAGCCACAGCATTCCATAAACTGGCTCACCTAGTTTTACTACATCTTCATCTTCAATGCCTGGGCTTATTGATATCCTTTTGTTTCAATGGCTGCAGCCTGTGACTTTTTCAAAATGTACAAAATCATATTGTTTCAAAACACAACATTTAAGCATAACGCACTGCCAAATCCTTTCAGTGAAAGAATAAAAAGACCAAAAATCCCAAAGCCTACTTGACTGGGAAAAATGTGCAAGGCTATGTGGAAAGAGCAGGGGAGTGGGACTAATCGGATGGTTCTTTCAAAGAGTCAGCACAGGAACGATGGGCTGAATGGCCTCCTACTGTGCTGTATCATTCTATGATTCTACGATTCTAGGGCAGGTCTCAGAATTCCTAATATGGGCAAAGTGTGTGCTGGGGTGGAGCCTCGCCCGGCCACGTAACAGAATCACAGAAATCACAGAAACCCCACAGTGCAGATAGAGGCCATTTTGGCCCATCGAGCCTGCACCGACACATATCCCACCCGATCCCCGTAACCCCTACACCAACACATATCCCACCCTATCCCCGTAACCCCACGTATTTAATCCCCCTAACACTAAGGGTCAATTTATCATAGCCAATCAACCTAACCCGCACATCTTTGGACTGTGGGAGGAAACCGGAGCACCCGGAGGAAACCCACGCAAACACGGGGAGGATGTGCAAACTCCACACAGACAGTCACCCGAGGCCGGATTCGAACCCGGGTCCCTGGCGCTGTGAGGCAACAGTGCTAACCACTATGCCACCGTGCTGCCCATTCATTTAACTTCAATAAATATGCAATATTAATAAGCCTTGTGCATGTTTGTAGTACAGCTTCATTCTGTCCTTTCCTCCCTCCTGAAATTACAGGTTGTAAAATGCAGTATGGTGAATCTGGAGTATTTACTCAATTTTACACTGCAAGCTTACCACTACCAAAATCCCACCCTAAAGTCAGCCTCCAGGTCTGACTCATGTAATATTACAATCTTTATTGAAGTCAGCATCCAGGTCTAACTCGTATATAGAATCATAGAATGATACAGCACAGAAGGAGGCCATTCGGCCCATCGTACCTGTGCTGGCTCTTTGGTAGACTGTGTAATATTACAATTTTTATCGAAGTCAATCTCCAGGTCTGACTCATGTAATATTACAATGTTATCCCTCAAGACTACGGCCGGAATTTTGCCTACCTGGGCAGGTCCGGTGTGGGCGGTGACCGTGGTGGGTTGTGACTCCGCTGCTGGCTCCATCCCGCTGTTGAAAATGAACTTACCTTAATGAGGTCTATTAAGCCCGCCCAGCACGTTGCCCGGCCCAATGAGATGGAGCGGGTCTGGAGACGTCATTCATGACATGTTTTCAGCCAGGATCTTTAAAGGGACCATGGCCACATTAGATTTGACGTTTAATCTAACATAGTGCTGTCAGTGCACTACAGAACTGGAGTGCTGCAAACACTGACAATTACTGCACAAAGGCAGAGGGCTGCACCCAGGTTCTCCAATGACTCCCTCCATATGCTTGTGGAGGGAATCACAGCACGCAGGGAGGTCCTCTTCCCTTCCGATAGGCAGAAGAGACCTCCTCAGGACACAAAGGCAGCCTGGTTGCAGATTGCAGAGGACGTCATAAGCAGGGATGTGGTCAGGAGGACCTGGGTGCTGTGCCGCAAACATTTCAATGATCTCATTAGATCAGGAAACGTTAGTACAAAGCCACACTCAACTGCATCCTGCTGTGCCTCTCATCACATCCCCATCACTCTGCCTTCCCTACCCTACTCCTGCACACCCTTACTCACATCAACATACCTTGCACCTCCACCCATCCCTCTCTCTCTATCTACATTAGCACATCCCCATCTCACTAGTCACCCCTCACACTCACCCTCATCCTAGTGCAATCATACCAACTAACACAAAAGGGTAGCCACTTGAATGTTTTATCCAATGTTTATGTAAAATTTGTGTTTATGTGGTGTCAAACATAAAAATCTTTATTTTCAACATTTTCCGGTCTTGGACAGATTTGTGTGCACCTTTGGAAGTGGCTTAGTGAGTTGCAGTGAATGGTGAGACATAACAGTACCCCCCACAATGGTGATGAGTGTGAAAGGAATTGCTTGGTCATTGTAGGGATGTTTTATGGTGTTGGTGTGGGGTGATGCCAACCTGGCGCATCATGTGGCAGCCATATGGGTGTACAGCATCAAGTACAGCATCAAGTAAAGTAAATCTGGCCATGATGAGGGCATCCCTGGCATCCTGGACAGCAATATGCTCGGGTGCTGATGCCCTCTGTCCTTTGCAGCATCAGGTGTTGCGGAGAAGGTTTGTGTTGTTGTTGGTGCTGCTGGTGTTGGGGCTCATCGTGGTCAGATTCTGAGGACCAAGGTGAGACAATATAAATGGCACCCATGTTGATGGAATAGATGGCAGGAAAGGTATAGATGACAGAAGCATTCTATCAGTGGTGAGAGAGTTCTTCCAAAGAGGTGACACTGGGTGGAGATTTTGCTGGAAAGACTTGCAAACTGCAGAATCTGTGCTGGGAATGCAGTCAGCAACGGCTTCTGCCTGAGGAAAGTGATCATCTGTCAGGTGGGAGCTTTTACTGTACATGTGATGCTGTTAAGTAATCAGCTGGAGCAATGGCCACAGAACTCCCGCCTCAGGTTGACAGACGTGGTTCCCGAGCTGCATGAATCCTGTGGCCATGCAGGGACATTTAAAAAGTAAATGAAAAAAGGCCCTTAAGTGCCTGTAAACTACCTGAAAATTATTTCAATTGGGTCACCCACCGCTGCCGGTCAGGTCGGCTTCGTAATGACAGTTGCGCCGGGGGAAAGGCGCATGGGGGCGGGATGATGGCGGACTCCTGACCCGCTGTCAAAAATAACAACTTTCACACCCGACTCACCAACGATCGCGTCTGCTACCACCCCGGAAAATCCCAGCCTACAATTCTCAGGAGCCAGCATGCACCAGGCTCCAATGCAAGTACAAAGGGACAAGCTTCTGTTTCCAAAATAAAATCAACAGGTGCAATCACTACTTAGGATGATCAAAACTTTCCTGACCCGCAATTTCAATTCTTCAAAACTATTTACCTGCCTTCTACCTTCAATATACAGACTTAAAAAAAAACAAGTATGGTATTATCTAATAACTACATCTTGATGTAGCTCACCTTCTCTCCTACTCTTTTCAATCTTGGTAGTATCATCCACTATGGTTGCTGAGCCTTTAACCAAGTTTCTCAATTTTAAAAAGCAGTTTATATTGATTGTAACAAATTGCTTGCTCCCAGACCCTGTTCCTGACTCAGTAGTCACTGACTCAATAGCGATGCCTTGTATCCATATTATAATAGTTTCAGAGTCATTAGTTTGGGTTGAGGTGCTCTGTGATATGAGGAAGGATGCAGAAGCAGTAATGACAACACGTATATGTATGCACATTATGTCCTTTTGAAGGACTGGTGTAGTGTATGTAACCTGTACCACCTTAAGAGGATACCTTAAGGTGATGGACTACTTTTTGATGGCTCCTGTACATTGTAGTACCAGTGATGACCACACCGGTATATAAACCCTGCGGAGCAAAGTGTATCTCAGTTCAGCCCTGACCCTCAATCACTAAAGACCTGTTTACTTACTTCTGTAGTCTGTGTCCTGTTATTCAGTATAACTGCAATTGAAAACACAGACTCAACAGTGGCGACGAGTCTGATCTTACCTAGCGGCAGTTTTGCATCAAAGGAAGCTTCGTCCTCAGAAACGGGCGTCGAAAAAGGGCATCCGCCCTCAACATCCTGCATCGCACGGGAGGCCATCGGAAACCCGGGTTGGTTTGCTGGCCACGAAGTCAAGCATCAGTGAGCATCCCTTCTACGACAGCGGCGGGTAAGCCCGATCGAGCGGCATGGGGGGGAAGTCGGACGAGTTGTCAGTGGGAGAAGGGGAGGGAAAACGAAGAAAAGGGCGGAGAAGACGACCGCAGCCGGTGTCAGGGGCCGGACTGCAATCGGGCAGAGACGCGCAGCAGCCAGAAAAGCGTTTATGGCCACAAGGACCGCGGGAGCGGCGGGGGAACAAGAGCAGCAACGCAGGGGGAAATAAAGGACCGCTGGGAGGCGTGGACGGCAACAGCGCGGAAATCGCCATTTTGAGTCGGCGGGGGAAGAAGACAAGCGCGGGAAAAGCCGCCAAATGCGGGAAAAGCCGCCATCATGAAAAAAAAAAAAAATAATAATATCCAAAGGGGAAGGAGAAACTCAGCAAGGATGCCAAAAACGGGTAACATCACTGCTTTTGATAATGATGTGGAAGATTGGGCCACTTATGTGGAATGCATCGAAGTTTACTGTACAACGAATGAGGTACCGGATGATAAGAAAGCACTAACCCTATTAAACTCAATGGGTGCGAAGACGTACGGGTTATTAAGGAACCTTGCAACACCAGACAAACCGGTAGGGAAGAGTTTCGCGGATATTGTTACTATCCTGCAGGAGCATTTAAACCCCACGCCGCTGCTGATAGCGGAACGATTTAAATTCTACAAAAGAATTCAACTTAAAGAAGAAAGCAACGCTGAATTCCTAACAGAACTGCGCAAGTTATCAAAGTACTGCCAGTTCGGAACAGGACTAGCAGACGCACTGAGAGATAAGTTTGTGTGTGGGCTCCTAAGGGAAGGAACCCAGAAGCGACTGCTAGAGGAAAAGAACCTTACACTGGACAAAGCTTTCAGAATTGCAGCATCCCACGAGGCAGCAGCACGGGGCGCTGCAGATATACAGCAAAGGCCATTGGAATTCAGCACCAATGAAATGGCATTGGGCACAGTAAAGTGTTATCGTTGTGGAAGGACAACGCATGACCAGAACCAGTGCTGGTTCAAAGATAAAGAATGCAGGCAATGTGGCAAACTTGGTCACATAGCGAGAGTATGCCGGTCCGGAAAGAAGACCAGCAGCAAAAAGTCACCGCAGGAGAAGTACAAAAAAGTACACAAGGTGACAGAGAACAGTTCGGATGAACAGAAGACGGATTCAGACTCCAGCAGTAAGCAACTGGGTTGTCTGAAAATACATAATGTGGGTAACGCAGCAGACCGCCAAACTATCTGGGTCATGCTTCGGATAGCAGGAGTCCAAGTGAAGATGGAATTGGACACTGGGTCGGCATTAATGGTCATGAATAAGCAAGATTACAAAAGGTTATTCTCGCACACTCCCCTGAGGGATACGGAGATTGTATTGAAAACATACACGGGGCAAATAGTATACCCCAAAGGAAAGATAAAAGTAAACGTGGTCTACAATGGTAAAGAAAGTCAGAAAATGGACTTGTATGTGTTACCTGATGGAGGCCCGCCACTACTGGGACGGGAATGGATCCGGAGAATAAATGTGGACTGACATTCCTTACAAGCACTGACTGTAGATGCCTGTAAAGAGGACGACGTCAAACCTAAACGACTGTCCAAAATCTTAGACGATGCTAAGGAGGTGTTCCAACAGGGACTTGGAACACTGAAAGGAATTACGGCAACCATCAAGGTTGAAGAACATGCAAACCCAAAATTTTTCAAAGCCAGACCGGTGCCTTATGCGATACGACCTGCTGTGGAAGCAGAGCTGGAAGGGCTAGAACGTTCAGGGGTACTGTCCAACGTGGACTGGAGCGAATGGGCTACACCCATTGTTCCTGTCATGAAGCGTTCGTTGAGCAACAAGCCGGGGGAACCTGGGAAGGTTCGCATCTGTGGCGATTTCAAGATCACTGTTAATCCGGTTCTTCACACGGTGCAATATCCGCTTCCGCGGATTGAAGATATCTTCGCTTCGCTGTCTGGCGGGAAACACTTCACTAAGATAGACCTGGCGCAGGCGTACCTACAGATGGAAGTTGATGAAGCGTCACGTCAGTATCTCACGATCAACACACATAAGGGCTTATATCGGTATAATAGACTGGTTTTTGGAGTGGCATCGGCTTCAGCGATTTGGCAAAGGGCCATGGAGCAGGTATTGCAGGGAATTCCAGGCACACAATGCTACCTGGATGACATCCTGATTAAAGGAGATAACGATAAGGATCACCTCGCGAATTTGGAGCAGGTGCTCATCAGATTGAAAGAATATGGGCTCAGAGTTAATCGCCAGAAATGCGAGTTCTTTCAAAAGCGAATCTCGTACTGCGGCCACGTCATTGACCGGGAGGGGCTCCATAAGTCACCTGACAAGATCGAAGCTGTTGTAAAAGCTCCTGCACCGGAAAATGTATCCCAGTTGAGGTCGTTCCTCGGGTTGCTTAACTATTACCACAAGTTTCTTCCAAATTTATCCACGGTGTTACACCCGCTAAACACTCTTTTGCAAATGGGAATACCATGGAAGTGGAGTGATGATTGTAAGCGGGCTTTTCAAAAGAGCAAGGCACTGATCACCTCTAAGGAAGTGTTGGCTCATTTTAACCCAACGCTGCCTATTCGCTTAGCTTGTGATGCTTCTCCATATGGTCTTGGGGCAGTGCTCTCACATAAGTTTCCAGATGGCTCGGAAAGGCCAGTCGCTTTCGCATCCAGATCATTGACCTCCGCTGAGCGCAACTATGCTCAGATAGATAGGGAGGCTCTCAGCCTCGTGTGGGGAGTTAAGAAATTTAACCATTACCTGAAAGGCCAAAAGTTTATGCTGCTGACAGATCACCAGCCGTTGGTTTCCATTTTCAACCCTAAGAAGCGTGTTCCGGTAATGATGACACAGAGGCTTCAGAGATGGTCCCTTTTCCTAGGGGCACATCAATATGACATTGAATTCAAAGGTACAAAGCAACATGGTAATGCTGATGGGCTGTCGCGCCTGCCACTACCTACAGTGGAAGAGGCACCGGCAGTTGACCCTGTCAAGATATTTCACTCGACCATCATCGAATGCTTACCAGTCACCAATGCGGGTATTGAGAGAGAGACCCGAAATGACCCGACACTGTCTCGGGTCTACGACTTGACAGTGAAGGGATGGCCAGCACATGGCGAACCACTGTTACCAGCATTCTCAGCCAGACGAGAACAGCTGTCCGTATGTCAAGGAACATTGATGTATGGAACAAGGGTGATTATTCCTCCGAAATTAAGAGAGAGAGTTCTGAAAGAATTGCACAAAGGTCATCTGGGGGGAGTCAAGATGAAAAGCCTTGCTAGGGCTTATGTGTGGTGGCCAGGTATCGACAAACAAATAGAAGATCTGACTAAAAGCTGCTCAGGGTGCCAAAAAGTTCAAAATGCACCTCCAATTGCACCGCTGCATCCGTGGGAATGGCCTTCAGCCCCATGGCAACGTGTGCATATCGACTTTGCAGGTCCATTCATGGATTCCATGTTTTTGATAGCAGTAGACGCACATTCTAAATGGCCAGAAGTGATTAAGATGTCGACCACTACCTCTGAGAAGACGATCGCAGTTCTAAGAACCATATTTGCAAGCAATGGGTTGCCGGAGCAAATATGTTCAGACAACGGACCACAGTTCGTGTCAGAAGAATTCCAGAAATTCATGAAAAAGAATGGGGTGAAACACTATACATCTGCCCCATATCATCCGGCTACAAATGGGTTGGCCGAGAGACTTGTACAAATGTTCAAAAGGGCGATAAAGGCCATGAGTGAAGACCATATTCCACTACAATACAAGGTGGACAATTTCCTGATGGCGTATCGAAACGCCACGCATGCAGTGACAAATCAAAGCCCTGCCATAATGTTCTATAACAGAAGGTTGCGGTCCCGGTTGGATTTGTTAAAACCCAATGTGCGAAGGGAAGTCGAAACAAGCAATTCCAGCATGTAAATAACAAGGCCACTTGTAGTTTCGAAATAGGACAACCAGTGCTGGCCAGGGACTATAGGGATGATAAATGGCAACCTGGAACAATTCGTGCACGACAAGGACCCTTGATGTACACGGTAGACGTTGGAGAGAACGTAATACAACGTCATGCTGACCAACTTGTGGAATCGAGAACAAGGGTCGACCCCATGTCTACGGCAGAGACACCAGTTGAAGAACTTATTGAGCCTGTAGCATCTACCTCAGACTCGAACGTACATGATGATGTTCAATCCATAGGAGAGCAAGTGGATGAGTCACCCCAGCAACGAGAACCAGAGACCCCTGAAAGGCGTTATCCGGCCCGGATCAGGAGGCCTCCTCAGAGACTGAATCTTTGAACAGTTTTGTGTGTAAATTGTATATATGTTATCCATGTAATGTTTAATTTGGGGTGTACACTGTTAAGCTAAAAGGGGAGGAATTGTAGTGTATGTAACCTGTACCACCTTAAGAGGATACCTTAAGGTGATGGACTACTTTTTGATGGCTCCTGTACATTGTAGTACTGGTGGTGACCACACCGGTATATAAACCCTGCGGAGCAAAGTGTATCTCAGTTCAGCCCTGACCCTCAATCACTAAGAGTCTTCAGGGACCCTCTGTTCCAGCATTTCTGGCTGTGCAGCTGCCTCAGTCAGCAGGAGGAGAAGGAGCAGCCAAACCAAGAGGGTGGAGAGTGGAAAGTGGTGGTCTCCTGACCAGGAAGAGGAGGAGAACGATAGACCACCACCTCCACCTCCTCCACCATCATCACAGCAACTGAGGTGCCTGGAGAGATAGGACAGAGGAGGAGAAGGAGAAAGGAGGCCAGCAACAACACCAACCAGGGGAGAGGCCTTTCCATTACTGCCTCCCCAAATTGGCCTCCACTTCAGGAGAGGGAGAGAGGGGAGAGAAACAACCAACAACCACCAACTGTTTGGAACGAGGGAAGAACAAAATCATCTCTTCTGAACATCTACAGGTGGGTGCTTTTTGGGGCACTCTCCCAAAGACTTTGTATTTTAGGTGGGGGGAGAAAAGAAGAAACAAGGCCGGATCATCAAGGGGTGTAGTGTGTGTGTGTGTGGCTCTTGTTAAAAGCTAGGCCACGCACACCACTAATAAGCACCCCTTCTATTGCCTGGCCTGGGAGAGCTGGAGCTGCCTAGGTGAAGTTTTAATTCCTTTAATTGCATCGTTAAGACCTGCTGCAGGACTGAGCCTGGGCATCTCCAGCTTTCCCAGGTGAAGACATCTTCTCCCCCTGCCAGAAGACCACCACCACCAAAGACTTTTAAATCCCATCGGAGAATGCACCCCTGCCAACACCCACCCACCATCCTGAGAGGTAACACTGCCCTTGCGGCCTCCCTCCTTCCCACCCCCCTCTCTCTCTCTCTTTGTCTCTCTCTGCCTATTTCTCTGAGGCACCTCATTTTCATCTCTTTTTATTAATTGCCTATTGAGCAGAGGGGAGAAGGCCCCTCTCCCAATTTCACTCAATAAGGGGGAGAGGTGTGCCTTCAATTTAAACAGCTCCCTCTGCTCGATAGAGGACCAAAAAAATACCTGAGGCCATTAAAATGTTCAGGCCTGTGACTTGGGGTGAGTGTAGCCCTTATAAAAGCACCCCAGAATGGCGACTGCATCTTCGCCGGTGGCGGGGCAAGCCAGGACTTATGCGGGAGTGGCAGCCACAGCCACAGCTGCTCCCGCTGCTTCTGCTGCCCCATCACCATTCAGATTAATAACAAAAAAGCTTGGGGTGAAGAGCTACACTCACCCCACTATGACCATTGAGGCCTGCGTTAAAGCCATGGCTGGGGTGGTCGGCCCCTCAGCCATCGTCGCGGCCTCAAAAATGGATGGGAAGGCTGTGGTCTTCCTGGGGTCGGAGCGGGCGGTATCCCTGGCCGTCGCCAAGGGGCTCACCGTGGGCGGAACCTTCCTGCCGGTGGATCCTCTCGAGGCCACCGCACAGAGGATTGTCATTTCCAACGTCCCGCCCTATGTTCCTGGTGAGCTCCTCCTTCCCCATTTACGTCAACTTGGGGAGGTGAGGTCGGGGATCACACCCATCCCGCTCGGCTTCCGGGAGGCCAGCCTTCGCCACGTCTTCTCCTTCCGGCGCCAGCTGTTTATCCAGCTGGCGCGGGAGGAGGACACCGACGGGGCGTTCGTCATCCTCCACGAGGGGACCGCCTATCGCGCCTTTTGGACGTCGGACGGTGTGCGGTGCCATGCCTGCAAGGAGGTGGGGCACATTAGGAAAAACTGCCCCGCCTCCAAGGCCGCCGGATCATCTCGTGCGGCCAAGGCTGGCGCCGCCGCCGCTCCTCCCCCCCGGATCTGCCCGCGCGTCGAGAACGTCTGATGCGCGGTTGACGTCGGGGGCCGATGCCACCAAGGCCTCCGGCGGGGGGGAGGGAGCGTGTCCGGCCGGAAAGAAGGCGCGGGGAAAAATAAACACCTTAGGGCAGGTCCCCCCCCGTGGATGGCCAGCCCTTGCCCCTTGAGCCCCTTACGCCCGCGCTCCTCGCGGAGTTAATCGGGGCAGACACGAGCGGGAGGGGCCTCGTGCCCGAACCTGTGGCCGCAACCGCCGCAGCGGTAACGCCGATACCTGCGGCCGGGCTCGGGCCCGAGGAACCCGACAAACCTGCTCCGCCGGAGGGAGCTGAGGAGGAGGCCTTTGCAGACATGGAGGCCTCCCTCGCTCCCTCCGTGCTAAAAAGAAGGCGCGACCCCCTGGAAGAGGAGGAGGACCGGGAGGAGGAAGGTCCCTCCGAGCAGAGGGAGTCGTCGCCCGCCGCGGGTACTGCGCCCCTCCCCCCGCTGTCGTCATCACCAGCGATCGGCAGGGGTCGCCTGTCCCTCGGGAGGCTGAGGCAGATGTGTCTGTCCGGCGCGTGCCTCCCAGGGATGGGGACGAGACCCTGCCCATGGGGGGGGTCGCGGAACAACCCGCGGCGGAAAATGAAATTGACATTCTATCGGTGCCGTTACCCTTCGCCGGGTCGGGCGGCCTGGGGTCTGGGTCGGGCGAGCTCGGGGATAATGAGCTCGCCCAATGCGACCCAGACATCTCCCAGGGGCTGCTCGACCTGGTAGAGGTTTTTATTCAAAACACCCCATCCGCTGGGTCGGAGGTTGGTGGCGGGGAGGAGGATGGCCCCCTGGCTGCGTCTCTGGTGCCGGACGTACTGGAGGAGCTGGGAATTGTTCTCTCCCCGGTTTCTCCGGTCGTTCCAGCGTCTGGGGCGGAGGGGAGCTCTGAACCGCCGCCGTCTTCTGGCCCAGCACCCCTAGAGGAGCCCAGGGAGGATTCCTCTGCCGTCGATCCTGGGGGTGGGATCCGGGCGGAGGCGGGGCTGGCTGGTGCGGCCGAGCCGTTCGCTGCGCAGTGCGCGGCGGATGGGTCGGCCGCTGGTGACGACCCCCTGGAGGAGGATGGGGACTCGGTGATGGGCACGGAGGAAGATTCGGACTCCAGCGCTGACGAGGCAATGGATGACCTCGTGCCCCTTGCTGAGTCTCCCCTCATTCCCGTAAGGGAACTCCGGGATTTTATGGCCACGTGCCTGGGTCGGCGCAATAAGGTCCGGCTGGCCCTCGACAGGTGGTCGGAGTTGGCGCTGCTCATCGTATCCGTCCGCGCCGCCGTTAAGATCATGGGCACGGACGAGGGTGTGAACCCGCTCGAGCTGCGTCGGCTCAGAACGTTTCTCACTGGGCTGCTGAGGAAGTGGCGGCTGACCAGCGGCTGCACTTCCTCCCCCCGTTAGGTGTAGGTAGAGGTTGCACTATGCTTCTGACATGAAGATAACCATAGCCAGCCTCAACATCAACGGCAGCAGGGAGGCGCGCCGCAGATTCAATAACTTCTCGGTCCTTCGGGACGGGAAGTATGCGGTATGCTTCCTGCAAGAAACCCACACCGTTCCGGGAGACGAAGCCACGTGGCTCCTGGAGTGGCAAGGAGGGGTCAGCATGAGTCACCTCTCCAACAATTCCAGTGGGGTGGCTATCTTGCCCCATATCATCCGGCTACAAATGGGTTGGCCGAGAGACTTGTACAAATGTTCAAAAGGGCGATAAAGGCCATGAGTGAAGACCATATTCCACTACAATACAAGGTGGACAATTTCCTGATGGCGTATCGAAACGCCACGCATGCAGTGACAAATCAAAGCCCTGCCATAATGTTCTATAACAGAAGGTTGCGGTCCCGGTTGGATTTGTTAAAACCCAATGTGCGAAGGGAAGTCGAAACAAGCAATTCCAGCATGTAAATAACAAGGCCACTTGTAGTTTCGAAATAGGACAACCAGTGCTGGCCAGGGACTATAGGGATGATAAATGGCAACCTGGAACAATTCGTGCACGACAAGGACCCTTGATGTACACGGTAGACGTTGGAGAGAACGTAATACAACGTCATGCTGACCAACTTGTGGAATCGAGAACAAGGGTCGACCCCATGTCTACGGCAGAGACACCAGTTGAAGAACTTATTGAGCCTGTAGCATCTACCTCAGACTCGAACGTACATGATGATGTTCAATCCATAGGAGAGCAAGTGGATGAGTCACCCCAGCAACGAGAACCAGAGACCCCTGAAAGGCGTTATCCGGCCCGGATCAGGAGGCCTCCTCAGAGACTGAATCTTTGAACAGTTTTGTGTGTAAATTGTATATATGTTATCCATGTAATGTTTAATTTGGGGTGTACACTGTTAAGCTAAAAGGGGAGGAATTGTAGTGTATGTAACCTGTACCACCTTAAGAGGATACCTTAAGGTGATGGACTACTTTTTGATGGCTCCTGTACATTGTAGTACTGGTGGTGACCACACCGGTATATAAACCCTGCGGAGCAAAGTGTATCTCAGTTCAGCCCTGACCCTCAATCACTAAGAGTCTTCAGGGACCCTCTGTTCCAGCATTTCTGGCTGTGCAGCTGCCTCAGTCAGCAGGAGGAGAAGGAGCAGCCAAACCAAGAGGGTGGAGAGTGGAAAGTGGTGGTCTCCTGACCAGGAAGAGGAGGAGAACGATAGACCACCACCTCCACCTCCTCCACCATCATCACAGCAACTGAGGTGCCTGGAGAGATAGGACAGAGGAGGAGAAGGAGAAAGGAGGCCAGCAACAACACCAACCAGGGGAGAGGCCTTTCCATTACTGCCTCCCCAAATTGGCCTCCACTTCAGGAGAGGGAGAGAGGGGAGAGAAACAACCAACAACCACCAACTGTTTGGAACGAGGGAAGAACAAAATCATCTCTTCTGAACATCTACAGGTGGGTGCTTTTTGGGGCACTCTCCCAAAGACTTTGTATTTTAGGTGGGGGGAGAAAAGAAGAAACAAGGCCGGATCATCAAGGGGTGTAGTGTGTGTGTGTGTGGCTCTTGTTAAAAGCTAGGCCACGCACACCACTAATAAGCACCCCTTCTATTGCCTGGCCTGGGAGAGCTGGAGCTGCCTAGGTGAAGTTTTAATTCCTTTAATTGCATCGTTAAGACCTGCTGCAGGACTGAGCCTGGGCATCTCCAGCTTTCCCAGGTGAAGACATCTTCTCCCCCTGCCAGAAGACCACCACCACCAAAGACTTTTAAATCCCATCGGAGAATGCACCCCTGCCAACACCCACCCACCATCCTGAGAGGTAACACTGCCCTTGCGGCCTCCCTCCTTCCCACCCCCCTCTCTCTCTCTCTTTGTCTCTCTCTGCCTATTTCTCTGAGGCACCTCATTTTCATCTCTTTTTATTAATTGCCTATTGAGCAGAGGGGAGAAGGCCCCTCTCCCAATTTCACTCAATAAGGGGGAGAGGTGTGCCTTCAATTTAAACAGCTCCCTCTGCTCGATAGAGGACCAAAAAAATACCTGAGGCCATTAAAATGTTCAGGCCTGTGACTTGGGGTGAGTGTAGCCCTTATAAAAGCACCCCAGAATGGCGACTGCATCTTCGCCGGTGGCGGGGCAAGCCAGGACTTATGCGGGAGTGGCAGCCACAGCCACAGCTGCTCCCGCTGCTTCTGCTGCCCCATCACCATTCAGATTAATAACAAAAAAGCTTGGGGTGAAGAGCTACACTCACCCCACTATGACCATTGAGGCCTGCGTTAAAGCCATGGCTGGGGTGGTCGGCCCCTCAGCCATCGTCGCGGCCTCAAAAATGGATGGGAAGGCTGTGGTCTTCCTGGGGTCGGAGCGGGCGGTATCCCTGGCCGTCGCCAAGGGGCTCACCGTGGGCGGAACCTTCCTGCCGGTGGATCCTCTCGAGGCCACCGCACAGAGGATTGTCATTTCCAACGTCCCGCCCTATGTTCCTGGTGAGCTCCTCCTTCCCCATTTACGTCAACTTGGGGAGGTGAGGTCGGGGATCACACCCATCCCGCTCGGCTTCCGGGAGGCCAGCCTTCGCCACGTCTTCTCCTTCCGGCGCCAGCTGTTTATCCAGCTGGCGCGGGAGGAGGACACCGACGGGGCGTTCGTCATCCTCCACGAGGGGACCGCCTATCGCGCCTTTTGGACGTCGGACGGTGTGCGGTGCCATGCCTGCAAGGAGGTGGGGCACATTAGGAAAAACTGCCCCGCCTCCAAGGCCGCCGGATCATCTCGTGCGGCCAAGGCTGGCGCCGCCGCCGCTCCTCCCCCCCGGATCTGCCCGCGCGTCGAGAACGTCTGATGCGCGGTTGACGTCGGGGGCCGATGCCACCAAGGCCTCCGGCGGGGGGGAGGGAGCGTGTCCGGCCGGAAAGAAGGCGCGGGGAAAAATAAACACCTTAGGGCAGGTCCCCCCCCGTGGATGGCCAGCCCTTGCCCCTTGAGCCCCTTACGCCCGCGCTCCTCGCGGAGTTAATCGGGGCAGACACGAGCGGGAGGGGCCTCGTGCCCGAACCTGTGGCCGCAACCGCCGCAGCGGTAACGCCGATACCTGCGGCCGGGCTCGGGCCCGAGGAACCCGACAAACCTGCTCCGCCGGAGGGAGCTGAGGAGGAGGCCTTTGCAGACATGGAGGCCTCCCTCGCTCCCTCCGTGCTAAAAAGAAGGCGCGACCCCCTGGAAGAGGAGGAGGACCGGGAGGAGGAAGGTCCCTCCGAGCAGAGGGAGTCGTCGCCCGCCGCGGGTACTGCGCCCCTCCCCCCGCTGTCGTCATCACCAGCGATCGGCAGGGGTCGCCTGTCCCTCGGGAGGCTGAGGCAGATGTGTCTGTCCGGCGCGTGCCTCCCAGGGATGGGGACGAGACCCTGCCCATGGGGGGGGTCGCGGAACAACCCGCGGCGGAAAATGAAATTGACATTCTATCGGTGCCGTTACCCTTCGCCGGGTCGGGCGGCCTGGGGTCTGGGTCGGGCGAGCTCGGGGATAATGAGCTCGCCCAATGCGACCCAGACATCTCCCAGGGGCTGCTCGACCTGGTAGAGGTTTTTATTCAAAACACCCCATCCGCTGGGTCGGAGGTTGGTGGCGGGGAGGAGGATGGCCCCCTGGCTGCGTCTCTGGTGCCGGACGTACTGGAGGAGCTGGGAATTGTTCTCTCCCCGGTTTCTCCGGTCGTTCCAGCGTCTGGGGCGGAGGGGAGCTCTGAACCGCCGCCGTCTTCTGGCCCAGCACCCCTAGAGGAGCCCAGGGAGGATTCCTCTGCCGTCGATCCTGGGGGTGGGATCCGGGCGGAGGCGGGGCTGGCTGGTGCGGCCGAGCCGTTCGCTGCGCAGTGCGCGGCGGATGGGTCGGCCGCTGGTGACGACCCCCTGGAGGAGGATGGGGACTCGGTGATGGGCACGGAGGAAGATTCGGACTCCAGCGCTGACGAGGCAATGGATGACCTCGTGCCCCTTGCTGAGTCTCCCCTCATTCCCGTAAGGGAACTCCGGGATTTTATGGCCACGTGCCTGGGTCGGCGCAATAAGGTCCGGCTGGCCCTCGACAGGTGGTCGGAGTTGGCGCTGCTCATCGTATCCGTCCGCGCCGCCGTTAAGATCATGGGCACGGACGAGGGTGTGAACCCGCTCGAGCTGCGTCGGCTCAGAACGTTTCTCACTGGGCTGCTGAGGAAGTGGCGGCTGACCAGCGGCTGCACTTCCTCCCCCCGTTAGGTGTAGGTAGAGGTTGCACTATGCTTCTGACATGAAGATAACCATAGCCAGCCTCAACATCAACGGCAGCAGGGAGGCGCGCCGCAGATTCAATAACTTCTCGGTCCTTCGGGACGGGAAGTATGCGGTATGCTTCCTGCAAGAAACCCACACCGTTCCGGGAGACGAAGCCACGTGGCTCCTGGAGTGGCAAGGAGGGGTCAGCATGAGTCACCTCTCCAACAATTCCAGTGGGGTGGCTATCTTGCTCGCCCCGCATTTTCAGCCGGAGATCTTGGGGGTCAAGGAGCACGTGCCGGGCCGCTTGCTCCAGGTCACTGTTCGCCTGGGGGGCGTGCCGCTCCATCTAGTGAACGTGTACGCCCCTCAGGCCGGTGCGCAGCAAGTGCGCTTCTTTCAAGAAGCCCTCTTCTGGGCTCCATCGACGTGGGCGAGTGCGTCATCCTCGGGGGGATTTTAACTGCACCCTCGAGGCGAGGGACTGTCCGGGTCCCCCGCGATGCCCGGCGGCGATGGAGAAGTTGAGGGACCTGGTCAGGTCCTTCGACTTTGTGGACGTCTGGCGAAATCTTCATCCCGACTCCAGCGCCTTCACTAGCGTGAAGCCTGGAGGAGGAGGGTCCAGAATCGACCGCCTCTACATTTCCCGGGCGTATGTCTCCTGTGTTCCGGCGGCTTCCATGCGGCCGGTGCCGTGCACGGACCACCACCTGGTGTGGGCGGAGCTCGTTCCGCTGCGCACGTGGGGCGGGTCCGCGTACTGGCACTTTAACAACCTGCTGCTGGAGGACGCGCGGTTCTGGGATTCATTTCGTCGGTTCTGGGCCGACTGGAGATGGAAGCAGGGGGGCTTCCCCTCCTTGAGGCTGTGGTGGGACGTAGGCAAGGCTCACGTCCGTCTCTTCTGTCAGGAGTACGCGAAGGTGTCGACCAAGAGGCGGGAGGCCCGGGTCGGGCAGTTGGAGAAGGAGGTGCTCGACCTGGAGTCCCGTCTCGGTCAAGTCGTCGGGGACCCGGCCCTGTGGAAGGTGTACGACGAGAAGAAGGGAGCGCTGAAGGACCTGCAGCTCGTCGGGTCCCGAGGCGCGTACGTGAGGTCGCGGATCCAGCTCCTGCGGGACCTGGACCGTGGCTCCCCCTTCTACTCGCTGGAAAAAAGACGGGGGGTCCGTAAGCAGCTCTTGGGTCTGCTGGCCGACGACGGATCTCTGGTCTCGGATCCAGAGGGAATCAGCGCGGAGACCCGCGCCTACTACGGGGCTCTGTTCTCTCCGGATCCGTCCAGCGAGGATGCGCACAGAGTTTTGTGGGAGGACCTGCCGAAGGTCAATCCGGAGGGCGCCGAAAAACTGGACGCTCCACTAAGCCTGGCGGAGCTGACCGGCGCCCTCCGCCAACTCTCTAGGGGAAAGTCCCCGGGGCTGGACGGGCTGACCGTGGAGTTCCACAGGGCATTCTGGGATGTCTTGGGGGGCGACTACGCGCGTGTCCTGGGGGAAAGTTTGGCGACCGGGGAGATGCCCCTCTCTTGGCGCAGGGCGGTCATTGTCCTGCTGCCTAAGAAGGGCGATCTCCGCCTCCTTAAGAACTGGCGCCCGGTCTCCCTCCTCAGCACGGACTATAAAATCTTTGCCAGGGCCATGTCTGCTCGCCTTGGCACCGTGCTGGCCCACATGATCCACCCTGACCAGTCCTACACGGTCCCGGGCCGGACCATCAACGATAACATCCATCTGGTCCGGGACCTGGTCCACCACTCCCAGAGGGCTGGTCTGTCGGTCGCCTTCCTCTCCCTGGATCAGGAGAAGGCGTTCGACAGGGTGGATCACGAGTATCTCTTCGGGGCTCTGCGTGCATTCGGGTTCGGGACGCATTTCGTCGCCCGGATCCGACTTCTGTACGCCGCCGCAGAGTGTCTGATTAAAGTTAACGGGTCTTTGACGGCGCCCCTTCGCTTCGGGAGGTGGGTGCGTCAGGGATGCCCCATGTCCGGTCAGTTATACGCCATTTGCGTGGAGCCATTCCTGCGCCTCTTGCGGAAGAGGTTGACGGGACTGGCTCTGCAAGGGCCGGGCGTGGAGGTGGTCCTCTCGGCTTACACCGATGACGTGCTCCTCACGGTCACGGATCCCGCTGACTTGCGGAGGATGCGGGAATGCCAGCAGATTTACTCGGGACGCATCCTCCGCCAAGATCAACTGGGAGAAATGTTCCGGACTCCTGGTGGGTCAGTGGCGGGTGGACTCCCTGCCGGAGGAGTTCAGGCCTTTCGCCTGGAGCACCACGCACCTCCTCTATTTGGGAGTCTACCTTAGCCCTGCCGAGGACGTCTGGCCGGCGAACTGGCAAGAGCTGGAGGCCAAAGTCACCGCTCACCTAGGATGCTGGACAGGACTGCTCCGAGTGTTGTCCTACAGGGGTCGAGCGCTGGTCATAAACCAGCTGGTGGCCGCCATGTTGTGGTACCGGTTGGTCACTTTGATCCCTCCCCCTGCGTTTGTCGCCAAGATGCAGAAGAAGCTCATCGACTTCTTCTGGGACAAAAGAAAGCACTGGGTCTCTGCCGCGGTTCTGTGTCTCCCGCTTAGGGAGGGCGGTCAGGTGCTGGTGTGCCTTCACACCCAGGCTGCGACTTTCCGTCTTCAGACGCTGCAGAGATACCTGTACGTCGAGAATCCTCCGAGATGGTGTGCGCTGGCGACGTTTTTCTTCCGCCAGCTGCACGGCCTCAATTACGACACGCAGCTCCTGTTTGTGAAAGTGGGCGGCAGGCGTGCCGACCTGCGGGAGCTGCCTGTCTTCTACCAGGAACTACTATGGGTTTGGAACTATGTCGCTTCCAGGCGGAGCTCTCCCCCGTCAGGAGCGGCGGCTCTCCTTCGGGAGCCACTGCTCAGGAATCCGCACCTCCACGAACGCGGGTTCGGGCGGCTGGCGGAGGGCAGGGCTGTGCCTGGCGGGGTGACCAGAGTCGGGGACCTGCTCGATGGTGGAGGAGCGGGCTGGATGGCGCCGGAGGAGCTGGCATGGTGCCTGTCCTGGGCCAACGTCCGGCTCACGGCCGAAGCCATCGAATCGGTGAAAGCGGCACTGGGCCCCGACTCCACTAGGTGTATCGAGGCGGCTCAAGCACATGGGGCGATCCTGTCCGAGCTTACCCCCGTCCGGACGGAATTCCTCATCGGCACCCGGCCCCGAAACTCCCCTCGGGAGCCGGCGCCTCACAACTTGAGCCGTCTCGAGGAAATACCCTCCGTGCCTTTTCATTCCGCGCGGAGGGGTTTCCTGTACGGGCTGCTCCTGCACACTCTCCACTTTGCCATCTTCGTCTACCGTCCGGACACGCCTTGGCGTGGCGTCTTGCCGACTGGCGGTGGCGGAGGTCCCCAATGGAGGGCTCTCTACGCGGGAGTCCTCCCTTGTTCCATCGGGGACTTGGCCTGGAGGGTGTTGCATGGAGCGGTCCCGTGCAATAAGGTTTTAAGTAGGTTCACGGACTCCCGGGCCGCCTGCATTTTTTGCGGCCTGGAGGAGTCCGTGTTTCACATTTATATGGAGTGTGAGAGGTTGCAGCCCCTCTTTCACTACTTGAAGGGGCTGCTCCTCGATTTTTGGTTGCACTTCAGTCCCACGCTCTTGATCTATGGTCACCTGGTGCGGAGGGGAGCGGACAGGCTGGAGGACCTCCTTGTGGGCCTGCTTCTGGGCCTGGCTAAAAGAGCAATCAATTGGTCCAGGCAGCAGGCGGTCGAGGGGGTCGTCCAGCCGGATTGCCTGCCTCTCTTCCGCGGCCATGTTCGCGCCCGGGTGGCCCTGGAGATGGAGCACGCGGTGTCCGCCGGTGCGCTTGAGTATTTCCACGATCGGTGGGCGCCGCGGGGACTGGAGTGCATCATCAACCCAGAAAACCAAATTTTAATTTGATTTGTTAAGATTTAGTTGAACTTTTGTTTATTTACAGTCCAATTGGGTTTTTTGGGTTCAAACAAAAAGAGGACCCTCAATCACTAAAGACCTGTTTACTTACTTCTGTAGTCTGTGTCCTGTTGTTCAGTATAACTGCAATTGAAAACACAGACTCAACAACTGGAATATGCAGTATTACCAGAGTTTAATTAATAATAGAAACAAATCAGATGTAGTGCTCCTCAACACAAATGTTTCAATGCAGTGGGGTTTAGGGAAACCAAGTTGGAGAGGTGATTTGAAATATATCGAGATGTAGCAATCTTTCATTGTCGCCAATCACTCCCATAAACAGACTTCATATCCTCTATGATCCTCTATGCACCTTTACTGTTCAGTATCTAGTTAATTCATATTCTGGCTACCATAATCTTACAAATGCCACCACCTGCTTTCTCCTAGCTTTACAGAAGGTGGACAAGGCATGATCGTAAAGCAACAAATGTGATAATTTTACATGATAAAAGAACAAACAATACAGTTTTCACAGCATATTCATCAATTCGCTACTGAACCTCGCACAATGAAAATAATAAAATATTCAACTTTGGCTCTGCTCTGGACAGACCACTCACTTTTGAGCTAGCTGTCCCTTAGCTAACTGGTTATACATTTCTCTGTTACAAACTGCACAAGTTCGGATGTCAGCCTACAGTTTCTCTCTGACTGACTGACAAGAGATCTCTCACTCCTGCCTTGGTCTGTGAGTGTACAACAAGCCCTTTTCTGATTTACCTAATACAAAATGGGTTTTCTACTGAAAACAAAGGAGACCATTTAAATTGATGGCTGAAGGCATTTCCTTAATGATATGATGATCATTTGCTGATTGACTCCCCATCCAATTTGTTTAGAAGCTAAATTAGCATGCTAAAGTAAACTCTTTGATGGCTCAGATATCTCACCTTTGGTAAGCTAAGTTACACATCAAATCATCCTCATCCCATGCTTTCTGGCTTTAAATGTTAAGTCAAAAAATGCTGTATCCCTGGCAATCAGCCATCTTTAAGCTAAATCTAACTATAAGCTAAATCTAACTATGTCCTGGCCAATATTTATCCCTTAACCAACATCACTAAAACAGTTTATCTGGTCATTTTCACATTGCTGTTTGTGGGAGCTTCCTGTGCGCAATTTGGCTGCCGCGTTTCCTACATTACAACAGCGACTACACTTCAAAATTAACTTCATTGGCACTTTGCGATGTCATGAAGTCATGAAAGACGCTATATAAATATATAAGTTCTGACGAAGGGTCATCGACCTGAAACGTTAACTCTGTTTCTCTGTCCACAGACAGTGCCTGACCTGCTGAGTATTTCCAGCATTTTCTGTTTATATTATATATTATATAAATGCAAGTCTTTGTTTTACAAAGCGATTATATCATATAATGTAAGACAAAATCTCTCACAAGAAATACAGTAAAAGTTCAAAATTGCTAGTTAAATTAGAATTTTCACAAATTAATTCAAGCCTAAAGAAAGAAGATAAGTTAGCGCTCTACCTTTTCCACAATGTTGCAATCCTTTCTGATGGGTTCTTTCTCGGACCTCCTATAATTGTACACTGTTCTGCGTGTGCTCTTTACCAGGAACTGGAAAGGGTAGATGTTGCAGTGTGATAATGAGGTTGAGTGCCTGAACCCAGCAAGGAGATTAACAGATCAAGAAGAAATCATGGGAGACCTGAAATTCCAAATTCATTTAAATCCCTGTAAGAAAGAAAGACTTGCATTTGTATAGCGCCTTTCGCAGCCTCAGGATGTCCCAAAGCGCTTTACAGCCAATGAAGTACTTTTTTGAAGTGGAGTCACTGTTGTAATGTAGGAAATGTGGCAGCCAATTTGTGCACAGCAAGCTCCCACAAACAGCAATGTGATAATGACCAGATAATCTGTTTTAGTGATGTTGATTGAGGGATAAGTATTGGCCAGGACACGGGGATAGCTCCTCTGCTCTTCTTTGAAATAGTGCCATAGGATCTTTTACGTCCGCCTGAGAGGGCAGATGGGGCCTTGGTTTAATGTTGCATCTGAAAGACAGCACTTCCGACAGTGCAGCACTCCCTCAGTATAACACTGGAGTGTCAGCCTAGATTTTAATGCTCAAGTCTCTGGAGTGGGACTTGAACCCGCAACCTTCTGACTCAGAGGCGAGAGTGCTATCCAGAGTCAAGGATGACACCGCACAAGTCATCATTATGCCCAACAAGAGTGAACAATAGTATGATCAGTCCAAAAGAGATATGCATACACAGAGACCCACTCACAACACTGCAGTGTGGCCAAAAATGTTGCTGTTCCATGCCTCTGAAACCAGCCCTAGGCCATGTCAGTTGCCAGAGCCCCCATTTTATCATCACTAGCACTTGCCTCATACCAGCACAGCTCCATCTTTCTTAAGTTTGTTGCAATAGTGTGTCGTGCTCCCTCCTTGCTGCAACCCTGAGCTCACAAACAGCTGAATGGCTGGCCCACTCCCTTCCATACTCCAGTCTCTTGCTCATTATCAGATTCTGGGATTCAATTTCTCGCTCATCTACATGCTTTGGAGCTATTCCTAGGTATGTCAGTACAGGTCAGGGCTGTAACTCTGTATCCAACACAAGAACAAAAAGACCATCAACCCAAACTCAGATCCCCGAGCTCGCGCGCAGTTGAATTGAAATGCCGCACAGAGAGCAGGACAATAGCTGGAGTGAGGGAGGGACTCAATACACAATGGCCCCGAGAATCCAGACAGACTCGTTTGTGAGTCTTGCGACCTCAGAGCCAATCCCAATTGCAGCGCTTGAAGTGTGTGTTTCGATGGTTGATGGGTTGCTGTGTAACGCAGGGAGGGGTTTGGTTTTCTCCCTTGAACTTCGACCTTTCAGCAGGACAGCGGGAGAATCACCCCTCTGATTATTCGTCTTTCAGCCTTCAGTGCCAGCGCGTGGTATACCAGAGCCGCATGTGCGCAGTACCCAGTTGGGCCATGCTTTCATCAGCTCCATGCAGAGGTCAGGGGATCCATTGTGTAATGTTATCTTAATAACGTAATTACGAGACTCCCAAGCAGTTGTAGTGGAGTGCCATTTATTCAGTCCTGACTCTGTGTCTCCAGTACAGTACCTCAAGCATGGCCAAGATGGCGTCGATTCCCACCCCCGGATATGACGTCAGCCGTCAACCAGCTGTCAATCAAACCCCGCTGTCTTTACGACAGCTACGGTTATCCGTACATCTTCCCCCTTCAATTAAGACATAACACAGTAACAACATAACATAACACATAGAACACTTGTTAACATCAGATAGAAACAGTCAGTGTAACTACACCGTTGAACTAATTGCAGGTAGATATAAACCTTACCCACACCCAGGAGTTCATTAACTGTTTACAGTCTTATCAATCCCTGTCTACAGGTCAAGTTTAACTACAGGCGTTCTGGTGCGCTGTGACCTGCGTGGCTGAATGGGTGTTTGCTGAACCACCCCAGTTGTATCCCTTAAGTTCATGTCTGTACCACACAGGTCCCTTGTCACATTATCACTACTGTGTCCTTCGTCACTTTGTGGCATTTCCCTCATCTCGTCTCTTTGTGGCATTTCCCTCATCTCGTCATCCTCTCTGTCCTCCTGAGGCTGAAATGTTTCTGTGGTTTTCAGTAGGTGCCTCCTGCGAAACACATTGCCGTTCTCTGTCATGACACTGTATGACCTGGGGGCGACCTGTTGTAGAACAGTGGCTCTTTTAGGCCATGACTCAGGCCCTTCAATGCGAACTATATCTTTCTCCTGTAGAGGCACTAGTGTAGTGGCTGTGCGGTCATGAAGTGTTTTTTGTTTCTGTTGTAGTTTCCGAGCCTTATCTGCCCACGCCTCATCTCTGCGGTCAGGTGTGACATAACTGGGAAGTCGTGTATGGATTTTCTGACCCAGTAAGAGCTCAGCTGGAGACTTGCCACTTGCTAGCGGGCCCGCCCTGTACGACATCAGGGCCAGATATGGGTCAGTGTTGCTGTGTGCTGCTTTCTTTAATAGTCTTTTCACAATCTGTACCTCCTTCTCCACTTTTCCATTAGCCTGAGGATAGAGCGGACTGGAGGTTACATGATTAAACTCATACTCTGAAGCAAATGGCTGAAACTCATGACTGGCATAGGGAGGGCCATTATCAGAGACCAGGGTTAGAGGGATGCCCTGCCTGGCAAAGATTGACTTCAGGTGAGTTATCACAGCTCTTGATGTGGTACTGGACAAGAGAGCCAACTCCGGATAATTGGAATAATAATCAATAACTAACAAATAGTCTTTTCCTTCATAGTGAAATATATCAGTTCCGACCTGTTCCCAAGGTTGTGATGGGAGCTCTGTGGTAATGAGGGGCTCTTTTGTTTGCTTGTAGTGATACTCCTGACATGTAGCACACTCGCTGATCAACTGGTCAATATCAGAGTTCATGTTTGGCCAGCAGAGTGCCTCACGTGCTCTCCTTTTTGACTTTTCTGCACCCAGGTGCCCTTCATGTATCCTGTTGAGCATTTCTCATCGCAGAGAGGTGGGCACTACTATCCTGTCGCACTTAAGCAGTAGTCCATTGACCACAAAGAGCTCAGACTGAATGTGATAATATTGTTTACATGACCCTTTCTTCCAGCCCTCTTGAAGATTTCTCACTACTTTACTCAGGACTGGGTCCTTTGATGTCTCTGTGACTATCACTGATAGTTGTTCCTGTGTGGCGGGCAATGCTGCATAGACCATATCCACATGAAGAGCCACATCCTCTTCTGATTCACTGTTTTGTGTGGCGTAAGGCACAGCCCTGGATAGTGTGTCTGCAATGAACATTTGTGCCCCTGGCACATATGTTAGCTCAAAATCGTAATGTTGAAGTCTCATCATTAGGCGTTGTATCCGTGGTGACATGTCACACAGATTCTTCTTTGCGATCCCTAGCAGTGACTTATGGTCCGTTTCTAGGATAACCTTGGGAAGACCATAGATGCAGGTATGAAATTTTTCACACCCAAATGCCAAGCCAAGGCACTCCTTCTCAATTTGTGCGTACCGGCACTCTGTAGCCGTCATGGAGTGTGACGCATACGCCACTGGTCGCCATTCTCCTTCATCTTCCTGTAGAAGGACAGCCCCTAATCCACTCTTAGAGGCAGCTCTGGACACTTTCGTCCTCTTTTTAGGGCAGAAGAACTTCAGTAGGGGTTCACTTGCTAGAATGTGTAGCAGCCCCTTCCATTCTCTCTCATGTTCATGTCCCCATTGGAACTCTGTCTCTTGGTGCAGCAGTTTTCTCAGATGAACAGTTTTAACTGCTAGATTTGGAATGAATTTTCCTGGGTAGTTAACCATGCCAAGGGCCTGCTGAACCCCTTTCTTGTCCTTTGGTTTCTCCATGTCATGTATAGCCTTTACCTTTGACTTGTCTGGCTGAATCCCCTCTGTAGAGATCTTGTCTCCAAGGAATGTGATTTCATTGACACTGAACTGACATTTGTCTTTATTTAGTTTGAGTCCATACTGCTGTATTCTCTGAAGTGTTTCCTCCAGTCTGGTGTCGTGCTCCCCCTGAGTGGAGCCCCATACTACCAGATCATCCACGTACACCCGCACTCCCTCCAGGCCCTCGATGATTTGCTCCATTGCTCTGTGAAAGATTTCTGGGGCGGAGCTAATACCAAAGGGCAGATGCTGGTAGGAGTATCGACCAAACGGGGTGTTAAAAGTGCACAGCTTAGCACTTTCTTCATCAAGTTTCAACTGCCAGAAACCATGCGAGGCGTCCATCTTGGAGAAGACTTTCACTTCTGTCATTTCGCTATTTCCTCTCTCTTTGGAATTTCGTAGTGCTCTCTTTTGATATTGGCATTAAGGTCCTTGGGATCCATGCAGACACGCAATTTATCAGTTTTTTTTTAATTGACGCAGACCATGGAATTTACCCAGTCAGTCGGTTCCTCAATCTTCTTTATGACAGCTAGTCCCTCCATGCGGTCTAGCTCTTTCCTCAGTTTTTCATGGAGAGCCACTGTGACTCTCCTGGGTGCGTGAATCACAGGTTGTACATCCTCTCTCAGTTTGATGGAGTATGTAAAGGGCAGTGCTCCGAAACCCTGAAATACATCTGCATATTTGTGTGCTATAGTCTCATGAGTCAGATTTGTACTATCTTGGGGGGCACTCTGCACCCAGTTCAGTTCAGTGATAGTACAGACTCATTTTACCAAGCCCAAATCCACACAGGCCTTATCCCCCAACAGTGACTCATGTCCTTCAGGCACTATAACAAAGGTCAAAGGGTGAATGTGATTTTTTACCTTAACATTCAGCCTACACGTTCCTTTTGTTTCAATGCTTTGTCCATTGTATGCCTTCAAAGACACTGTCTTGTTCAGTATTTTAGGTCGCATTTTGCGATTCCATGCATCACTCCAACTTATGAGGTTTGCCTTAGCACCTGTATCTAGCTTAAAGGGAACAATGATGCCATTTACCAGCAAGGGAGCTATCCAAACTTCAGTCTTTGGTCCTACAGAGTGCACTTCATTAGCATTTTTGCCCTGTTTTGACTCATTTTGCACCATTCCAACAAACAAAGTCTCTGCTCCTGTCTCTTCAGTCTCAATAGAATGCACTGTCTTTTTATCTTCAGTTTTCTCTTCCCAAAAACACATCTCGGCAAAGTGATTCCTGCCTTTACATTTTGCACAGTACTTCCCATAAGCAGGACACTGTCTGGCTACGTGTTTATTACCGCACCATCTGCATTCGTAAGGCATCATCGTCTTGAACTCCGTGGGTCCTCTTGTGTCCCTTTTGTGTACCACATCCACCGGCAGGTTTTTCAGCCCCAGGGCGCTCCCGCCTGCTGCTGTGCTGCTCCCTTCAAAAGTTTTCGTGTGCATGGCTGAGAGTTCACTTGCATGACATATTTTCACTGCTGCATCCAAATTTAGGTCATTGCCTCTAAGCATTCTCTCCCTCACCTTCTTGTTGAGTATTACAAAAATGACTTGATCGCGTATCATCAATTCCTTCAGGTCCCTAAAGTTGCATGTTTGTGCTTTTATTTTCAAGTCCGTCAAAAAAAATCAAAGCATTCTCCTTGCTTTTGCACTCGGGAGTGAAACACGAATCTCTCATACGTTTCATTCTTTTTTGGAGTGCAGTATTTGTCAAACCGTTCTATCACATTGTCCAGATCATTTTTATCATCTTTGGCTACAAATGTAAATGTGTTAAACAGCTCGATTGCCTGCGAGCCAGCCACTGTTAGCAACAAAGCTACTTTACGTGTTCCAGAGCTAGTCGAAGCGTCAATTGCTGTGAGTGTAAGATTCGAAATTTTCAGCAATAATCACGCAAGAAAACAGGATAAAATAAGACAGTTTATTGACCAAAGTAAGCTTGTACAGAAAAACCTTTGATAAAAGGGCATACAAAATGGCCGCCGGGCCTCGTGATCAGTTTTCTGGACCATTTGATTTCTGTTACTGCAAGCCAGACAGGCTTGTGGATTGAAGACAGTAAGCCCGCGAAAGCCAGTATCGGGAAAACGAAACTCAGGGAACTGAGCATACATATTAATTAGATTGTAAGTACAAGACAGTTTCAGAGACAGGATGGGGCCCATCAAGGAATGGGCGGACACTTGAAACCCATTTACTGTACAAAGGAAAAACCGTTTAACAGCCATCAAGGGCAATTTCCAGACCGATCAATATGCGAACCGAGTTACGGTGACAAAGTAAAAGACATTATTGGCCAGGAAGGCCAGTTAAAGCTATCACCGGCTCCCGTTACAAGACAAAGCGCCCCTGCAGAGATTTCTGCCCGCCAAAATTATTACAAAGACTGGACTATGATCTGGCGGGAGATAAGGCTGGCCCAAAAGGGTATAACTATGGATTTTGAAAAAGTCCATCAGCGCCTCTTCTACCTCGGTAGCTTCGGAATTCGATCAGGACGTTTCGGACGGACATTTCGGAAAGGACGACGTGGTCGGTGTTCAGCCAGACAAGGCTCGGCCGCGACGAGAAGACGACGAGGGTGGCCCGGGTACCGTTGTCGGGAGATCATCGACGACCCAGGCCGAAGAAGAAGACACCCTCAGGAAAACCGACGATCCAGGCCGGAGAGAAAGGACATTCTGGGCCTAGCACTTCCATGCCTCAACATCCCATTCTCGAGGTGTTTTTCTGTTCCATGAACCCAAATCCACAACAGACTTGGTGGATTTCAGCCATGACGAGCGCTCACCGAGGCTGTGTCCACTGCCTCATCGCCTGAGAGAGAGAGAAAAACAAGCTGCGCCAGAAGTTTCCAAATCCACGTGACGACGGAAAGCTGTGCCAGAAAGGCTGCGAACCCCTCCTTTTTGCGATTCTGATAGTGGTGAGCATGATCCCGAGTTCCTCAAGTCGAAACTTAGTTTAGGTATTAGGGGAGGGAGTAAGGTTAAATCGTAATGTGTTTCCCCTTTTACGACGTGCCGTGTGTTCCCCATTTCCATAGAGTCAAGTTCATAAATTTGTGCATGATTGTAGTTACTTTAATCTGTGCCTATGACATGTATTTTGTAATGCTTCAAACTGTTTAAAAATAAAAGCATCCATTTCGTGCTATTCAACCTGGTCTATTGAGTCCTTTCTCTGCACTACAGTTCTCTGCATCTAAGTCCAAGGTCTAGAACCGTAGGGGAGAGTGGGTCGAACCACTCAAGGGTAATTATTGCACAAAGCTTGGCAGGAGACCAGAACGAGCAAGAGAAACCCCCTACAGAAATGGCGACCGCGGCAGGACCTTGGCAGCAGGAAAGTAGTGTGTTAGATCAAGGTCTGAATAAACGAAATGTGATGGATGAAAGAATAGCGGATTATGTTTTTGGAAAGGTAAACCTCACAAAACAATGGATATCTGACCTATTAAGGGATAGGCGCCCGCTAGACGCAGCCATCAAGTTGACAGAGGGTAAAGAGCATAAGAAACCTGTAGAAAAGGCGGTCTGGCTGATGTGCTACAAGAAGCAAGTCCAGCTTTTGGACCAAGTCGTTGTAGCACAGACAGCCCAGATCAAAGGGTTGCTTACAGAAGTAGAGGAAAAGGTTGCGGGAGGTCAAAAACTGATTGAATCGCTTAACGTGCTGAATCAGGAACGCCAATCCACAACTCACCGCCACGAAACCCGGGTAGAGTATTTAAAATGTCAGGTCATTCAAGCCAAGGCCTGCGAAGGTAGAATGAGAGAAAGGTGTTTCCGTCTAGCTAAGCAAATAGAGACCCAAGAGGAAAAACTTCTGGGAGCCAGGGCAGCATATAAGATAGCCATGGAGGATAGATCTGAGAGCACCGACCACAGCGCTTGCCGCCGGGAGCAAGAGGACCTGAGAACGGCCCTAGCCAAGGCAAACGGGTTGGTGTGTCTCATAAACCCACCAGCGAGCCAGCTATTGCTAGCCAAGGAATCCAAAAGACCGATTCCACAAGAGATAGTTCAGGAACCAACCCCCGAACCCTCTGCGCCTCCTGCTTATGATGAGTCTTGGACTCCGGGAAAGGAAACGGAGATGGTAGATGAAGAGATTCTTGAGGAAGAGCCACCCCAGGTAGCAGAGTCAGGACCGGCACCGATGTGTCCCACGCGGCACCGGAGGCTCGGTCCAGGTGCCAATGATGGCGAGGATGGACTCCTCGTGAATCAGATCATAATGCCCCACAGCGCACAACAGCTGAGGGCAATGATAAGTCACATCCCAAAACTCTCCGAGTCAGGAGATCCCTCCGTCCATTTTAGGGACGTGGAGCAGACCGCAGCCGTTAATGACTGCGACGGGGTTGAACAGTCTAAGATGCTGCTGTTCTCCCTGGACAGCTCGCTCCTCCAGTGTCTCCCTGACGAGAGCAAGAGAGGGCACAGGGAATATGGGTTGTTACAGGACAAGATCCTGGAGATTATAGGAGAGGGTGACGGAACTCCGTTCCTCCGTTTAGAAAAGACAGTGCAGCTAGAAGGAGAACCCCCAAGGGTTTTCGCCGGAAGGTTGTGGCCCGTGTATTGGCGCAGCTGCCCGGGAGGACCGGACCGGGACGCGCTAAATGATGAACAAAGGGCTCATTGGCTCCGGTGCCTGGTAGCAGGTTGCTTGCCAATAGTGAGGGAGCAGGCCAAAGCATGGTTTGACCCCACTAACGCCCACTCCACGGAAGACGTAGTGCTCGATCAGCTCACGATCAGTTACAGGAACAAGGGTAGGAAAATGCCTGCTTTAAAAGGAAAGGTACATGAGGCAAGGCCCGCAGCTTCTGCTAAAAAGGAATGGCATCAGGAGGGGAATCGACCTCCCCAAGCCAAAAGCAGTTGTTACGGGTGTGGGAAGGAGGGTCATTGGCGCAAGGACTGTAGAAATCCATGGAAGGATAATAGAGGGAGATTCCCCGCAGCCCAAGCCCAAGCCCAAGCCCAGACCATTGCCCCAGCACCAGCCCAAAACCCAACCGTAGCCCCAGCCCCAGCAACAGGAGGTGGTGCGGTTGTGGATCCCGCTACGATTGAGTCAATTTTAGAGACTATGCGGTCTCTGATGACCTCGCAGGGGAAGGTAGCAGTCGCCAACAGCCCTATCGCTCCCGAGACCCCAACCGAAGCACCTAAATGACTGACGCCTGCGCAGCCCATCTACTTGTGTCCGCTCCACTATGACGCCTGGAGAAGACTTGTGGTGGAAATGGAGGTGGAAAGGGAAAAGGGTAGTTACCTGTTGGATACGGGAGCTTCGTGCACCATGATCCACACAGCTAGACCTTTTGCCTCACCCCTGTCCACCCAGGCTCCATTCTCAGTAGCGGGTTTCACAGGCAGAGAACAGGCTGGCGCGTACTCCATCCCGCTCTCCATTCATTTGGGAGCACTCCACACCACATGGACGTGTATCCTATTGAAGTGGAGTGAGGGGGGTGGAAAAGGCATCCTCGGGGCTGATTTCTTGGTGGAACACGGGATCCTCGTGGACCTGAGAAATCACTGTCTCTGGGGAGCCAAGAGCGGTTTAGGTAAGGTAGTTGTAATCCCAGGGAGGGAAGAAAAGGGGGCCCTGTGCACCATGAAGCCGTCAGGAGGTTACGATCTCGAGCTCATGGTAGCGAACGTCCCAACGGACTTGCAGGCGTGTGTGTCGGAAAATCTGACCGCGTTTGCCACCCACAAGCACGACTGTGGGAGAGTCACTGGGTTTGAAGTCAGCGTAGTCGGGGACCCCATGATCCGACCCCAAAAGCAGTATAACTTCCCCAAGGAGGCAGAACCCGACATGGAGACCGCAATATCTTCATTGGTGTAGCAGGGCGTATTGAGACCAATAGCCACTCACGTGAACTCCCCCTTATGGCCGGTAAAGAAGCCGGACAATTCGTGGAGAGCCACGGTGGACTACAGAGTCCTCAATAGTAACATCCCAGCCTGCGCACCCACGGTAGCAGCAGTTGCCGACCTAATAGGGAGTATTCCAGCATCGGCGACCACGTTCACGGTGCTGGATATCTCGAACGGTTTTTGGTCCATTCCGCTGCGGCGGGAGGATCAGTACAAGTTTGCCTTTACTTTCAAAGGGCAACAGTACACTTGGAACTGCTTGCCACAGGGTTTTCACAACAGCCCCAGCATTTTCCATCAATGCATGGCGGGGAGTTTAAAAGAATTTAGCCAGCCCAACCAGATAGTACAGTATGTGGACGACTTACTCCTGTTCACGGACACAAGGGAGGAGCACGGCCCACTATTAGCCGAATTATTGGAGCTGTTAGAAAGGAAGGGTTTCAAAGTAAAACCAAAGAAAGCACAGATCGGCCAGCAGGAAGTCAAATTCCTGGGTCTGGCCATCCGCGCTGCAGAAAGAGCCATAGATAAGGCCAGAAGGGAATCAGTACAAGATCTGCCGATCCCCAACACAGTAACGGGTGTAAGGTCCTTTTTGGGATTGACCGGGTACTGCAGAGATTTCATCGAGGACTATGCTGCCACAGCAGCCCCGCTACTCCGACTCTTACACAAGGGAATCGAGTGGTCTTGGGATGAGGGGTGCCAGGCAGCATTTGAGAAGTTGAAAAGAGATCTGCAGACCGCGCCAGCCCTAGGGGCCATAGATGGGGGAGAGGAGTTTTTCCTGGAGGTAGCCACTAGTGGGGACAGCCTGAGCGCCGTGCTGCTCCAGGAGCGGCATGGCAAGCTGAGACCAGTAGTTTATTCCTCCAGGGTGCTCACGGATGTAGAGAGGAGTTTCTCCAATTGCGAACGGCATCTCCTGGCCACGCATTGGGCTGTGAACAGATCAGTGATCTTCACAGGAACCTCTCCCATCACACTCCTCACCCATCACACCCCCACAAAGATGCTTCTGGATGGAATGATTAAGGATGGGACCGTAAGCAGCGCTCGGATTGCGCGCTGGACCCTCCTCCTTTCCCAGATGGATCTCAAAGTTAAAGGCCTCTGCGAGCCAAAGCTCGCAGCCAACATGGTATATCCCGGAACAGCCCATCGGTGTTCCGTAGAAGGGGTATGGGAGGTCAACATAGGTTTACGGGCCGGGATACACCCCGCAGGCCGCGAAATCTACGTAGACGGTTCCAGCACTGTATCTGCTGGCGAACGACTCACAGGGTGTGGAGTTTATGACCCTGCGGCAAACATTGCCCTGGCAATTAAGCTCCCCAGCACTATGAGCGCACAGCAGGCTGAACTGTCCACGGTGGCGTACGTGGTTACCCACCCCGAGATTTTCCCAACCCCATACACGATTTGCTCAGACAGCATGTTCACGTGCAATTCGTGTACGGAGTACCTCGCCATCTGGTCCCGCCGCGGATATACCTCCGCGGACGGGCGGCCTTTAACAGTTAAGCCCTTGCTGGAAAAGATCCTAGCAGCTGCGGGGGAGGAAGGGGAGGTGTTCATCCACAAGGTGAAGGCTCATTCCACCACAGAACCCCGCAGTCAGGGCAACCAGCAGGCGGATGCGCTAGCCCGGGAGGGTGCCCGCAACGGCACTTTCTGGGACCCCTATGGACCCGGACCCGTGGCAGCGATCCGAGAAGGGGAGGGAACTCCAGGAAACACAGGGGTGACACCGCCCCCAGAACTAAAGACCGTCCAAACCCTGGATCCCGCCCTAAAAACAGTCCTAAAAGCCATCACAGAAGGCAAGCAGGTAGAGGGTCCGTACAGTACGGCAGCCCTCTCAGTCAAAGAAGGCATGCTGTTCCGAGAGGAGCAGTGGGTTGTGCCGCAGCAGCACCAGAGGGAATTCCTGCAACTGGCCCACGAGGGTCCAGGGGCGGGACACCCCGGGCCTGAGGTTACCTGGCAACGGGTAGAGCAGGCGGGATGGTGGCCGGGACTTCGGGACGATGTCCGCGAGTTCTGCACAAGCTGTCTTGTGTGCGCTGCAAACAACCCAGACCCCCACAAATGGAAGGTGCCCATGGGGCACATCAGGAGGGTAGAGGGACCATGGCAGTCGATCCAGGTCGACTACTTAGGGCCCCTGCCCGCCGCCCAGGGAGGATATAAGTACTGCCTTGTCCTGGTAGATGTGTTCACCAAATGGGTAGAAGCTTTCCCGTGCAGAACAGCTACGGCACTGGGCACTGCTAAGATCTTGATTCGGGAAGTGTTCTCACGGTGGGGACTCCCCCGTTTTGTAGAGTCCGACCAAGGGAGTCAGTTCACCGGTCAAGTAATGCAGAATGCCCTCATGCTCTTGGGCATTGAGAGGAAGTGGCACGTAGCATACAATCCCCAGTCATCCGGGATTGTTGAACGCATGAATCGGACCCTCAAGGAAAAGCTGAGGAAAGAGACAATGGGCTTGCCCCAGAAATGGGCGGAGGTCCTGCCTTTAGTCCTCATGGGGATCCGGGCCAGCCAGTCCAAAAGTACGGGGTATTCCCCGCATGAATTAATGACTGGAAGGATCATGCGAACACCCACCCATGTACTAGCCCCGGTGCTCACTGAGGGCCAGCTCTGAGAGGTGAAGCGAGACAAATTCGTCTAAACCCTTTTGGAGCGCCTGAAACAGATTTATGGGCAGGCGGCTGGGAACATGGGAAGACAGCATCAGGGAAACCGACTGTTACTGGAACCTCGTAAGCAACAAGAGTGGGTAGTCGGAGACCAGGTCATGGTCCGAAACTATGCCAGGGTAGGGAGTTTTGAACCATTGTACATGGGGCCTTACAGCATTGTAGACAAGGCCAGCCCCATGGTTTATGCAGTGAAGGTGCCCCGATGTACTAAATGGTTTCACATTAACCAGTGTAAACTGTTTAAATCGGGTGCACAAGGGCCAACAACAGGGACCAGGTCTGAGAACAAAAATCCTCAGCCTGTAACAGAGTCACAAACCACACAGGCTGGAACAGTAGCCTGTGTGAAGGGAGGGGCCACCCCATCGGAGTGGGAGGTCTCCCCTCTAATTTGGGATTCGGACGAGGAAGAGCCCGAACAGCTCGACCTCGCCTTAGACCCAATCACGGAGGAGGAAGAGTCAGAGGACGACGATCCCGCCCTCGACTCAAGCTTGGGGGAGGTAGGGAATGGGGGCGGAGACTCACTACCTGTAGGGACAGGTGAGGTGGAGTCGGAAGCCACAAATCCCGGCCCCGGGGGGGCGGAGCCGGAGGGAGGGGAGCTGGAGCCGGCAGCTGTGGTGGAACCACAGGCTGTGACGGTGACAGTCCCAACCCCCGGTCCATCAGCCCCGGGAGCCTCACCCAAAGCAGCCCCTCGTAGGTCGACTCGAGCGCCCCAGCCCAGAAAGTTTTGGCCAGATTCTCCCCATCCTTCCCAACCTCGGTCTAGAGCAGCCCCAGAAAGGCATGGTTCCCGTTCAACAGCAACAGGCTGCGGGGGATCAAAGCCGAAGGTCAGTGCAGCCCCACCACAGGGTGCGGCACGCTGCAGCCCTCACAGGAATTCAGTAGGCCGCCCGGCGGAGGGCGGCGCTGTACATAAGTTAAGTTAGGTAATTATGATGATAGTTTAAGGAATATAAAGTTTACGGTGTTAAGAAATGTTAAGAGTACAATTTTGAAGTCTGCCCGGTATGTGTGCTTGTTTGGAAGCGGGGTCTAGGAACCCGCGCGTCCATTTAATTAGGCCAGCACCTATTTGGAGCCTGGCTACATCATTTTATTGGTTACAGAAACGTGGGATATGATGAAAAAGATTCTCATCGTGTTCGTGGCGATCGGGTGCGGGTGGGCCTACCGAGGCCGCACCAAGGACGTCATCATCTTCGGGTGTTCCGGGGACACGGCCCCCATCGCGACAGATGGGACAGGGGAGTGAGAGGTTGAGGAAACCGCCACCTACTTCCACCAGGGGAGATGGCCAGGTTGGCTGGGGACGAATTCTACAGAACACTCCAGCAATTTCGGTTTTGCCTACCAAGAGACTTCGTTAACGTGCCCTCGGGTGAGGATCCTTGCACCCAGAGTCAGCGTTACCGTGGGAAAGAGGATCTGTCTGGTGTGTAATGGGAACGTACCACCAAGGCGATGGTGGTGGCTGCGAAAGCTGGGAAAGGACATGAAGAACTCTACGGTCGAGTGGGAGCGACTGGGTAATAATACCCATCGGACTATTACGGGGGCTCACGGACAATTACGTGTGTGTTGGGACAAATGGTGGGAACCAGATGAAGGAATATATGTCTGTATGTGGGGTTCAAAACGCGTTTGCCCCAAGGGCGTATCCATCTTCTTCCAGAGGCAGTGGCAGGATGAAGGAAAGGGGATGAGATGGGATGTCAGCACTCGAGCGTGCGGAGCCCCATACTCCCCGATTCCGGTAAACGCCACTGAACTCATCACCCGCCCACGCAAGCCCCTGCCCACGATTCCAGTAGCACTAGCCCAGAAAGAATAGTGCCCCACCACCACCAAGGGACCCGGGAACGGTTTAGTATTGGTACCCACCGGTCAGGTGCTGTACCAAGGGGTACACTACGTGGTAGCCTCAGTGATTTTAAACCTCACTGAGGTATGATTGCCAGAGTGGTGTCCCAAAGAAACGGAACAATTATACCAGGTCCTGTTAACCCGAATGTTTAGACAGTTTTACGAATTTGGCTTTGCCGACATCGACAAAGACAAATTATACACCACACCACCGGAAGTTTTGGATCGAGTCGGGAGGCAAAGAAGGGGTACAGTAAATGGCATATTCACTGCTTTTAATACCGGGACATCTGTCGTCAACGCTCTAGATAACGTGGAGCTGCAGACACAGATCAACGGTTTAAAAGCCCAGTTAAGGAACATACTGACAGACGAAAATAAGGTAGTGGGTTCTGAGTTACATGAAGACCAGGCCATGACACTACACTTTAAGGAAATAATAGCTGAGCTGGAGAAACACGCGAGAACGGTAAATGCGCTCATTAAGGAGGATCGGAATGCGTCCGATCAAGCTGCGCAAAACGAGGCCTGTGTGCTATACGGGGCGTGGTTACTGGGCGAGGGCCGCAGTAATCTTGAGGATTTAAAACAGGGTTTGGTCCCGTCCTGGATCAGCAACAAGCACTTGCAAGCGCTCCACCCTTTTGAGAATGCATTAAGCCCGTGCCAGCTCAGACTAGCTGCAGAAGCATACCCAGTCCCAGTGGACTGCGGACGTTCGAATCATACTATCATGGGAATAGTGGTAAGAATGCCGGTGTTGGGTCCCGCAGCAAAGCCCGCCCCGGTATAAGGGGGGAGAACATTGGAGTCATTCAGGGGGGCGCGCACATTCGTTACGCAGTGGTCCCGCCTTATGTCATCAGATGGGAGCGTACGATGACAGGCACCGACCTCTCGGGGTGTCGGAGCCGGGGAGCACACATCATCCTGTGTCCCCAGCACTTCAGGGGGGCGCGCACATTCGTTACGCAGTGGTCCCGCCTTATGTCATCAGATGGGAGCGTACGATGACAGGCACCGACCTCTCGGGGTGTCGGAGCCGGGGAGCACACATCATCCTGTGTCCCCAGCACTTGAATGCCTTTTAGAAACCACAGTGCGGGTTCAGAACCGCTAGCGCGAAGCCGATAAATTGCACCATGGAGGCAATGGCAGAGGACCATGTGCCCCCGCAGGTAGCATATATCGGGGGTGGGACATACTGCGTCACCACTGCAGCGCCTCACTACCGCCACGGACAGCACGAGTGGTGTTCGATCAGTGATAGCAGTTTCTGTTTCAAACCCAGGGCCGAGGTTCAAGTGGCACAACAACGAATTGTCCCCATTCCTGCACCCTCCACCGTTCACCTCACTGTAAAAGAGAATTTCACGGACTTGCAACGATTCATCGCGCATTTTGGTTATGTCATTCCCCTCTTCCTGAACACCTCACCAAGATTTTAAATGCCGTTATAGTTTCACAGAAACATTTTTACACACTGGAGCAGAAGACTTTAGAGATAGGAAAAGACATATTGGACATAGTCATCCCACCATGGTGGGACTTGTTCACTAACATAGAGATCCCGGCCTGGATTAGAATAGCATCCCACATCCTAGTAGTGTGTCAGGTTTTAATTGTGATATTTTTGCTGTTCGTGCATTGCAAGAGAGGCAAACGCCTCCAGAGGCACAAGAACACAGGAGAATGGAGAGAACGCTATGTGCGAATGGGGGAAGAAGAAACCCCACTTTAAGCTGCTAGTATTGAAAGTTAGGCGTCCCTCCATTTTTAGATTTTGGCCATTTGCGCGTTTTCTTTTAAGTGTATGAATATTGTTATGTTATTAGTCGTTGTTAAGTTTTTGGATTAATAAAAGGTGTATGCAGGTGGTGCAAGAGGGTATCAACCCCTGCACATCTGACAGATGAATGTGTTATAGTTTAAGAAGTACTGCCTATGGTTGTCCAAATGTGCACAAGGTAATTTTCGTTTTTTTCGGAAATGGGAACTGCATGTGTCGTGAGGGTCATAGATAGTTAAGTGCCAGGAATGTTTGGATGTGGGGAATCAGGGAAAATTTGCTCACCAAGGATCATTGATACCTCTAGCAAGCTATCAGTATCACAGGGGGGCCTGTAAGATTCGAAATTTTCAGCAATAATCACGCAAGAAAACAGGATAAAATAAGACAGTTTATTGACCAAAGTAAGCTTGTACAGAAAAACCTTTGATAAAAGGGCATACAAAATGGCCGCCGGGCCTCGTGATCAGTTTTCTGGACCATTTGATTTCTGTTACTGCAAGCCAGACAGGCTTGTGGATTGAAGACAGTAAGCCCGCGAAAGCCAGTATCGGGAAAACGAAACTCAGGGAACTGAGCATACATATTAATTAGATTGTAAGTACAAGACAGTTTCAGAGACAGGATGGGGCCCATCAAGGAATGGGCGGACACTTGAAACCCATTTACTGTACAAAGGAAAAACCGTTTAACAGCCATCAAGGGCAATTTCCAGACCGATCAATATGCGAACCGAGTTACGGTGACAAAGTAAAAGACATTATCGGCCAGGAAGGCCAGTTAAAGCTATCACCGGCTCCCGTTACAAGACAAAGCGCCCCTGCAGAGATTTCTGCCCTCCAAAATTATTACAAAGACTCGACTATGATCTGGCGGGAGATAAGGCTGGCCCAAAAGGGTATAACTATGGATTTTGAAAAAGTCCATCAGCGCCTCTTCTACCTCGGTAGCTTCGGAATTCGATCAGGACGTTTCGGATGGACATTTCGGAAAGGACGACGTGGTCGGTGTTCAGCCAGACAAGGCTCGGCCGCGACGAGAAGACGACAAGGGTGGCCCGGGTACCGTTGTCGGGAGATCATCGACGACCCAGGCCAAAGAAGAAGACACCCTCAGGAAAACCGACGATCCAGGCCGGAGAGAAAGGACATTCCGGGCCTAGCACTTCCATGCCTCAACATCCCATTCTCGAGGTGTTTTTCTGTTCCATGAACCCAAATCCACAACAGACTTGGTGGAGTTCAGCCATGACGAGCGCTCACCGAGGCTGTGTCCACTGCCTCATCGCCTGAGAGAGAGAGGAAAACAAGCTGCGCCAGAAGTTTCCAAATCCACGTGACGACGGAAAGCCGTGCCAGAAAGGCTGCGAATCCCTCCTTTTTGCGATTCTGATAGTGGTGAGCATGATCCCGAGTTCCTCAAGTCGAAACTTAGTTTAGGTATTAGGGGAGGGAGTAAGGTTAAATCGTAATGTGTTTCCCCTTTTACGACGTGCCGTGTGTTCCCCATTTCCATAGAGTCAAGTTCATAAATTTGTGCATGATTGTAGTTACTTTAATCTGTGCCTATGACATGTATTTTGTAGTGCTTCAAACTGTTTAAAAATAAAAGCATCCATTTCGTGCTATTCAACCTGGTCTATTGAGTCCTTTCTCTGCACTACAGTTCTCTGCATCTAAGTCCAAGGTCTAGAACCGTAGGGGAGAGTGGGTCGAACCACTCAAGGGTAATTATTGCACAAAGCCTGGCAGGAGACCAGAACGAGCAAGAGAAACCCCCTACATGAGGTAGAGAAGAAAGCATTGCTTGAAGACACGCCAATTTTCATCCACATTTCCTTCTAGTTGCAGGCTAGCCGTAGGTTTTATTCCTTCCATTGTTGTAGTATGTCCTTATCGTGAGTTCTATAAATCCTGGTACCATGTAATGTTATCTTAATCACGTAATTATGAGTCACCCAAGCAGATGTAGTGGAGTGCCATTTATTCAGTCCTGGCTCTGTGTCTCCAGTACAGTACCTCAAGCATGGCCAAGATGGCGTCGGATCCCGCCCCGGATATGACGTCAGCCGTCAACCAGCTGTCAATCAAACCCCGCTGTCTTTACGACAGCTATGGTTATCCGTACACATTGGTGGCCGGTGGGGGGGAAGATCAAGAATCGAAAGGCGGGAGAGAGGGATTTGAAAGGCAGGAGAGAGAGAGAGACTGGGGAGAGAGAGAGAATGGGGGAGAGAGAGAAAGACTGGGGGTGAGAGAGGGAGAGACTGGGGGAGAGAGAGAGACTGCAGGAGAGAAAGAGACTGGGGGAGAGAGAGAGAGACTAGGGGTGAGAGAGAGAGACTGGGGAGAGAGAGAGACTGGGGGTGAGAGAGAGAGACTGGGAGAGAGAGAGAGAGGGACAGGGGGTGGCAGAGGGAGAGAGGGTGACAAAGGGAGAGAGGGAACAGAAAGAGAGGAGAGGGGGATGGAGAGAGAGAGGAGATGGAGGGAGAGAGAGAGGGAGACGGAGGGAGAGAGGGGGGACGGAGAGAGAGAGAGGGAGAAAGGGACGGAGGGAACGAGGGACACGGAGGGAGCGAGGGAGATGGAGGGAGAGAGGGGGGACGGAGAGAGAGAGAGGGAGAGAGAGAGACAGAGGGAGAGAGCAAGAGAGAGAGACAGAGGGAGAGAGAAAGAGAGGGACAGAGAGGGACAGAGAAGGAGTGAGGGTCCAGACGCGTGTAGTCCGTTCCCGGGAACTGAGCGGCGGCCGCACTTTGGAACAACACAGGTGGAGGCGCACCACATGTACAATGGCCACTGGAAGCAGGCTAAAGGAAAGAAGTTTTAGGTCCCCATGAAACAAAAATTAGAATTTTTTTTCAGAAAATTGTTTAAAGCCGGAAAAAAATACAGGAGAATGATGTTGAATGTCCCGTAGCAAGTTCCAGTAAAATTTTGCCAGGTGTTGTCCTCTTTTTGAAAGAGTCTATCGGGTTATTTAAATCATGTTATGAGAAAGGGGAAAAGTTTTTGCCCCTGTTTGTACCACAGAGTCTGTGAGAGACGGAGGGAACGGCAGCAGAAAAAGAAGAAACAACTTCTCCAAAACTGATCCCAATCATCGCCAAGGCTGGGGATAGATAACCTCACCGCCTTCTAAGGAAGTTTAACCACTTTATTCACTTTCTTATTTGAGCTCTGTTTGGAATTAGAGTTTATTTTATTATTTTTTGTTGTATGTTTAACGACAGCGTTGAAGAGGGAAAGAGAAACTTGTAGCAACTTCTGTCAAAGCTGCAATGAGACTTGAAAGAATTTAAAGAGTTTTAATTAACTTTTCACAAAAAATGAGTGTTAAAAACACTTTCCCCCCCACCCCCCGCCCCCTAAGTTTCGAATATGATTTTGGAAGAAACAGAAACAAAAATCAATTTTCCCCTCATCTAAACAAGTTTCAACCAGATCTTGAAGTCCAAATGCTTTTAAAGAGGTTCTGAAGTGCTTAAAACATTTTAAAATTGAAAATTCTCAATATTTGATTTTGAATGATCGACTGAAGTGAGTAGCTTTACACAAACATGCAACCATGCTGTTGAGGAGGGGGAGGGCAGGGAGGATTTGTAGGAGTTACATTTTCCTTTTTAATGACTTAAAAAAAAAATATCATTAAGACGTTCAGGAAGAGAACTAAAAAAGGGGAAAAACACAAACAATTTTATTTTGTCTGTCATTCTATAGTCCTAACAAGTCCCAGGGATAATGTAAATATAGATTTCCTCTTAAACGTTTAGTGGCGTGTTAATAGAAACATGAATTATGTAATGATGTATAAAAATTGCAGGAAACTACTTTAGAAGAAACTATTATTTGTTCATTGAGAAAGACACAGAAACTATTTTGATTAAACTGATAATATACAATTTTGATTTGTTATAAATGATTGAAATAGGAGATTACAAATTGAGAGTACAATAAAGTTTGTTTCCCATTATTTAATTGGGAAGTACCTAAAATAATTCAACACTTTTCGTGATAAGAGCAGGGATCAATATTGTGAAGAATGTTTGAGAGAAAAACATTAGAAGCGAAATTCGTAAATTAACATCTTTACATATTAGTAAATATTTCCAAGTCAGTCTGATTGGTTCTCCTGTCCAGGAAGAAAGATGAATGTTGATTTCTGTTAAATCATAGCTTTTCCTGCTTTTTGTTTTTAATTCGATGACGCAAATTGTGTATGTTTTTCTGCACTTGTGAAGCTACATTTCTGATATGTTACGTGGGGAGGTGTGCTGGTTCAAGAAGACAACGTTTATTAATGGAAGTGATTGTAGGTGAAAATACGGATACCCGTTTTTGTTCAATTCTTTTTAATACTGTGAACTAAAGAACGACAGCACTTTATATTTGTTGGTTGTCTGGTTGCATTGTGATTAATATTCTAATTACCTATGCGGACATACAGCACGTCAGCGCCATAGGAAAGCCGCTGCTCCTGCTGCTTGTGCAGCCACTGCTATAGTGACATGAGGGATAGTCGAATGTGCTGAAAACTTTAAAATTAATACAAATTGTACGGATATGCCTCTTTCAGCTCACCTTGGGCTTTTGGATTGTTTGTCGATGCATAACCGTGTAACTGAGTGACATTTCTGAAGTGTTAATACATTATTATGCAGTTCTTTGATATCCCAGACATTTCTGACAAGTAATCTTTTATTAAATAGAGTTTGTACATGACAAACTAAAAGCTTTTAATTAATTCTACCGTTAAACAAACTTGCAGAATGGCCATCTAAATGACAAATGAATTTCAATATAGGTGGTGCATTTTGGTAGTAGGAATAAGGAGGCGACCGACTCCTTAGAAAATAAGAGTCTAAATGGGGTAGAGGTGCAAAGGGATCTGGAGTATGGGGGGCAATTTTGCCAGCCCTGGGGAGGCGGGTATTTAACAGGTAGTTAACAGGCAGAAAATAGGATTATCCCCTTTTTGCCCTCACAAGTGCAGGCTTCCCGAAGGCTCTAAAACCCACTAGCTCAGCGAGGCGAGTACTGGGTCTGCGGGGGTCGGGGGGTTGCAAAAGTGTGGTGTGAAGGTAAGTGATGGGTGCAAGAGTGTTGAGGTGAGTATCTGAGGTAAGTGCAAAGTGTTTTTAAAAGTGTACTTACCTTTGTTTCTTCCTGCAGGCTTCAGTCAGTTTGTATGTGGAGACTCTCGAACCTCCGTGTTGCAGATGAGAGATGGCCGTTGCATTCTTAGATGCAACAAACATCTCATTTCTGTAAAAGAAGACCTCATCAAACTGCAGAGATTGTCATTGTTTGACAGCCTCAAAGAGCTGCCAAACAATGACAATTCATCTGTCAAAAATTTTTGACAGATGAAACGTCATACGTTGATGTGTTCTGCAACAGGCTTTCCCTTAATTGGCCTGCTAAGCCTGCTGGGCAGGCTTAACAAGGTCAATCAAGGGAAAATAGCGTGGGTTGGCAACAAATCGATGGAGGCGGGACATCGACCCGACAAGCAGCAGTCCCGCCTCCAACACGCCCCCAGTCACAAAATCGCCCCCTGAGATTCACAAATCATTAAAAGTAGCAACACAGATTAAAAAAGTAATAATAGTGCAAATAAAGCACTGGGGCTCATTTCTAGAGGAATAAAATTCAAAAGCAGAGAAGTTATGTTGAACTTGTATAGAACCTTGTCTGATTGTCTCATGATTTGAGACAATGGGGTGGCAATATGGCATTACCGTATATATGCTACTAAGTGGTTGCTGTTGCTGTCGTTGTTGTAAAAGTTGTTTTAAAATTTGCTCACGGACAAAAAGATCGCGCTCAAAGGAGTGTTACAGCAGCTCATGCATGGTTTCTTCTCACATGGTCCAGTTGCCCACCTCGCACAACACTGGGTGCCATTGTGGGAAGTGCTGTGTGCTTTTAAAAGTATAGAAGTACAAATTGAATAAGTCAGTAGAAGAACACATTAGAGAAGCATACAGAATGGGAGACATACAGAAGTGAGAGAAGGCTGAGGGAAGGAAAGAGTTACAGAAAGACAAAGAGAAGAGGGAAAAAGTCAGGCACAGATATGGAAATGTCAAGAGAGAATGGATGTGAAACACATACATAGAGAAAATGAGAGAGAGAGATGGAAGAAAGAGGGAACAAGATAGAAAAAAATGAAAGACAGAGGGAAAGAGCAAGTTAGAAGGAAGAGCAAAAAAGAAACAAGGGAGACTGAAGGGCAGAATAGGAGACAAAACAAATTACAGAGAGGGGAACAAGCAAAGTGACAGTTATAGGAAGAGAGTGACAGTTATAGGAAAAGAGAGAGGCCGACAGAGACAGATGGACACAGGCACATATTTTAAAATTTCCTCATAAGCATTGCCACAGAAAATCAAATATGCAGCAAAGGGAATTGAAAGCACTACAGACACACCAGATACCACCTCTATACAGAGTTAAGAGACATAGGGCTAGAAATTCGCCTCCTTTGCGCCTGCCATTAGGGCCTCTGGGGGTGGGGGGGTTTATCACCCAGGTGGGGGCGTAAAAAGCACCTCCCAAGAAATTTGGCGGCGCGTTGCTGAGGCACTACCCGATAGCATCGCGACCCCACCGGTAGTGCCCCGGGCCGCTGTGGCCCCAGCATTGCCGTCATCGCCATGCGCCGCAACCCCATAGCGCCCTGCTGCATCCCATTACCGCCCCGCAGCAGAAATTCGGCTGCATCCTGTGAGGCTGCCGCAGGCGATGTCAGCACTCGCCTCGCGGGTCGCAAACCGGGCCGACCTCCGCTCGTAGGGCAGTATGTAAAGGGGAGGTGCAGCTGCAACCCGTGTCGCCATTTTCTTTTTTTGGACAACCTCCAGGTCGGCCCTCCGTAGTGGGCCGTGGCATGGTCCCTGCCACCATCGCGCAGCCTGGCACTATGTCTCGGTGCCGGGGCAGCCTAGTGTGGGCCATTGGAGGCCCTGCAGAGTGCGTAACGGCCTTCCCCTTTAACTGTTGAAACGCGGTAGCGCTCCGCGGAGAGCTGCAGATCGCAACCTGACATCGCCTCGATACCGCCCCACCAGGAAGTGGAGCACCCGAGATTGCGCTCCACTTTCTTTGCGGGGCAGTAAGCCAAATTTAGTCGCCAGTGTGGTACTTCTGCATCGGGCGCTAAATGTCCGGCCTTAACTCAGTTATCGCCCCCAAATGGGGCGTAACCGAATTTCGCGCCCACAGAGACTCACAAAAATGAACAAAATGTCGGGAGGTCATGCAAGCAGGCAAGTCTGACAATTTCCAGGTGAAAATCAATAAAAGCTCCTGAGGAGTGATTTTCAATCTGGGGAAATTATCGGAGCAGAAAATGAAGAGCCTTCAAGATGGAGTCACAGTTGCTATATAGCTCACTTCTGGAATACTTAATCTGTAAAAATTGGTTTGTTTAGCTTACAGACCTAACTTGATCCTATAGTACAGCTAGATCGCTATTTCAAAGAGCGCAGGATGGATGGGCTACAGGGTGAAAATGACAGTGAGGCACTGAGATAACCTGCAATTGGGCTTGAAATAAAGTCTGATGGCAAAAAAGTGGAAAGACAGAGCTGGTTAAATAGATTGATATGTGGAGAAACAAGGACAGCTTGAAAGCTGAGGTTGAGGTTTGTAATCTGCCACAGGAACAATTCTTCCAATGCATTCAGGTGCACTGAGAAATATGACAGTTATATGGAAGAGGAATTACTCATTCCTCCAAGTCTTAATTCAAGAGTACAATATAAATTGAGTTGGGAGACTAGAAAGAGCCAGCCCCAGCATTTTACATATTTTCAGGAAACCTGATAAAAGATCTAATAGGGAAAATGAATAACAGGAAAGCATGAAAGAAAAATCAAGTACAGTGATAAAGATTAAAGAGTTGTACAAGGTGACAGCCTCATAACACATACATACTTATTCGAAACTCACCCAGCTGAAAGGAATACATAGGGCCCGATTTTCTGGATCGTGCGGGAAATGGTCGGGTTCCCCGAATGTGGGGTTCCGACCCGAAAAAAAATGGGTCAGCCAGCTGCATGCAATTTTCCCTCAAGTGGCCAATTAATTTCCAGTGTGTGGGCAGCCTTGCTAATTGTCCATTTCCAGTCAGAAAGCCCCACAGTATGATGTCATCATTCGTGGTGTTTTCAAGGTCCACAGCAAGCATTGCTTCCTCTGTTGGCTTCCAAATGAACCATACAGGATGGCAGAGGAGCCTGCAGCAGCTGTGGCCAGTGCCAGACCCCGAGCTGCCTCCAAATTCGACGAAGCTTCCCTGCAGGCATTATTGGATGGGGTTAGGACCCACATGGAGGTCCTGTTATCTAGGTCAGGCAGGAAGAGGCCTCCCACTGAGACCAAGGCTGCATGGATGCAGGTGTCAGCAGATGTCAACTCACTGGGAGTCACCAGAAGAACCTGGATACAGTGTCGGGAACGATTCCATGACCTTCACCGTACAGGAAAAGCAAGAATGAAGTTTCCATCACCCTCAGCCTGATCCCCATTGCCTTTCCCCACCAGCACTCAGCTTTGGCACTCTCTTCCTCCACATCCCACTTCACAGTCACATCCATGCACCCTTACCCATTTCATCTCTCTCTATGCTCACATTCACATAACTATTCCACCATGCAGCCCTCACACTCCCTCTCACTCTGATGCTTTGAACACAGCTGACAACACACAGGGAGGGCCCTTGGTCTTGCAGCCTCACACCATCTTTGTCTCCCTCTAAGTATCTATGCTATGCAATCTCTACACTCACTCCTTCCTTCTCACTCAAACTCCACTTGTCTCCCTCATTGCAGGAAAAGAGAACTCACAACAACAGAGAGCGAGCCAGGACTGGAGGAGGCCCACCCTCAGTAGCCCACCTGACCCCCTGGGAGGAAGGAGTGTTGGAAATTGTTGGGGCTGATGTGGCCGCGGAAGTTGGGGAAGGAGAGACAGGGGCAGTCCCGCAAGCTGGTGACAGAATAGTTTGCCATCTCTCTCATTGACATAGCATGAGTCGCTGTTATGATTCTGAAGCTACATCATTTGTACTTATGAACATCTGCCAACTCGAATGTGCATGTAACCTTGGCATCACATCTCTAACTCCTTCCTCTACTCCCCCACAGGACCATCCAGAGCCCCCGTCCCCACTGTGGAGGAGGAAGAGGCTGTACAGCCAGACTCCTCAGAGGAAGCTCCAACATCTGAGGGCGCAGCGTCAGCAGAAGTAAGCGCACCCAGCACCAGCGCAGGCACTCACACCTTGGGGGGACCTTCGGGACATAGAGTAGTGTTGTCACCTGGTGTTTCACAGCTCACAAGTGAGCCTCAGCAGATTCTGGAGACAGGGACAGCAGTGGAGAGTCCTCGTCGGAGGGCGCAGGACTCTGCCAGCTCAGCTCAGCTGCGCTGCATGTCGACCCTCTGCCTCTGGGTCCATCCGCAAGAGAAGAGGTGATGGATCTCCATGCAAAGATGCAGGAGTCTCTGGCAGGTTTGGTCTCCAGGGTCGCTGCGAGTGTGGAGCGAATGGAGGAGACCATAGCGACCATGAGCAGAGCCTTTCTGGAGTCATTGGCGCATGAACGCATCACCATGGAAAGGTTGGCAACCTCCATGGAGGAGATAAGTCGCCAGGGTATGGAAAACATGGTGAGTGCTCATAAGAGAATGACATCTCTTGAGGAGCGATGGCCATCTATTGAACAGAGAAACCAGACCTTCATGGAAGTCCTTCTGAGTAGGACTGCCAGTGCAGAAACGGGTCCCCATGGCCCCCTAATGTGCAGCAAGGTGCTCTCAAGCCACTTTCAAGCGCTGGTCCCTTCTGGCCTGTGCAGCTTCAGGTGAGTGAGCAGCAGCCTGGTGCTCCTGTTGCTGATCCCGCTGTTCCTGGTTCTGCTGCTGCCGCCTCTGCTGCTGGAGATCCTCTAATGGTAAGAAGGGAAGGAAAAAAAGGCGTCCCATGCTTCTGGTAGATGCCTCCGCTGAGGAAGCGCTGAGTGAGGGTGGCGAGAGGGGCTTCCCAGGAGCTCACATTGGAGAAGTGTGTGAGGCTCCAACCTTCCACAACCACTTGGTATGGGAGGTGCCTGGTCGTCTTGGGGAAGTCATGAATGGAAGTAAAGGAAATTCCAGGTGAGTAATACTGAACTTAACATTAGTGCTCTTGGAAATTTGACTGGAAGAAAGGGAGCACGACAAGGAAGAAAGTGAGAGCAAGAGAAAGAAAGATTTGCATTTATATAGCACCTTATCGTGTCAGAAATATCCCAAAGTGGAATAAAGTTGGTTAAATGTATAATTAATTTTGTGGTGGTGAAGGAAAAGAATGGCCTGAAGAGAATGGTAGTTGCCTAGGGAAACCGGGAAGGGCATCGAGGGAACCCAAAGTGAATATGCTCAAAGTGGTTGTGTTTAATATTTGTAACAATAAATGTTCATTCTATTGTCAGTTTGTAAATTGTAACATATTTCAAAACCTTTTTTATTAAAGGCTGCATTAAAAAATACAGCAAAATTACAAGCGGTTGACGTGAATTCATATTGCTCATTTATTTCTTTATACTGTAATGCAGTACTATGTAGGCAACCTAAAAGTAGTAATTAAACAGGGGATTTATTTTTAAATTTAATGATACAACACGGCAAAGTTCAAGAATCTTTAGGTTAAGCCTGATCATTTTCGCAAAATAACGACTAATATTTTTTTCTGCTAATGAGGATTGTTTCTCATCAGCTATTTGCAGCACTTGGTGCACAGGGGCAGATTTCCACAAGAATACACAAAATACTGTCTCTCTGTCAGATGTAATATTCTAAGCAAATATATAGCAGCAAGATTTTATCTTATTACAGTTGCTATTATCTGCCATAAATTTTAAAAAGTCACCATCACCGTTTCGTAACTGGAATGTAGGTGTATTGTTCGTTACAAACTAGGTTATTATAACATACCATAAAATAAAACAGCATGAAGTTTTTTTTTAATAATGTATTCATCATTGTGTTTTACCTACCACTGGCAGCCTGTATGCACAACAGTAAAAAAACAATGCTAATTAAGCATTTTAATACAGTATTGCACTCGGAGAGAAAATTCTAACAATTTACCAAGCAGTTTTCTTCCTCTCCTTTTTCTCAATTTCATCTCCCCCTATCTTTATCTCACCCATAGGTAACCCAAGTGCTTTTACTTTACAAGAGTACATCCAACGTCAAACAGTATTTTTCCCTTTATTGGCTGCACTCCTAAATATTAACAGCAGTACAGGCTTACAAAAATGTGTGTTGATAACAGAGGGAGGCCATTCAGCCCGTCGAGCCGTGCCAGCTCTCTGCAAGAGTACTTCAGCTAGTCCCACCCACCCTTTCCCCTTAGCCCTGCAATTTTTTTTCCTTCAGGTACTTAGCCAATTCCTTTTTGAAAGCTGCGATTGAATCTGCCTCGACCACCATCTCAGGTAGTGTATTCCAGATCCTAACCACTCGCTGCGTAAAAAAGTTATTCCTCATGTTGCCTTAATCACCTTAAATCTGTGTCCTCTGGTTCTCGGCTCATCTGCCAATGGGAACAGTTTATCTCGATCTACTCTGTCTTTTTTGTATTCATTCATGGGATGTGGACGTCGCTGGCAAGGCCAGCATTTATTGCCCATCCCTAGTTGCCCTTGAGAAGGTGGTGACCTTCTTGAAACGCTGCAGTCGTGTGGTAAAGGTACTCCCACAGTGCTGTTAGAAAAATAAAAGACTTGCATTTTTATATAGCGCCTTTCATGACCACTGGATGTCTCAACGCGGTTTACAACCAATGAAGAACTTTTTTAAGTGGAGTCACTGTTTTAATGTGGGAAAAGTGGCAGCCTATTTGCGCACAGCAAGGCCCCACAAACAGCAATGTGATAATGACCAGATAATCTGTTTTTGTTATGTTGGTTGAGGGATAAATATTGGACAGGACACCGGGGATAACTCCCCTGCCCTTCTTCGAAATAGTGCCGTGGGATTTTTTACATCCACCTGAGAGAGCAGACGGTGCCTCGGTTTAATGTCTCTTCCAAAAGACGGCACCTCCGACAGTGCAGCACTTCCTCAGCACTGCACTGGAGTGTCAGCCTAGCTTTTTATGTGCTCAAGTACCTGGAGTGGGACTTGAACCCACAACCTTCTGACTCAGAGGTGAGTGTGCTACTAACTGAGCCACAGCTGACACTAAAGGAGGGAGGGAGTTCCAGGATTTTGACTCAGCAACGATGAAGGAACGGCGATATACTTCGAAGTCAGGATAGTGTGTGACTTGGAGGGGAACTTGGAGGTGGTGGAGTTCCCATGTGCCTGCAGCCCTTGTCCTTCTAGGTGGTAAAGGTCACGGGTTTGGGAGGTAATGTTGAAGGAGCCTTGGCGAGTTGCTGCAATGCATCTTGTAGATGGTACACACTGCAGCCACGGTTCGCCGGTGGTGGGGGGAGTGAAAGTTTAAGGTGGTTGATGGGGTGCCAATCAATTGGGCTGCTTTGTCTTGGATGGTATCGAGCTTCTTGAGTGTTGTTGGAGCTGCACTCCTCCAGGCAAGTAGAGAGTATTCCATCACACTCCTGACTTGTGCCTTGTAGATGGTGGAAAGACTTTGGGGAGTCAGGAGGTGAGGCAAGCGCTGCAGAATGCCCAGCCTCTGACCTGCTCTTGTTGCCACAGTATTTGTGTGGCTGGTCCAGTTAAGTTCCTGGTCAATGGTGACCCCTAGGATATTGATAGAGGGGGATTCGGTGATGATAATGCCATTGAATGTCATGGGGCGGTGGTTAGACACTCGCTTGTTGGAGATAGTCATCACCTGGCACTTGTATGGCGCGAATGTTACCTGCCACTGATCAGCCCAAGCCTGAATGTCGTCCAAGTCTTGCTACATGTGGGCATGGACTGCTTCATTATCTGAGGAGTTGCGAATGGCACTGAACACTGTGCAGTCATTACCAAACATTGCTACTTCTGACCTTATGATGGAGGGCAGGTCATTGATGATGCGCCTTAAGATGGTTGGACCTAGGACACGGCCCTGAGGAACTCCTGCAGCGATGTCCTGGGGCTGTGATGATTGACCTCCAACCATCACAAACATCTTCCTTTGTGCTAGGTATGACTCCAGCCAGTGGAGCATTTTCCTCCCGATTCCCATTGACTTCAGTTTTACTGGGGCTCCTTGATGCCACACCCGGTCAAATGCTGCCTTGAAGTCAAGGGCAGTAACTCTCACCTCACTTCTGGAATTCAGCTCCTTTGTCCATGTTTGGACCAAGGCTGTAGTGAGGTCTGGTGCCGAGTGGTCCTGGCGGAACCCAAACTGGGCATCAGTGAACAGGTTATTGGTGAATAAGTGCCACTTGATAGCACTGTCGATGACACCTTCCATCACTTTGCAGATGATTGAGAGTAGACTGATGGGGTGGTAATTGGCCAGATAGATTTGTCCTGCTTTTTGTGGACAGGACATACCTGGGCAGTTTTCCACATTGTCGGATAGATGCCAGTGTTGTAGCTGTACTGGAACAGCTTGGCTAGAGGCGTGGCTAGTTCTGGAGCACAAGTCTTCAGCATGATAGCCGGGATGTCGTCGGGGCCCACAGCCTTTGCTGTATCCAGTGCGCTCAGCCGTTTCTTGATATAACGTGTAGTGAATCGAATTGGCTGAAGACTGGCTTCTGTGGTGGTGGGGACCTCAGGAGGATGTCTAGACCCCTCAAGATTTTGAACACCTCTATCAAATTTCCTCTCAACTTTCTCTGCTCTAAGGAGAACAACCCCAGCCTCTCCAGTCTATCCACGTAACTGAAGTCCCTCATCCCGTGAACCATTCTTGTCAATCTTTTCTGCACCCTCTCTAAGGCCTTCACATCCTTCTGAAAGTGGGGTGCCCAGAATTGGACACAATACTCCAACTGAGGTCGGACCATTATTTTATAAAGGTTCATCATAACTTCCTTGCTTTTGTGCTCTATGCCTCTATTTATGAAACCCAGGATCCCGTATACTTTTTTAACCACTTTCTCAACCTGCCCTGCCACCTTCAATGATTTGTGCACATACACCCCCCAGGTCTCTCTATTCATCCACCCCCTTTAGAATTGTACCCTTTAGTTTATATTGCCTCTCCTCATTCTTCCTACCAAAATGTATCACTTTGCACTTTTTTGCGTTAAATTTCATCTGCCACGTGTCTGCCCATTCCACCAGCCTGTCTATGTCCTCTTGAAGTCTATCACTAGCCTCCTCACTGTTCACTATACTTCCAAGTTTTGTGCCATCTGCAAATTTTGAAATTGTACCCAAGTCCAAGTCAGTAATATATATCAAGAAAAGCAGTGGTCCCAATACCGATCCCTAGGGAACATCACTGTATACCTTCCTCCATTTTGAAAAACAACCGTTCACCACTACTCTTTGTTTCCTGTCACTTAGCCAATTCTATATCCATGCTGCCACTGTCCCTTTTATTCCATGGGCTTCAACTTTGCTGGCAAGCCTATTATGTGGCACATTATCAAACGCCTTTTGGAAATCCATGTACACCACATCCATGTTACCTCTTCAAAAAACTCAATCAAGTTAGTTAAACACGATTTTCCTTTAACAAATCCATGCTGGCTTTCCTTAATTAATCCACACTTGTCCAAGTGACTGTTAATTTTGTCCCGCATTATTGTTTCTAAAAGCTTCCCCACTACCAAGGTTAAACTGACTGGCATGTAGTTGCTGGGTTTATCCTTACACCCTTTTTTGAACAAGGGTGAAACATTTACAATTTTCCAGTCCTCTGGCACCACCCCCATATCTAAGGAGGATTGGAAGATTATGGCCAGTACCTCCGCAATTTCCATCTTTACTTCCCTCAATATCCTAGGATGCATCCTATCCGGTTCTGGTGGCTTGTCCACTTTAAGTACAGCCAGCCTTTCTAGTACCTCCTCTTTACCAATTTTTATCCCATTCAGGGGATAGTATAAAAATTCTCAACTACCTCCTCTTTCACTATGACTTTGGCAGCATCTTCTTGGTAAAGACAGATGCAAAGTACTCATTTAGTACCTCAGCCATGCCCTCTGCCTCTATGCATAGGTCTCCATTTTGGTCCCTGATCAGCCCCACCCCTCCTCTTACTACCTGTTTACTATTTATATGCCTATAGACGACTTTTGTGCTCCCTTTTACGTTAGCTGCCAATCTATTCTCATACTCTCTCTTTGCCTCTCTTACTTTCTTTTTCACTTCCCCTCTGAACTTTCTATATTCAGCCTAGTTCTCACTTGTATTCTCAACCTGACATCTGTCATACGCCCTCTTTTTCTGCTTCATCTTACTCTCTATCTCTTTCATCATCCGGGGAGCTCTGACTTTGGTTGCCTACCTTTCCCCCTCGTGGGAATGTACCTCGACTGCACCCGAACCATCTCCTCTTTAAAGGCAGCCCATTGTTCGATTACAATTTTGCCTGGCAATCCTTGATTCCAGTTTACCTGGGCCAAATCCTTTCTCAACCCGCTGAAATTGGTCTTCCTCCAATTAAGTATTTTTACTCTAGATTTCTCATTGTCCTTTTTCACAGCTAATCTAGACCTTATGATACTATAATCACTGTTCCCTAATTGTTCCCCTACTGACACTTGCTCCACTTGACCCACCTCATTCCCCAGAACCAGATCAGGCAATGCCTCCTTCCTCGTTGGGCCGGAAACATACTGATCAAGAAAGTTCTCCTGAACACACTTCAGAAATTCTTCCCTCTCTCTGCCCTTTGCACTATTACTATCCCAGTCTATATAGGGATAGTTGAAGTCCCCCATTATCACTACTCTATAGTTCTTGCACCTCTCTGTAATTTCCCTGCAAATTTGCTCCTCTATATCTTTCTCACTAGTTAGTGGCCTATAGAATACACCTAGTAGTGTAATGGCACCTCTATTGTTTCTTAACTCTAACCAAATAGATTCTGTCCTTGGCCCCTCCAGGACATCCTCTCTCTCCAGCACTGTAATATTCTCCTTAATCAATACTGCCACCCCACCTCCTTTATTTCCTTCCCTATCTTTCCTGAACACCTTATATCCAGGAATAATTAGTAGCCAATCCTGCCCTTTTTTGAGCCAGGTCTCAGTTATCACCACAACATCATATTCCCATGTGGCTATTTGCGCCTGCAACTCACCAATCTTATTTACCAATACTTCATATATTTACACACATGCAATGTAAACCTATCTTAGACCTTCTTGTATTCTCTCTTAGTCTGACCCCATCTAATACTGTACTATTTCTTACTCTAGTACTATCTGTCTCTCCCAATCCTTTTTGCACCTTGTTTCTCCTTTCTAATGCTAAATCCTGGTGCCCATCCCCCTGCTAAATTAGTTTAAACCCACCCCAACAGTAACCACCCCCCCCCCCCCCGCCCCGCGAAGACATTGGTCCCGGCTCTGTTGAGGTGCAACCCGTCCCGCCTGTACAGGTCCCACCTCCCCTAGAACCGGTCCCAATGTCCCAGGAATCTAAAGCCCTCCCTCCTGCACCATCTCTCCAGCCATGCATTCATCTGCTCTATCCTCCTATTTCTATATTAACTATGTTGTGGCACCGGGAGTAATCCGGAGATTACTGCCTTTGAGGTCCTGCTTTTTAATCTCTTTCCTAGCTCCCTAAAATCTGCTTGCAGGATCTCATCCCTCTTTCTACCTATGTCGTTGATACCGATGTGGACCACGACCTCTGGCTGTTCACCCTTCCCCCCTGATTTAAGGCAGTCTGTTCTGCCAATGTAAATGCAGGGAACCAATATCATGCATTTATACTCCGGGTCTCTATGTTAAACAGTGGAGCCCAAAACAGAGCAGAACAACTGCTACTGAATGTCTTCCCAGACAGGAATGAGCAAACTTGATAATATACAAGCAACTTCAGATTGATGAAATTCATTCTCTATGAAAGGCCTGGGTGAGAATGTTAATCAGTACTTTGGGACTTGAATTTAGATTACCTAGTTAGGAGTCCACCGCTTGTTCAGCTTTTTACGGTCAAGGGTCAAGCATGCCTGCAATATCTAACGGGATATTAACCCTTCCCACCTGGAAACCTTTTAAACACAGTTTTATTGATTTCTAAAATTTATGATGAGCTCGTTGAAGCTTCCCCTCAGTGTCAATTTTAAACTACCGGTGTATTTTATTCTACCTTATTCGTGTGGAGATGAAGACAAAATATTACGCTGTCAACGTAAATTACCATCACAGATACACACAGATATACATTACGACATAAAAGAAGCAAAATCTGGAATCACTGAGTAAAGGTTTATTGGAAGATAGTATCTGAAATCCATATTTAACATTTTGCAGTGTGTGCATAAATCTGGGCCAACATGCACTCAGGAGCAAAGAGGCAACTTTGATAGAAATGTGGCACACAATTGCCTAGAAATGACATCAAAGCAAAGGATACCATGGAATTTTAAGTTCATAAAACATTCAGATGGCACAAATTTCCTTTATCTTGTTTTCCTTCTAAAATACAATGCGTATATTTGTTGACAAGCCAGTAGTGTTGGAGATCTATGGTGAAGTTAGACTTTGACTAGAAAAATAAGGACTGGTGAAAATCTGAAAGAAGTACACAACATGCTGAAAATGCACAATCGGTCAGGCGGCATGTAAAAGAGAAAAAAAAGGTTGCTGTTTCAGGTGAGAGCCTTCATCAGAACTCATGGAGTTGGACTAGACATTGGAACCAATGGTTCTCATTAGTGCTGAATGATTTTGGATGGGAATGGTGAATGTCTTGAGCACATTTTTAAGTTTAGAAATTAGTGCTTGTAGCAACATTACATGAATGATATGATACCATTCACACAGGCTTTCCAATTTTAGATTTCTAAAGTATTTTCAGTATTTATATTTTGATGAGTTCAGTAATCCGTATGAATACGCTGACAGGCACAATCTACATTATAAACATAACATGATGCATGAATATTGGAGGTTTCCCCATTTTGAATTTTACCATGATTTAAGAAGATCCAATGTGGCAGTTTTAAGAATTTTTTGGGAACTCCTAAATTTTCTTAGGATCTACAGGATGGAGTGTTGCAGCTGTTCTACCTCATCCACAAAATATAACCCCACAGCGATCATACATCAAATGCACTTTGCATAAACAGAATGAATTTGAAAATGTTATAAAAGAACGATTTATAAAACACTCAAAGCTTCACTCTTGTGGCTTAACTATATCGCTGAAATTGTTCAACTGTCTTATACACTTATAAAAGCCCACTCACCGAAAATCCATTATTCCTTATCTAGTTAATGGAATAGCAGGAAAGATCATTGACCAATTACACCTTTAGAAAACGGCAAAAAAACACATTGGGCAGGATTTTCATTGGGCCATGGAGGCGGGATTGGAGGCGGGTGGGGGGTTAAAATCTCGAAATCGGGGGGCACGAACCCATCCCGCCCCCAACCCGCCTCCATTCCAGTTTCAAAGGAGGCAGGGACCCGACCTGTGCTGGGACCCGCCTCCCCGAGGCGGGAAGGGGATTAGTGTTAACAGGCAGTTTTTAGCCTAATCCTTATTTTTATTCCTGAAGTGTGGGATTCCCGATGGCTCCAAACCACGCCAAGTTAGCGAGGTGGACCGTCGGGCTGAAGGATTTGGAGGGTTCGAGATGTCCGGTGTTCAAGTGAGTAATGGGTGCATGAGTACAGAGGTAAGTGTGTTTGGTGTGTGTAAAGTGTTTAAAGAAGTTTTACTTACCTTTAGTTACCTTTACAGCCTTCCTTCCTTCAGGTCTCGGGAGTCCCTCATCTCACCGGCACAGAAAGCAGAATGGCCGCGAGCTGTCAAAAGTTGCAGCATTCAGCTTTCTGTTCTGGAGAGATCTCTAAATCAGCCTGAGAGGAAGGAATTAACTTAATGTACAGATTGTCAGTGTTTGACAGCTTCAAAGAGCTGTCAAACGCTGATATTTCATCTGTCAAAAGCACTTGACAGATGAAATGTCAATCTGTGATGTCACCTGTTGCTGGGTGGCCCTTAATTGGCCTGCTGAGCCCGCTGGGCGGGCCTAACAAGGTCAATCAAATGAAAATCGAGTGGGTTGGCCACAACTCGATGGTGGCGGGTCTACAACCCCAAAAGTTGTAGTCCCGCCTCCTACACGCCTCCAGTATCAAAATCCAGCCCATTCACTCTGGCTCAACACAGAGATGTATATTATTCTGGTCAATCTAATGGAACTATTTAGTTTACACTGAGTCGGAAATATAATCATAATTCTTAGGAAATCTTGTACTAGAATAAAATGTCATGCTCAGTGTACCTTTCATAAATTACACGGTTCTTCCTTCGAAATCAAGCCTAATACTATGCAAGTAAAAATTATATAGATCACAGAAAATATTCAATATTTCACACTAACTGAACAACAATTCTTTTTAAAAATGATACATAGGTATTAAGACATCAAATATTGATCATATTTAGGAAAAAAATATTTTCTGCATATTTTAATTAAATTCCACAAACTACTCTTAACTTTTCTACAGGACCGACAAGTATGTTTAGCACAGATTGAAAATTCACAACATATCCAGTTAATTTTACTGCATTATTACACTAGAAATTGTCTCAGGACATGTTCTGTCAGAGGTTCGAAGATACACATGATGTTGTCTCACTGTCTTGACCAACATCACTATGTCATTGCTGCTTCTGTAATCTTTATGTGTGAAAAATAGGCTGTCATGTTCTCCTACACAGCAACAGTCACTGCACTTTCAAGAAATTACTTGTGGAGGATTTTGATTTGTTTGAAAGATGTGAAAAAGTTGCTCTATAAATGCATTTTTTTTCTTTTCCACTTGTACAGTAAATCCAGAGAGATGAATTTCATTTGCTTCAAGATTCAATTTTTTGGAAGTTAGATAAAATCAAAGATTCAGTTAGCTAGCACATATCATTTAAGACTACAGTACTGTGGATTATGTACAAGAGTCCTCAGCCCCCAAGTCTTTCAAAAATATCAGTCACAAATAGAACTTTATACTAGCACAAATATGAAATATATCATTTAGCACCCAAAGAAAAAAAGACACGTACCTACCCTTAGGATTGCCAAAGATTACACCCCCTCAGTTCTCACCAACTAACCAGAATTGGCACAATTCAGTTCAGCTCACATTCCTGATTATAAACTTTACTTAGTTAGCTGTTAATGATGTTCAGTAAATAATGTAACTGATTCCAGCAACTAAAAAAAAACAATATTCTGCTGAGGAAACTGCACATCCCTAGCCATGCATGTGTAATTTAGTCACTTTGACAGGCAACATCAACCCTTATTTTTTGAAACAAAACTGTATTCTCCTTCATCCAAAAAATCTATAACAACGACTTTCCTTTCTATTATACCCACAATATAGAGGTGTGGGCAGTTACTGCAATTTATAGGATAAAAGGTAGGTTCATAAACTATTAATATTTAAATATAACTGAAGTATAATGATAGTAATTTTTGAATCTTTTTGGAAAATTTTAAAATAAATGCTGACAGGGCAGTAATTTAATCTAATGCACATTTAAGTGTTCACATAGTTCATATAATACAACATCTCTTTTTGTTATTGATGTGATCAGTAAAACAATCATCACCTCATAACCTAGACCCTGAAATTACACAGTAGGATACTAGAGTAAAAATGTTTACCACGTCCATCTAGAATTCTTCTTTGCACTATTTAAACTTAAATGGGTTAACAACTCTACTAAAATAGTAGGAAGAGCTATTTCACACAAATGTGTTAAGAACTCATATGCTAATAACCCACAGCATTATTTCATGGTACTAACATCTATTTGGAGATATCCAAGTTCCTTACATCTACTGAGTTCCCTTCCAATCAGTGGATCCCTTGGGCTGGATTTTCAGTGAGGAGTCAGGTAGGAGGCGGGACTCCAACTTTCAGGGTTGTAGTCCCGCCTCCATCGAGTTCTAGCCAACCCATGCGATTTTGACTTGATTGACCTTGTTGAGCCCGCCCAGCAGGCTCAGCAGGCCAATTAAGGACCACCCGGCAACAGGTGACAGCACAGATTGATATTTCATCTGTCAAGACCTTTTGACAGATGAAATATCAGCGTTTCACAGCTGTTTGAAGCTGTCAAACACTGACAATCTGTACTCCAGGTTAATTCCTTCCTCTCAGGATGATTTAGAGATCTCCCTGGAACAGAAAGCTGAATGCTGCAATTTTTGACAGCTCGCAGCCATTCTGCTTTCTGTGTCGGTGAGATGAGGGACTCCCGAGACCTGAAGGAAGGAAGGCTGTAAAGGTAAGTAAAGGTATGTAAAACTTCTTTAAACATTTTACACATACCAAACACACTTACCTTTGCACTCATGCACCCATCACTCACCTGAACACTGGACACCTCGACCCCTCCAAGCCCTTCATCCCGACGGTCCGCCTCCTCTAACTTGGCGTGGTTTGGAGCCATCGGGAATCCCACACTTCAACATTAAAAATAGGGATTAGGCTAAAAACTGCCTGTTAACTACCTGTTAACAGGCAGTTAATTGGCACTAATCCCCTTCCCGCCTTGGGGAGGCGGGTCCCAGTGCGGGGCGGGTACCCGCCTCCTTTGAAACAGGCATGGAGGCGAGTTGGGTGCGGGATGGGTTCGTGCTCCCCAATTTTGGGATTTTAACCCCCCACACGCCTCCAATCCCGCCTCCATGGCCCATTGAAAATCCCGCCCCTTGGATTTTATATGGTAGTATTAATAGCACAATAAAATGAACTTTCATTTGAAAATTTGATTGAAACACATTTCCAACTACGAACTATTACTAGCATTAACTTTTTAAGCTTTAGTCTCCTCTAGTTAAAATGCAACTAAAAAACTTCATCTGCCAACACTCTATAAAGGGATTTGAAGGACAAAGTCACAGAGATTCTACCAAAAACAATTTCATAAAATGACCTAAACCCTGCAATTTCTTTATTGTATACTAAATGGGGAAAATAGAAGATGAGCCTTTTGATCAATTTATTTCAGCCTCCAAGTTACTCTTCACTAATTGTAATAAAAAGATTTCTCAAACAGAAGCACATAAAACCATAGCGTGTATTTTACGAATTCACGCTTTTGGTGTGGAACTTAACCCTCAAGGACAGCATAAGAGGAAACTGGGGGTAAGGTCAGCTGGCCCCACAGGATTCCCATACCAATTAAAATTATATTTTCATGCAATTTACCAGTGTTTCAAGCAATTTTCTTTGACAAGAAAATCTTTCTACAAATATTTTCCACAGAAAAGCATTTTCAATGTATGAAAAAGTTTCTTTAATAGAGTACTGCTATAGTCTCAACATAATTAAATTATGTTCTATTAAGGCAACTGGATACTAATGTCCTTTACTCAAAACATCACTTGTGCCAGTTAGGGCTGTACATCGAAGGACAAAAGAAAGAAAATTGAATCAGTATAGCACAATGATCCCGAGGGACTAGGTCGTGGGAAGGTAGAGTTGTGGCTCCTCCTACCCCAGGGAAAGAGGTGCAGGAAGTTGGGTATTCAAGGCAAATTCCCTAAAGGTTCAATGCATGTGTAGGCATATATCGTTATACATTAAATTCAGTATGTCGAGTGTGAGTTTCATTGAAAACTTGCTCTCCGTACCTGCAGTTCTTTTAGGTAGCTCTATGATCAATGTAGATTTTCACTGTTAAAGGTATCATGTTGTATGACAGACAATAGCTACTTTATCGCAATACAGGTAGACTACCCTTTATCCGGACTTCCGAAAACCGAAACCCTCTAAAAACCGAAGGTTTTTTCGGTCAGCGTAAGTCGTGCGCACGACATGACCAGCGTGGCGCACGACTTACAGGCCTAGCTGGATAAGGGATAGTGTAGCATTTTTCCGCACTTCTGAAAACCGAAATCGCTCAGCGTAAGTGTACCAGCCTTTATCCGCACATCCGAAACCAGAAAACCTCTGAAAGCCGAAAGTGGCACAAAGCATGACCCGACACTGCCGGATAAGGGATAGTGTATCCTTTATCCGCACTCCCGAAAACCGAATTACCTCTGAAAACCGAAGTGTTTTCGCGCGCCTTCCGAAATCCGAAATTTTCCTAAAACCGAAACACGGCTGGTCCCGAGGTTTTCGGATAAAGGATAGTCTACCTGTAGTATATTACCCTGCGATGTGCAAATGGCCACTGGATTCCCACAAATTGTTCAAAATGCTTTCAGAACTTTTGAATCCACTATTTTTCTCCACAGTAACTGAAATTTTGAATGTCCAAGCATTTAACCAAAATAAAAAAGTTCTAGAAATTATATGTTTCACGATAACATGACATTTTTTCACTGAGCTGTCTTTTGTATGCATGTCTACAGAATAGAACCATTTTTATGAACATTTGCTTTGAAGTCCATGCACTTGAAAATGGGTAAGTCCCTGCATGCCGTTTTCTGGGAACAGGATCTTATAATAAGAACATTGTAACATTGTGATGTCTTTTGCATCTTTTAATACTTTAATTGAAGTTATTACTTGAAGGCCTCAGCCTCTCCCAAAAGCTTGGGCTAGAACCAGAACTATTTTTGCTTAGAGCTTTAACATTGTGAGCTGAATTTTGATTTTGTAGTCTGAGCATGTGCAGTGTATCTTATTTCCCAGGATGTATCAGTAGCAGTCAGTTCTGCTAACTGGTTATTTTTCTTTATTTTGCTTTGGCTTATTGCAGTTTCTGCCGAGTAGCTTTTCTTCAGATAGGAAAAATTTCAATGAGTTTTATGGCGGTAACATTTATTTTGGAGGTAAAATATATATTGAGCCTCTTTGCTTTAAAAACAGTGCAACCATGTGTGTGACACAGAGAAAGATGACAATGTTATCATAATACACCTGTTGTGGCATTTGTTTTGTGTTCTATACACTTTAAAAAGTATATTAAATGGAGAGAGAGAAAACAAAGAAACAAACATGACGGAGAAAGACATTCTTCATTTAAAATTAGTAAAATTTTCAAAAAATACCAGCTGAATTCTGAAGCCAACAAATTATCTACACCCATTAGCTAATGCGTACACCTCTAGTTTTTAAAGTCCTATGAGGCGGCGGGGTGGAGGGGTGGGGGTGAAGAGAGGGAGAGCGAGACAGAGCACACACGAGAGAGTGAGCATGTGCACATGAAAATACAAATTGCTGTTGCAGTTGAAGGGCTCAGTTTTGCCATCATGTGCGGGCTGGGGCGTGTCAGGTGGTTTTCGTGTCAGGACCCTGACTGCGAAGTGAAGTGGGGAAAAAGTGTGATTTTCCCCTAATTGGGCAATTGATTTCCAGCGTGTGGGAACCCCTGGCCCAATGAGTCTTTTCATCCAGAAAGTCGCCTCTGATGATGTCATCAATGTTGCAGGCTTTAAGGCCTGCAAGCAGCCTTGCTTCTTCTGGAGACTGCAAACTTTATCGCCCTTGTAGTAAGCACTTCATTGATCGACTATGTCCACCAGTAGGCCAAGTGTGCTCCACGCTTCGATAAGCCCTCCCTCCAAGCTCTGGTGGAGGGAGCAAGATCCAATAAGGAGGTGCTCTTCCCTTCCTCAGGGAGAAAAAAGCCCCCCCAGCAGGCTGGGTTGTCTGGCTGCAAGTGGCCCAGGAGGTCAACTCCATCTCGATGAGCCGCAGAACCTGGCTGCAATGCAGGAAGAGATTTCATGACCTTTTCCGCACAGGAAAAGTGAGTATGACTTTCCCATCACCCTCAATCTGATCCCCATCGCCTCTCCTCACCAGCACTCTGCTTTACCAATCTCTACCTCCACGTCCCACTTGACACGTACATCCCTGCACCCTTACCTATTCCCTCTCTCTCTTTGGTCACATTCACTTAACTATTCGACCATGCGGCCCTCACACTCCCTATCACTGTGATGCAACGACAACAACTTACAACACACAGGGAAGGCCCTTTGTCTCCTTCTAAGCATCTATGCTATGGATTCTCTACACTCACTCCTTCATTCTCACTCAAACTCTACTTGTGTCCCTCATTGCAGGAAAAAAGAGCCCATAATAAGAGGGAAAGAGCGAGGACAGGAGGAGGGCCACCCTCAGTAGCCCAGCTCACCACTTCGGAGGAGGCGGCCCTGAAGATCACTGGAGTGGAGGACGATTCCCAAGTGGGCGACGGACAGATGGGCGCATCACAGCAAGCTGGTGACAGAATAGTTTGGCATCTCTCTCATTGACATTGCATGAGTCACTAATAATGATTCTGATGCTCTAACAGATTGACTTATGATAATCTGCACTATTCAATGTGCATGTAGCCTTGACCTCACATCTCTAAACTCTTTCTTTTACTCCTCCACAGGACCATCGAAAGCCCCCGTTCCCACTGTCCAGGTGGAACAGCCTGAGCCTCCAGACTCCTCAGAGGCAGCTGCAACCTCTGAGAGCGCAGCGTCAGCAGAATTAAGCGCACCCAGCACCAGCGCAGACACTCACACATCGGTGGGACCTTCGTGAGATAGAGTAGTGTTGTCACCTGGTGTATCACAGCTCACAAGTGAGAATCAGCAGATGGTGGAGACAGGGACAGCAGTGGAGAGTCCTTGTTGGAGGGAGCAGGACTCCGCCAACTCGGCTCAGCTGCATGTCGACCCTGTGCCTCCGGGTCCATCCAGGAGAGCGGTGCTGGAACTCCAGGAACAGGTGCACAAATCTCTGGCAGGTTTTGTCTCCAGGGTCGCTGCGAGTGTGGAGCGAATGGAGGAGTCCATCGCGAACATGAGCAGAGCCTTTGTGGAGGCATTGGTGCATGAACGCATCACCACGGAAAGGATGGCAACCTCCGTGGAAAGGATGGCTACCCCCATGGTAAAGCTGGCTACCGTAGAGGAGAGGATGGCAATGGTAGAGGAGAGGATGGCTATGGTCATGGAGGAGCTTCGTCACCAGGGTCTTGAAAACATGGTCATTGTTCAGAATAGAATGACATCTCCTGAGGAGCAAAGGTCAGCTATTGAGCATACAAACCAGACATTCATGGAAGTCCTCTGGAGTAGGACTTCCAGTGCAGAAACGGGTCCTCATGGCCCCCCTGCATTGCAGCAAGGTGCTGTCAAGCCACTTGCTAGCTCTGAAGTGGGGCTGACCCATGAGAGGGATGTTGGTGGCAGACAACGAAGAAGTGGAGGATCCTCTCCAGGCGCTCACACGATCATGCCACTGCAAAGCCCTCGAATGTGGGAAAATTGCTCGGGGGTGGGATGGAGGCGGGATTGGAGCCACCCGCCATTTTTTGTAATTTTACCATCTCACACGCCTCCAATCCCGCCTCCTCTGGCCTGGCAGAATCGAGCCCGAAGACTTGTATCCAAGGGGGTGATTTTCCCAGCCCCGAGGAGGCGGGTTTGAAGACGGGACAGTTGGCAAAATGGCAAAAACTGAGGGCGGGTTCGGAACCCGCCTCCAAGCAATTTTGTCAGAGGTGGGTTTGATGGGTGTGATTCGGTCCCGCCTCCATCAGTCGGGAGAGGTAGTTAAGACCCTTAAGTAGTCGTTAAGGGCCTCTATAATCCTATTTTGACAGGCCTTTGTTATTTTACCACATTTTCAGCATGTTGCACGATCCTCCTAAACCACGCCAGCTAATCCTGGCGGGTTGACAAGTGGGTGGCCTCATCACAGCAGCAGCTCCACCATTAAAACGGAGCTTTTATCAGGGAGCAGTTTCAGGTGGCAGAACTTTTGTTCCAAAGGTCTTTCGGCACTTTTAGCAGGCCTACCGAAGTCGGAGGTGCTGCAGCTTCTATCTCTCAACTGTGGGACCTCCTTGGAAGACCCTCTCCCCGCTTGGACTGAGCGCTTCCCCAATGGAGGTATCTGCCAGCAGCATGGGAACCATTTATTTCCTTTCACCATGGACCTCAATCAGATGAGGAGCAGCCATGGCAGCAGCAGAACCAGGCAGCTCAGCAGCAACAGCAGCAGGAGCCCCAACCTCCTGCTCACCCACCTGATGCTGCACAGGGCAGAAGGCGCCAGCGCATGGAAGCACGGCGTACAAGGAATGCACTCATCCTGGCCAGATTTGCATAGGTTGCCCATTGTGGCACATGTGCTTGGCTCCTTCTTAACACATGATAGACAATGGACATGACTCTCTGGCTTCCTTTCACTCTGACTACCAAACTGACTATACAAGTGTCGCGGAGCCCGCAATGTGGAGCTGCCTAAGCCGAAATAACAGATGCCATCACGCCAACAGTTTGCCATCACCTAATTTCAACACATTCTCACAGGGATGGCATTTCATCAATAAACAGAAACAATCACCCAATCTGCACACAGATCTGAAGGTTATATCCCTTGCCAGCTGGACCCACACAGCCTTGGTTCCTTTGGGAGGCCTCTTCCTCCCAGATGAGGGGAAGAGCACCTCCCTGCTGGCTCTCGCCCCCTCAACCAGCATAACCAGCGCCTCATCGGAGAACCTTGGGGAGGCCCTTGCCTTGGAGTTGGCCATTGTTGAAGGAGATAACAGCTTGGAGGTGGTGCAGCATCAACCAAACACCAGTGGAATGAGCCAAGGCAGCAAGCAGCCCTTAAATGGAGCTGGATGGCAGCAGAGGCAATTTTCAGTCCCAAAACACTAATTGGCCCAGGGGAACCCACACCTCTGAAATCAACTGGCCAATTAGGGGAAATTCGCAAATTTTTCTCACCTCTCAGTGGAGGCGGGTTTGGAACCAAAACTCACCGCCATTGGGAAAATCGCGCCCCTTGTTACTAGTTATTATATACAGAACCGTTTTGGGAACTTTATATGGAAGAAGTTGAAAACCCTGTTATCTGGTGCTTACATGAGTCTTCACGATAGAAACCACATTTTTTTAAATAGTCAAAGAAATCAACAACAACAATTTGTATTTATATAGCACCTTTAACATAGTAAAATGTCCCAAAGTGCTTCACAGGAGTATTATAAGACAAAAACTTTGACACCGTACCACATAAGGAGAAATTAGGCCAGGTGACCAAAAGCTTGGTCGAAAAGGTAGGTTTTAAGGAGCGTCTTAAAGGAGGAAAAAGAGGTAGAGAGGTGGAGAGGTTTAGGCAGGGAATTCTAGAGCTTAGGGCCTAGGCAACAGAAGGCACGGCCACCAATGGTTGAGCGATTATAATCATGGATGCTCAAGCGGGCACAATTAGAGGAGTGCAGATAGCTCAGGGGGTTGTGGGGCTGGAGGAGATTACAGAGGTAGGGAGGGGCGAGGTTATGGAGAGATTTGAAAACAAGGATGAGAAATTTGAAATCGAGGCATTGTTTAACCGGGAGCCAATGTTGGTCAGTGAGCACAGGGGTGTTGAGTGAATGGGACTTGGTGCGAGTTGGGACACGGGCAGCCGAGTTTTGGATTACCTCCAGTTTACGTAGGGTAGAACGTGGGAGGCCAGCCAGGAATGCACTGGAATAGTCAAGTCTAGAGGTAACAAAGGCATGGCTGAGGGTTTCAGCAGCAGAGGAGCTGAAGGAGGGACAGAGACAGGCGATGTTACAAAGGTGGAAGTAGGCATTCTTCGTTATGCCATGGTTATGTGGTCGGAAGCTCATTTCAGGGTCAAATATGACACCAAGGTTGCGAACAGTTTGGTTCAGCTTCAGACAGATGTTAGGGAGAAGGATTAAGTCAGTGGCTAGGGAACAGAGTTTGTGGCGGGGATCGAAAACAATGGCTATGGTCTTCCCAATATTTAATTGGAGAACATTTTTGCTCATCCAGAACTGGATGTCGGACAAGCAGTCTGACAAGTTAGAGACCATGGAGGGGTCGAGAGAAGTGGTGGTGAGGTACAGCTGGATGTCGTCAGCGTACATGTGGAAACTGACACTGTTTTCGGATGACGTCGCCAAGGGGCACCATGTAGATGAGAAATAGGAGGGGGCCACCAGAGGTAATGATGCGGGAGCATTTTAGCAACAATATAACATTGCATGTTATGGATCTGCATTTTAGCTATTACAAACTTGTAGACCAGTGCTTCACAATGTTACAATGTTACTATTACAGTATAAGATTCTGTTCCCAGAAAACAGCAAGGAGGTACTTTCCCATTTTCAAGTGCTAAGACTTCAAAGCAAAATGTTCATAAAAATGGTTCTATTCTGTACAACATGCACACAATCATTTCATCTATTTCATAATACACATGAAAAAGGATGTGGTCAGTACTTTCATTTCAAGTTAATGTAGTTTGAAATAATACAGACAATTACAGTTATTTGAATTCCACCAACTGATAACCCAATCTACTTGCACACTGATAGAATTTGACCCCATCATTTCTATATTAGAACATTTAACTTTTGGGGATTTATTGATTGGTTGCAGCAATTTTCTTACACTTTTAATCACAAAATATGTTCTATGCAAAGTACAAGTTGAGAAAAAGGTCTGTTATCTAAAGGGGGATTGTTCTATGTTGATTCCTTCTTCCTGAATGTCTTCAATACATTTTCTTCCATGTCATCAGAAAAACTGAAACTAATGGTGAAAAGCAAGCCTACAATTTTAATATAAAAGTTCAAAATATATTATCCAAATGCATAGCATCTTGCTAGAACTTCTCTCTTCCAGGTAGTTTAGTGTGGATATCCAATCCCTACAGGTATATGCTTCCAAGGGGGAAAAATTCGGTATCGCCCCATTTGGGGTGCTATTATTGGCGGTGCGCAAAGTTTAACGCCTGGTGCTAATTATTGCCTCCGACAGCAAACTTGGCTTTTATCGCCCCTGGAGGTGATTGGAGCGCTAAATCAGGCGCTACACACTTCTCTTAAGGCGCTAAGGCCGAGGAGCAAGGCGCTACCTCACAGCGCTGGCGAAGCTCATGTGATTTCAGTCAGCAATGGAACACAGACACACTGGCACCGACCAATTCTTAAAGGGGAGTTCTGAAGAATGGTCATCGACCTGAAACGTTAAATCTGTTTCTCTCTTCACAGATGCTACTTGACCTGCTGAGTTTCTCCTGCATTTTCTGTTTTTATCTTAAAGGGGAGGGTTCATCTTGCTCTCCCTCCACATCCTGCTCATTGCAGCCTTGAATCTCGGACTGAATCTCAGCCTGGAGAGACCTGTACATCAAATCTGCTGGAAAGAACAATGGAGAGAACCAGGGGAAAAGGTCAGAGTGCAGACCCCATAGTCTCTTCTAAATCGATACAAGGAAGGGCAAATCAAAACCAACCTGCAAAGTGCTGCTCAGTACCCACAACTCCTTCACACAGCATTGAATCTCTCCAGAAGTCTCCCTCTCTCTCTGAGAATGCGTGGTGCAAAAATGTCACTGACAAAAAAAGGCAGGAAGTGGTCACCTTTAAATAGCGCTCCCCTAGTCCCTTTCTGACAGCATAACGCTCCCCTCAACCTGTCGTTGCTAGCGGCAGGCGGTAAGGCAGGGGGCACCACTCAATTTCCGGTCCGGGGCGCTAACGGGGCGTTGCGCACTCGACTGATGCCACGATCTGCCGGCACAGGAGATCGTGGCGGTATTGTTTAGCGCCGCTGCAAAATGTCTGGTCAATTTCGCGAGACGCAGATATCGCCGCGCCTGGGTGCTAGTTGCTTTGCGCCCCACTTAGCACCCTCTTAAGGTGCTAACGGGTGGCGCTACCAACTGAATTTTTCCCCCCCAAGTATTTTATCCAAATGTACTCCTCCAGATCCCAAGGGCTTTAGGCCTGAGAAGAAGAAGTGGTCTGATTCCTGCTAATCTAGGGGTGGATATGTCCTTGGAAAATAGTTGTTCTGAGTTGGTACAATGAGCATGAAATCCATAACAGCCAGTCAATGGACATTTTCCTTCATTATTTTAATCAGTTTTGGCTTGCCGCTACCCGAAACTTCAGAACCTCCAAAACTAGAGTTTTCAACTCCAACAATAACCGACTAAAACTCAACATAATTTTGTATAGAACAATGTGAGTTTGTAAGAATCTTTCTTGCAACATAGGCCAGGATTTTGCGGTCAGCGGCGAACGAACGTCGCCAGCCGTTCAGTACACTTACACTCGCTCACTGACTTTCTATGGGGTTTTGCACTGGAACTTGCGGTGATTAGAAATCGAGTTCACCACAGCGCCCGCTACAGGAGCTCTGAGGCCTGTGTGAACAAGGCAAGCAACCGTGCATCTCCTTAACCAATCAGATTTAAGAATCCTTCATGAGGCTTGCAGAGTCTGAACCAGGAAGTGTAGGTTGTAATAGCTAATTCAATGCCAAATCATGTACAGAAAGATAATTAAACACAGAGAAAGATGGGATTAAAAGAGAGATAAAAGAGACAGAAAAAGGTTTAAAAAAATTATTACAATTTTTGATTTTTTTAAAATTTCCAACAAAAATTAAAATCTGAAGTACAGGTAGACTACCCTTTATCCGGACTTCCGAAAACCGAAACCCTCTAAAAACCGAAGGTTTTTTCATTCAGCGTAAGTCGTGCGTACGAACGAAAAAACCTTCGGTTTTTAGAGGGTTCCGGTTTCGGAAGTTCGGATAAAGGGTAAGTCGTGCGCACGACCCCCCGCCGACCCCCCGTGGACCCCGCCGGCCCTGACAACCGCCGACCCCGCCAGCCCCGACAACTGCCGACCCCCCCGCGGACCCCGCCGGCCCCGACAACCGCCGACCCCCCCGCGGACCCCGCCGGCCCCGACAACCACCGACCCCGCCAGCCCCGACAACCGCCGACCCCGCCAGCCCCGACAACCGCCGACCCCCCCGCGGACCCCGCCGGCCCCGACAACCGCCGACCCCCCCGCGTACCCCGCGTACCCCGCCGGCCCCGACCCCCGCCGACCCCGACTGACTTACGCTGAGCGTCAGCGTAAGTCGTGCGCACGACCCCCCGCCGACCCCCCCGCGGACCCCCGCCGACCCCCCCGCGGACCCCCGCCGACCCACCTTCCGAAATCCGAAATTCTCCTTTATCCGAAACTCGGCTGGTCCCGAGGTTTTCGGATAAAGGATAGTCTACCTGTAATAAGACTCCACACTTGTAAAAGTTAATTTTCAGTGCCAGAGAGGGTGTTTGGCCATCATTAAGATTTATCTCCGTGTTAAAAATTTACTTACATTGGAATGGACAAGCCCTAACTTTTTCTGGCAAGTTTAGTGGGTATCTATCACGTAAGTACAGCAACTTCACGCAGTTCTATGTATTTCAATGCTGAGTCTCTCAGTGAGATACCGGTATAGCGCAGCTTTTGGAGGAGCAGGGATACTCAGTCAGCAACATCCTGAGTTCCGCATTTAACTGCGCATGTGCGGTCACCGGAAGTTGCTGTCCGATTTCCTCTTTAATAACAGTGAGCGCTGCTAGCCTCACTGTTATTTTTACCACAAAAGGGCTGCAGGGACTGAATCTGAACATTTGAATGGATGGTTTCATATTCTAGTATAGGTGGGGGACGGGATCAATGTCTAGTTCACTACGGTTAGGCAGCGGCAAATTTTCTACTGAGTTTACCGAAACAAATTGTAAACCAAAACAACGTAATGCAGGTTAACTTGGAAGTAATTCACTTATATTAAAAGTGGATATGGTAGCCTAATAGTTATGGTGCTGGATTCACAACCCCCAAGGTCTTGAGTTCAAATCCCACCAAGTTCTGACATTGAATTCAATAAGTCTGATAACCACAAATTGTCATAAAAAACCCAACTGCTTCACTAATGTCTTCAGGAAAGAAAGCTTGTCACCCCTTCCCGGTATGGCCTACATGTGACTCCATTGCAAAGCTGTCATCACGAACATCTGGTGTCTAAGTTCAGCAACAGCTTGATATATCTGCAGTCACAGGTTCATTCTCTATCAGCTAACATCCCAGAATTCACCATCACAATCCCTGGGTATGTCCTGTTCCATCAGCTGGAAACACCATTCATGTGGGAATTGTAACGTCCGTGTGTAATTGAGACACGGACTGCAGGAGTTGGTTATAACAGGTGTTTACTGAATGGAGACAAAACTGGAACTACTATGCAAGGTTACTACACAGGCTTATATACAGGGGTGGTCACTACTGGTACTGCAGTATACAGGGGCTGCAGAATATAGTTCCTTCTTCAGGTTACATACACTACAATTCCTCCCCTTTTAGCTAAACAGTACATAACATTCGATTAATAATTAAATAACATATTTACAATTACAGTTGCTATATACATTAGCTGAAGTTAATCAATTATAAATTCAGTCTTTGAGGAGGCTTCCTGATTCTGTCCAGATAACGCCTCTTTGGGGTATCAGGTTCTTCTGGCAAAGTTGATTCGGGATCAACGTCGTTGTTTGGTTCGTCTGCTTCCAATATCACCGATTCTGAGGTAGATGCAATTGGTACTTCGGTTTCATCACCAGGTGTATAGGATCGCGGTGTAGATTTGACATTTTCCAGTGACTCTAGAATCTGGTCAGCATGGCGTCTTACAATGCTCTCTCCAACGTCCACGGTATACATTAGAGGTCCTTGCCGTGTGCAGATCGTTCCTGGCTGCCATTTCTCTGTACGGTAGTCCCGGGCCAAAACTGGTTGACCTATCTTGAAACTCCTGGTTGGCCTTTCATTCATATTCTGAAACTGCCTGTTCTCCACATCTCTTCTGATGTTTGGCTTAACCAAATCCAAGCGGCATCTTAGTCTTCGATTGAAGAACATCATGGCTGGAGTTTGGTTGGTAACCGCATGTGTCGCATTCCGGTAGGCAAACAAGAAGTTATCCACCTTGTGTTGTAGGGGTATGTCTTCATTACACATTGCCTTGATAGCCTTCTTGAATGTTTGAACGAACCTCTCAGCCAATCCATTGGTGGCTGGATGATATGGGGCGGATGTGTAATGCTTAACACCATTGTTCTTTAAGAACCTCCGGAACTCTTCAGACATAAACTGTGGTCCATTGTCGGAGCAAATCTGTTCAGGCAGCCCATTTCTGGCGAATATGCTTCGTAAGACTGTGATAGTTTTTTCTGTGGTGGTTGAGGACATTTTTATTACCTCTGGCCACTTTGAATGTGCATCCACCGCAATTAAAAACATCGAGTCCATAAATGGACCAGCAAAATCAATGTGCACCCTTTGCCATGGAGATGAGGGCCACTCCCATGGATGTAGAGGGGCTTGTGGTGGGGCGTTTTGGACCTTCTGGCATCCTGTACAGCTCTTGGTCATCTCTTCGATTTCTCTATCGATTCCCGGCCACCACACAAACGCTCTGGCTAAGTTCTTCATTTTTACCCCTCCCAGATGACCCTCATGAAGCTCATTGAGCACTCCATCCTTCAGTTTGGGTGAAATGACTACTCTGGATCCACACATCAAGGTTCCTCGGCACACTGACAGCTGTTCTCTTCTCGGCGAGAATGCTGGCAACAGTAGTTCGCCATGTGCTGGCCATTCCTTCACCGTTAAATCATAGACCCTGGAGAGTGTCGGGTCATTTCGTGTTTCCTTTCCTATGCTTGCATTCGTCACAGGTAGACATTCGACTATGATCGAGTGGAATATCTCCACAGGATCCACTGCAGGTGCTTCTTCCACCGTCGGCAACGGTAGGCGCGACAATCCATCAGCATTCCCATGCTGTTTAGTTCCTTTGTACTCGATGTCATATTGGTGTGCCCCTAGGAAAAGGGACGACCTCTGTAGCCGTTGTGCTGTCATTATCGGGACGCCCTTCTGAGGGTTGAAAATGGAGACAAGAGGTTGATGATCAGTAAGTAGAGTAAATTTCTGTCCGTGCAGCTAATGATTGAACTTCTTCACCCCCCACACCAGGCTCAGGGCCTCTCTGTCAATCTGGGCATAGTTACGCTCGGCTGAAGTTAACGAGCGCGACGCAAAAGCTTTCGGCCTCTCTGAACCATCAAGGAATTTATGTGACAGTACTGCTCCAATGCCGTAGGGAGACGCATCACACGCCAGTCTTATCGGTAGTGATGGATTGTAGTGAGCCAATACTTCTCTTGAAGTGATCAGGTCTTTACACTTCTGAAAGGCCCGCTTACATTCATCTCTCCATTTCCATGCTACTCCAGTTTGTAGCAGGGCGTTCAGTGGGTGCAGAATTGTGGACAAATTCGGCAAAAACTTATGGTAGTAATTCACCAATCCGAGGAATGACCTCAGTTGCGACACATTTTCAGGCGCTGGAGCCTTAACTACTGCTTCAATTTTGTCAGGGGACTTATGTAACCCCTCTTCATCAATCACGTGGCCACAATACGATATCTGTTTCTGAAAAAACTCGCATTTGGGGCGATTGGCTCGTAGCCCATGTTCTCTTAGTCTAGTGAGCACCTGCTCTAGGTTGGCAAGGTGTTCACTGTCATTTTCACCTGTCACTAGGATGTTGTCCAAGTAACACTGAGTCCCCGGAATCCCTTGCAGGACTTGTTCCATCGCTCTTTGCCATATCGCCGGAGCTGATGCTACTCCGAATACCAGTCGATTATATACTGGTAAAGACCTTTGTGAGTGTTTATCATGAGATATTTCCTAGAGGATTCTTCAACCTCCATCTGCAAATATGCTTGTGCTAGGTCAATTTTTGTAAAACGCTTCCCTCCAGATAGTGAGGCGAAAATATCTTCTATCCTCGGAAGAGGATACTGTACTGTGTGAAGGACTGGGTTCACAGTCACCTTGAAGTCCCCACAGGTGCGAACCTTCCTTGGCTCCTCAGACTTATTGTTTAACGTTTTCTTCATGACAGGAACGATGGGTGTCGTCCACTCGCTCCAGTCCACCTTAGATAACACGCCTGCATTCTCCAGATTCTCCAGCTCTGCCTCGACGGCTGGGCGAATTGCATACGGTACCGGTCTTGCTTTGAAAAACTTGGGAATTGCATTCTCTTCTATTTTTATCGAGGCGGTTATGCCTTTAAGAGTTCCCAGTCCTTGTTGAAATACCTCTTTAGCGTCAGCTAAGATTTTTGACAATCGTCCAGGTGTGACGTCGTCATCCTTTTTACCAGCCACAGTCAGTGCCTGAATGGAGTGCCAGTCTAAACTTATCTTTCTGATCCATTCACGTCCCAATAACGGTGGTCCACCATCTTGCAGTATGTACAGATACAATTTCTGTATTTCCTTGCCGTTGTATTCGACAGGCACCCTTATTTTCCCTCTGGTGTATACTTTCTGCCCCGTATACGTCTTCAAGACAATGGATGTGTCTTTCAAGGGTATGTGTGAGAATAGCCGCTCGTAGTCTCGTCGATTCATGATGGTCAGGGCTGATCCTGTATCCAATTCCATTTTGAGTTGGGACCCTGCTATTGTGAGGGTGACCCAAATGGTTCAGTGATCCTCTTTTGCGATTACGTTGTGTAGTTTGAGACAGCTTAGTCTCTTGTTCCCGGATTCACTATCGCTCCTCTGGTCTTCGGAACTACTGTCCGTCATCTTTTGTACTTTCCTGTACTGTTCCTTAGTAGCCTTTTTGTTGTCGTTAGTCTTCTTCCCGGACCTGCAAACTCATGCAATGTGTCCCATCTTTCTGCATTGCCTGCATGTTTTGTCCTTTGACCAGCAGTCCTTCTGGTCATGGGTTGTTCTGCCGCAGCGATAACATTTTTCAAATCCCCGTGTCATTTCATGGGTGCCGTATTCCTGTGGCTTTTGCTGTATTTCCGCAGCTCCCCTTGCTGCTGCTTCGTACGATACTGCCACGCTGAAAGCCTTATCTAGCGTCAGCTCTTTCTCTGAGAGTAACCTCTTCTGGGTTCCTTCACTCAGGAGTCCACAGACAAATTTGTCCCGTAGGGTATCTGCCAGTCCTGCTCCGAACTGGCAGTGCTTCGGTAGCCCGCGTAGTTCCGTAAGGTAATCAGCATTGCTCTCATCTTTATGCTGATTTCTCTTGTGGAATTTAAATCTTTCTGCTATCAGCAGCGGTGTAGGATTTAGGTGTTCCTGTAGGATATCAACAATTTCGTTAAAACTCTTCGCCATCGGTTTGACTGGAGTGATCAGGTTCCGCAATAGGCCGTACGTTCTTGCGCCCATTAAGTTTAGTAGTACCGATGCCTTTTTCTCATCGGCTACTTCATTTGCCTTGCAATATACTTCGACTCTTTCCACATACGTGGTCCAGTCTTCTATTGCATTATCGAAGGCAGTGATATTGTCAGTCTTCGGCATCTTGGAGATCTAAGATGGCGCCTCCCGCGCTTTGCCTTCTTCCCCGATTGAACAAAATGGCGCCTCCCGCGCTTTGCCTTCTTCCCCGCTGGATTAAGATGGCGCCTCCCGCGCTTTCTGTCTTTTCCGCTACTGCTAGCGCTGTTGCTGACGTTTTTATGCCTTGATGGCGACGCCCTATGGTCTTCGCGCACTTCTCCCCCCGCGCTGCTGCCAACGCCGCTCTCCGCGGTCCCCGTGGCAAACTGCAGCTCCTCGCGGCTTTCTGCGCTTCTAATTTCTTTTATTTTAATTACTGTTCCCATCGTCAGAGCAGACCCTATGGGACACTTTCCTCCCTCTTCTCGGGTCTGTACGCTGCCCGGCTTCGTAGCACCGGCAGAGCCCTGTGTGCTCCACCCACTCTCTCTCTCTCCTCTTCCCGACAACGCTGCTCGGCCCCGTTGAAAAGCCACCCGATCGAGCTCTAGCCCGCCGCAGCCCAGGAAGGATCAGTGTACTACCTGCCACCAGCCCGATTAGCTGGAACACCATAGACTGGATAACCAAGCCCAGCTCTCGACAGCCTCTCCTGCAAATCTTCGAATTCGATGAATCAGAGGGCGGTTGCCCACGGTCGACGCCCGTTTCTTCTGTTTGTTTTTTTTGTTTTTTTCTTTTTTTGGATTTCTTCCTTCTGGCCTCGACCTCTAACAACTTCGCTTCAGGGATGGATCCCCGTGAGGTGGTGCAGAACTGTAGGTAAGTTCGGATCTGTTCATCGCCAGTGTAACGTCCGTGTGTAATTGAGACATGGACTGCAGGAGTTGGTTATAACAGGTGTTTACTGAATGGAGACAAAACTGGAACTACTATGCAAGGTTACTACACAGGCTTATATACAGGGGTGGTCACTACTGGTACTGCAGTATACAGGGGCTGCAGAATATAGTTCCTTCTTCAGTTTACATACACTACAGGAGTGGCTCTAGGAATCTTCAACATTGATTCCGAACCCCATGAAGTCTCATGTCAAGGACAATTCCTGCAGATCACCGCCTCTTCCCCACTTCCTCAACATGTTGAACATCACTTGGTCTGGGGAAAGTAAGGGCACAGAATGTGCTCTGTGTAAGGACTTCAATTCCACTATCAAGAGTGACTTAGTAGTGCCACCAATAACCGAGCTGGTCAAGTCCCGAAGAACATAGCTGCCAGACTGGGCCTGCATTAAATGGTGAGAGAACCCACATGAAGAAGTTAGCAACTTGCCCTCATCATCACCAACCTGCCTATTGCAGATATGTCTGTGCACAAAAACATTGGAATAAGTGACCACCACACAGCATTTGTGAAGTCTATCAGAATCACAACTCCAGATCTCATCACAGCCTTGATCCAGCCAAGGAAGAGCTGAATACAGAAGAGAGGTGGGAGTAGCGGCCCTCAACATCAAGGCAGATTTTGACTGAGTATGGTAGGAGCCCTAGCAAAACTGAGATCAATGGAGGTAAAAGGGGAAATCCTCCACTGACTGGGGTTATAATGCACAACAAAGGAATGTTGTTATGGTTGTCCAAGGCCAATCATCCCAGCCCAGGACAGTTCTGCAGGAATTCCTTAGGGTGGTGTCCTCAGCTTAACCATCTTCAGCTGCTTCATCAACAACCGTCGCTCCTTCATAAGGTCAGGAATGGGGCTGTTAGCTGATGATTCCACTATTCAGTTCCATTCACAATTCCTCCAATAAGGAAGCAGCAGATGCCAACCTACAGCAGGACCTGAGAAACATCCAGGCTTGGGCCAACAAGTTGCAAATAACATTCACTCCACATAAAGGTCAGGTAATAACCATCTTAAACAAGTGAAAGCCCAGCTATCTCCCGCTGACCTTCACAGTACCACCATCACTGAATCTCCCATCATCAATATTTTGGGGTTCCATATTGACCAGGAGCTGAAACAAACCAGCCATATCAACACCATACCTACAAGATGAAGTCGGAGGCAACAACTGTCTTAATATAAGGCAGGATCTGGCCAAAATGGACTGGGATCAGCTACTTGTAGGAAAATCCACATCAGAGCAGTGGGAGTCTTTCAGAAAGGAAATAGAAAGAGTACAATGCCAACATGCTCCCATAAAGGCCAAGGGCGAGACCAACAAGCCCAGGGAACCCTGGCTGTCAAGGGATATACGAGAATCGATCAGGAAAAAAAGGGGGGCTTTTGGCAGATACAAAGGACTAAAAACAGTGGAAGCCCTAGAGGAGTATAGAAAGTGCAGGGGGGTACTTAAAAAAGAAATTAGGAGAGCGAAGAGGGGGCATGATAAAACACTGTCGGGCAAAATAAAGGAAAATCCCAAGGTGTTTTATAAGTATATTAAGGGCAAGAGGATAACCAGGGAAAGAGTAGGGCCCATTAGGGACCAAAGTGGCAATCTGTGTGTAGAGCCGGAAGATATAGGTGAGGTTTTAAATGAATATTTTGCATCTGTGTTCACTATGGAGAAGGGTGATGTAGGCATAGAAATCAGGCAGGGGGATTGTGATATACTTGAACAAATTAGTATTGAGAGGGAGGAGGTACTAGCGGTTTTAGCGGGCTTAAAAGTGGATAAATCCCCAGGCCCTGACGGGATGTATTCCAGACTGCTGTGTAAGGCAAGGGAGGAGGTTGCAGGGGCTCTGACACAAATTTTCAGAACCTCTCTGGCCACAGGGGAGGTGCCAGAGGACTGGAGAACAGCTAACGTAGTACCATTGTTCAAGAAGGGTAGTAGGGATAAACCAGGGAATTACAGGCTAGTGAGCCTAACATCAGTGGTAGGGAAATTATTGGAAAAAATTCTGAGGGACAGAATTAGTCTCCACTTGGAGAGGCAGGGATTAATCAAGGATAGTCAGCATGGCTTTGTCAGGGGGAGATCATGTCTGACCAATTTGATTGAATTTTTTGAGGGGGTGACTAGGTGTGTGGATGAGGGTAGTGCAGTTGATGTAGTCTACAAAGTCCCACATGGGAGACTGGTCAAGAAGGTAAGAGCCCATGGGATCCAGGGCAATTTGGCACATTGGATCCAAAATTGGCTTAGTGGCAGGAGGCAGAGGGTGATGGTCGAAGGTTGTTTTTGTGACTGGAAGCCTGTGTCCGGTGGTGTACCGCAAGGATCAGTGCTGGGTCCTTTGCTGTTTGTAGTGTACATTAATGATTTAGATATGAATGTAGGAGGTATGATCAGTAAGTTCACAGATGACATGAAAATTGGTGGAGTGGTAAATAGCGAGGAGGGAAGCCTCAGGCTACAGGACGATATCGACGGGTTGGTTAGATGGGCAGAACAGTTAACCCTGAAAAGTGTGAGGTGATGCACTTTGGGAGGACTAACAAGGCAAGGGAATACACAATGAATGGTAGGGCCCTAGGAAGGATAGAAGATCAGAGGGACCTTGGTGTGCATGTACATAGATCCCTGAAGGCAGCAGCACAGCCAGATAAGGTGGTTAAAAAGGCATATGAGATACTTGCCTTCATTAGCTGAGGCATAGAATATAAGAGCAGGGAGGTTATGATGGAGCTTTACAAAACGCTAGTTAGGCCACAGCTGGAATACTGTGTGCAGTTCTGGTTGCCACACTATAGGAAGGATGTGATTGCATTGGAGAGTGTGCAGAGGAGATTCACCAGGATGTTACCTGGGCTGGAGCGCTTCAGCTATGAAGAGAGACTGGACAGGCTGGGGTTGTTTTCCTTAGAGCAGAGAAGGCTAAGGGGGGACCTGATTGAGGTGTACAAAATTATGAGGGGCATAGATAGGACAGATAGAAAGGAACTTTTCCCCTTATTAGAGGGGTCAATAACCAGGGGGCATAGTTTCAAGGTAAGGGGCAGGAGGTTTAGAGGGGATTTGAGGAAAAACTTTTTCACCCAGAGGGTGGTTGGAATCTGGAACTCGCTGCCTGAAAGGGTGGTAGAGGCAGGAACCCTCACAACATTCAAGAAGCATTTAGATGAGCACTTGAAACGCCATAGCATACAAGGCTACGGACCAAGTGCTGGAAAATGGGATTAGAATAGACAGGGCTTGATGGCCGGCGCAGACACGATGGGACGAATAGCCTCTTTCTCTGTGCTGTATAACTCTATGACTCTATAACCTCCTGACCTCACAAACCCTCTCTATCATCTGCAAGGCTCAAGTCGGGTATGTGATGAAATACTCACCACTCATCTGGACATCATCCATTACACTTTCTCTTTTTCCTTTTTTTTGTTTCTCTCCCCTGTTAAAAACTCCTCTTCCACTCCCAACCTGCCAAACGTCCTTCTTACTACATGATCATTTCTGAACACCATACTCAACTTGCCTGTTAAAAAGTACCCTAATGTCAGGAGTGTCATGGCTGGAAGCCAAAATTAGTGAACAACAAAATCAAATCAGTTTTGGAGAATCAGAGACGACAGCACTCCTAAAAGACCACTGCCATTTTTACAATACTGTTTCTGAACAGTTTCAAAACAATAAATATATGAAAATAATTTCTTCAAAATGATTTGAAATAGTATTATTGTAAAAATGTACAATCATGTAAGCAGTCATCTTTGATTCCCTTAAGCAAACATCAGTATACATGAATTGTGATTGATTCAATATGACATAGCATTATAAACCTTCAAAATTTAGAATCTAGGCCACTGTGAAATATTACATTTTACCTAGCCTTTGGCAACTGATGCGCTATCAATTACTCATAAAAGACTGAGAATTAAGAGAGTAACTAAAGGCTTTTATTAACAAAAGAATGAAGGTCTGCCTCGAGTGGTCGACCGGTCCAGAAATACAAAGGGCTGGGGAGCAGTCACCTTTATACTAGGACTTGTGGGAGGAGTCAGCCGAGGCATGTCCAGGCATGTACACAGTGGAATACAAACAGTGGTTTACCACATTCACCCCTTGTTTAAAATTGAGTCCGGCGGGGTGAAGTGTATTAAAAGTTAGTGTATTGGAGTCTCTCCGGAGGTCTTGTCTGCCGCTGTGATCGGCGTGGCGACGGCAGGGGTAGTGGAGCTTCCGGCATCGAGTCCTGCGTGGGCTGTGGCACAGGCGTGTCGTCCTCGTAGGTGTCGAGCGGGTCGCGGGGCCCAGGCCTGCCGTCTGCTGGGGCTGGATATCGGATCGTGAGGGGGGGTGGTAGTGAGTAGTGGGTTACTGCGGCCCCCGAGGGTGCAAGGTCTCTTATGGAGACTGTGTCCTCCCGCCCGTCCGGGTATGCAATGTAAGCATACTGGGGGTTGGCGTGGAGGAGGTCGACCCTCTCGACCAGGGGGTCCGTTTTATGGGTCCTCACGTGCCTTCTCAGTAGGACCGGCCCTGGGGACGTCAGCCATGGCGGTAGCGATGTCCCCGATGTGGACTTCCTTGGGAAGACAAACATTTTCTCATGAGGGGTGGCGTTAGTGGCAGTGCAGAGCAGTGACCGAATAGAGTGGAGCGCATCGGGGAGCACATCCTGCCAGCGGGAGGTTGGAAGGCCCCTAGACTTTAAGGCTAGCAGGGCGGCCTTCCAAACTGTCGCATTTTCTCTTTCCACCTGTCCGTTCCCCCGGGGGTTGTAACTGGTGGTCCTGCTTGTGGCAATACCCCTAGTTAGCAGGTACTGACGGAGTTCGTTGCTCATAAACGATGAGCCCCGGTCGCTATGGATATAGCTGGGGAAACCGAACAGGGTGAAGAGGTCGTTCAGACATTTAATGACCGTGGCACTGGTCATGTCCGGGCAGGGGATGGCGAACGGGAAACGGGAGTACTCATCAATAATATTGAGGAAGTACACATTGCGGTCGGAGGAGGGGAGAGGCCCTTTAAAATCAACGCTCAGGCGCTCGAAGGGGCGAGTGGCTTTTATCAGGTGGGCCCTGTCTGGTCTATAAAAGTGCGGTTTGCACTCAGCGCAGACTTGGCAGTTCCTGGTCATGGTCCTGACCTCCTCAATAGAGTAAGGCAGGTTGCGGGCCTTGATGAAGTGGAAGAACCTGGTGACCCCCGGGTGGCAGAGGTCATTGTGGAGGGCCCGCAGTCTATCGATCTGCGCGCTGGCGCAGGTGCCACGCGATAGCACATCCGGGGGTTCATTGAGCTTCCCGGGCCGGTACAAGATCTCGTAATTGTAGGTGGAAAGTTCGATTCTCCACCTCAAGATCTTGTCATTTTTGATTTTGCCCCTCTGCTTGTTGTTAAACATGAAAGCAACTGAACGTTGGTCAGTGAGCAGGGTAAATCGTTTTCCGGCCAGGTAGTGCCTCCAATGACGCACAGCCTCCACAATCGCCTGGGCCTCCTTCTCAACAGCGGAGTGTCTGGTCTCCGGGCCTTGGAGGGTTCGTGAAAAGAAGGCCACGGGTCTCCCCGCCTGATTGAGGGTAGCGGCCAGGGCAAAGTCGGACGCGTCGCTTTCCACCTGGAAGGGGATGGATTCGTCCACTGCGTGCATGGTGGCTTTGGCAATGTCTTCCTTGATACGGTGGAAGGCTAAGCGGGCCTCTGCCGTCAAGGGAAAAGAGGTGGACTTGATCAGCGGATGGGCCTTGTCCGCATAGTAGGGGACCCACTGGGCATAATAGGAGAAAAACCCTAGGCACCTCTTCAGGGCCTTGAGGCAGTGGGGCAGTGGGAGTTCCATAAGGGGACGCATCCGGTCGGGGTCGGGGCCGATGACTCCGTGTTCCACAACACAGCCAAGGATGGCGAGGCGGCTTGTGCGGAATATGCACTTCTCCTTGTTATATGTCAGGTTCAGGAGTTGGGCGGTGCGGAGGAATTTTTCGAGGTTTGCGTCATGGTCCTGCAAGTCACGGCCGCAGATGGTCACATTGTCCAGATATGGGAAAGTGGCCTGCAACGCATTTTGATCTACCATCCGGTCCATCTCCATTTGGAAGACGGAGACCCCGTTGGTGACGCCAAAGGGAACCCTAAGGAAGTGGTAGAGGCGGCCATTTGCCTCAAAGGCAGTATACTGGCGCTCCTCAGGGCGGATAGGGAGCTGGTGGTACGCTGATTTCAGGTCAATGGTCGAGAAGACGCGGTACTGCGCGATCTGGTTGACCATATCAGCTATGCGGGGGAGTGGGTAGGCATCCAGCAGGGTGTAGCGATTTATTGTCTGGCTGTAGTCGATGACCAGGCGCTGCTTCTCGCCGGTCTTAACGACCACAACCTGGGCTCGCCAGGGGCTGGTGCTGCCCTCAATAATCCCTTCCTTCAGGAGCCGCTCCACTTCGGTTTTAATGAAAACCCTGTCCCCAGCACTGTATCGCCTGCTCTTTGTGGCGATGGGCTTACAGTCGGTGGTGAGGTTAGCAAACAGTTGGGGGGGGGGTGACTCTGAGTGTGGAGAGGTTGCACCTGGTGCGCGGCGGGCAATTTGGGAGCTGCTGGCTGCGGACTGTGAGTGGGGGTAGGGGTCCACCGTACGCCATCATAACACTTTTAAGGTGGCACTGAAAATCTAACCCCAGCAGGACGGCAGCGCAGAGGTCGGGCAGGACCAGAAGTTTAAAATGATCGTACACGGTCCCGTCTACTACGAGTGTCACTACGCAGTAGCCGCCGATGTCCACCGACTGGGACTCGGAGGCCATAGAAATCCGCTGGTGCGCAGGCAGGACTGGGAGAGAGCAACGCCGCACCGTGTCGGGGTGGATGAAGCTCTCCGTGCTCCCAGAGTCAAAAAGGCAGATTGTATCGTGGCCATTTACCTTAATGTCCATTGTGGAACTGGCCAGCTGGTGCGGTCTCGCTTGGTCCAGTGTAACGGATGCCAGCGTAGGGGTCGGTGTGTCGCTGCGGGTATCAGATGAGGCAGTGTTGGGGGCCTGCTGCGTTCCGGCTGTCGTCCAAGATGGCGGCGTCCATGATCCCCATGTGGCTGGAGGCGTCCAAAATGGCTGCTGTACCGGTGGTTCGCACATGGCCGGGGAGGCCCAAGATGGCAGCCCGCATGGCCCACACGCGGCGCTGCTGGGGTTCGGGGTGGTTTTGGCCCTGCAGACGTTAGCGTAGTGTCCCTTCTTCCCGCAGCCCGAGCAGATCGCATTTTTCGCCGGGCAGCGCGCTCTGGGGTGTTTTGCCTGGCCACAGAAGTAGCATTTCTGGCCTTGGGGCACTGCTGTCTGGCCTTGGGACACTGCTGTGGTAGTTGGGCCGTTGCTGGGATGTGGCTGGGGTGGCACGGCGCTATGAGGCGGTCCTACCGTGTCCCAGGCTGTCATTCCCCGCAGCGTCCACGGTGCAGAGGAGTAGGCATCCATGCCCCGGTAGGCTGCATCCAATGATAGTGCGAGTTCAGAGGCCTTGTTGAGGTCGAGGTCACTCTGCTCCAACAGTCGCTGTCGGGTGTAATTGGATCTGTGGCCCGCTACAAAAGCGTCCCGGATAAGTTCCTCTGTGTACACGGCGGCCTTTACATCCTTACAACCACAGGCCCGGCCAAGCACAGACAGTGCCTGAAGGTATTCCACGGTCGATTCCCCAGGTTGTTGTTTACGACTACCCAGAAGGTGCCTGGCGTACACTTCGTTCACTGGGCGCGTGTACTGGTCCTTGAGGAGCTCGATAGCGTCCGCGTACGAGGTCGCGTCTTGGATGACCGAGTACACTCGGTGGTTCACTTTGGAGGTCAGGACATCCAGTTTGTCCTCGTCCGATTTGATTGCTGCGGAGGCGGTCAGGAATTTTTCGAAACACTTAAGCCAGTGAGTAAACTTGGTGGATGAGTCCGCCTCCCGATGATCTACGTCCAGGCATGCTGGTGTGAGGATCTTCTCCATTATAAAAATTTTGTTAATAAAATTGATGCGCTGTCAATTACTCATAAAAGACTGAGAGTTAAGAGAGTAACTAAAGGCTTTTATTAACAAAAGAATGAAGGTCTGCCTCGAGTGGTCGACCGGTCCAGAAATACAAAGGGCTGGGGAGCAGTCACCTTTATACTCGGACTTGTGGGAGGAGTCAGCCGAGGCATGTCCAGGCATGTACACAGTGGAATACAAACAGTGGTTTACCACAGCAACATAACCTGAATGAGGTTTCCAAGTAAAATACTGTAGTGCCCCTCAATTAAAACATCTGTTGTTTAAATCTTTCCATTTTCATATTTCTATCAGCAAAGTGTCAGGCTGATATAATAATGGTATAATTTCCAACAATCCTGTTTAGAATATAATTCTCAAACTATTCAACAATCTCATGTCAATCATCAAGAATCTAAATATTTATATTTCATTACTTCTTTGTAAGCTGGATCAAAATATTGAGTACTAGGAGTGAGGGAAAATCTTTTTCAGCCTCATTATCTTGTACCAAGTTTATAAATGAAGACCAGAAATGTAAGTTAACAAATCTGACACAGAGTACTTCTTATTTTTGCTTAATAATCCTTTTCATCTGCATGGATGTGTTTTTATTAATAAATAACTGGACAGTGTAGTATGGCAAAACACACAATGATTCCAGACAACAATGTTATAATATGGATGAAGCAACATAAACTATTTATAAAATTTTCAAAATGCCTGAGCCAAGTACAACATAAACAAAATATAAACTTCCAATTGAGATGACCTTAATACATGTTGCTAAACCAATTCATGAAATCAAAATTATGAAAAACAAGTGAAGAACCATTTCAGTACAATGAATTTATACCCAGGTATCAACCACTATATTTGAAACTATGGATTACCAACAAACCAAACAAAAGTGATCCCAATTGGCCTATTTCAAATTAAGTTAAGAATATAAATGTTTCTAAATTTGGAAAATCTAAGCCTTAAGCAAACCAGTCCTTTAATGAAAAATTGTTTCGAGTGCAATTATTTGCACATATTTAGTACTATTGTGGATATTCTTTCATCAGTTTCGTACTAGCATGGAGATGTTGGCGGGGCGACAGAAATTGCTCTCTGATTTTAGCTATGAACACAGAAAGATAAATTACAGTTTTTCTGTCTTTCCTGACCTACAGCTTGTTAGATAGGGAGCTACCAATTCCTGGCTGTCCAATGTGAGACATGCATCCATTTTTCCTGCCGGTACAATGAGATAAGAGGAAAGATTCAAACATAGAAACATAGAAGATAGGAGCAGGAGTAGGCCATTCGGCCCCTCGAGCCTGCTCCGCCATTCAATGAGATCATGGCTGATCATCCAAATTCAGTACCCTGTTCCTGCCTTCTCTCCATATCCCTTGATCCCTTTATCCTTAAGAAATATATCCAACTCCTTCTTGAATATATTTAATGAATTGGCCTCTACTGCCTCCTTTGGCAGAGAATTCCACAGGTTCACCACTCTCTGGGTGAAGAACTTCCTCCTCATCTCTGTCCTAAATGGCTTACCCCTTATCCTTAGATTGTGACCCCTGGTTCTGGACTCCCCGACCATCGGGAACATCCTTCCAGCATCTAGTCTATCTAGCCCTGTTAGAATTTTATAAGTTTCGATAAGATCCACTCTCATTCTTCTAAACTCCAGCGAGTACAAGCCCAATCGACCCAATCTCTCTTCATACGTCATTCCTGCCATCCCAGGTATCAGCCTGGTGAATCTTCACTGCACTCCTTCCATGGCAAGAACATCCTTCCTCAGATAAGGCGACCAAAACTGCACACAATACTCAAGATGTGGCCTCACCAAGGCCCTGTACAACTGCAGCAAGACATCCTTGTTCCTGTACTCAAACCCTCTCGCTACGAAGGCCAACATACCATTTGCCTTCTTAACCACCTGCTGCACCTGCATGCTTACTTTCAGCGACTGGTGCACAAGGCGCCCAGGTCTCGTTGCACTTCCCCTTCTCCCAATCTATTGGCATTTAGATAATAATCTGCATTCCTGTTTTTGACACCAAAGTGGATAACCTCGCATTTATCCACGTTATATTGCATCTGCCATGCTTCTGCCCAATCACCCAACCTGTCCAAATCATACTGAAGTTTCTCGGCATCCTCCTCACTGCACACACGCCCACCCAGCTTTGTGTCGTCTGCAAACTTGGAGATATTACATCTAGTTCCCTCATCCAGATCATTAATATATATTGTGAATAGCTGGGGTCCAAGGACCGATCCCTGCGGTACCCCACTAGTCACTGCCTGCCACTCAGAAAAAGAGCCGTTTATTGCAACTCTTTGCTTTCTGTCTGCCAACCAGTTCTCTATCCAAGTCAATACCTTGCCCCCAATCCCATGCGCTAATCTCTTATGCGGGACCTTATCGAAAGCCTTTTGAAAATCCAAATACACCACATCCACTGGTTCTCCCTTATCTATTTTACCAGTTACATCCTCAAAAAATTCCAGTAGATTAGTCAAGCACGATTTATCTTTTGTAAAGCCATGTTGACTTTGTCCGATCCGGTCACTTTTTTCCAAGTGCTCTGCAATTACATCCTTTATAATGGACTCTAGCATTTTCCCCATTACCGATGTCAGGCTTACCAGTCTGTAATTCCCCGTTTTCTCTCTACCACCCTTTTTCAACAGTGGGGTAACATTAGCTACCCGCCAATCCATGGGTACTGTTCCAGAGTCTATCGAATTTTAGAAGATGACCAGCAATGCATCTACAATTTCTCGGGCCACTTCCGTAAGTACCCTAGGATGTAGATTATCAAGCCCTGGGGATTTATCGGCCCTCAATCCCATCAAATTCCCTAACACCATTTCCCTACAAATACTGATTTCTATCAGTTCCTCCCTTTCATTAGACCCTATGTTCCCCGACATCTTTGGGATGTTATTGTGTCCTCCTTTGTGAAGACAGAACCAAAGTATGTATTTAATTGGTCTGCCATTTCTTTGTTCCCCATTATAAATTCCCCTGATTCTGACTGCAAGGGACCTACGCTTGACTTCACCAATCTTTTTCTCTTCACATATCTATAAAAGCTTTTACAGTCAGTTTTTATGTTCCATGCAAGCTTACTCTCATACTCTATTTTCCCCCTCTTAATTAATCCCTTTGTTGGATCCTAAACTGCTCCCAATCCTCAGGTTTACTGCTTTTTCTGGCCAATTTATATGTCCTCTCCTTGGATCTTATGCTATCCCTAATTTCCCTTGTTAGCCACGGTTGAGTCACCTTTTTTGTTTTATTTTTATGCCTAACTGGGATGAACAAATTCTGTAAGTCATCCATGCGATCTTTGAATGTTTGCCATTGCCCATCCACCATCAACCCTTTGAGTGACATTCCCCAATCAATCCTACCCAACTCACACCTCATACCATCGTAGTCTCCTTTATTTAAAGTCAGGACCCTAGTCTCTGAGTCAACTATTTCACTCTCCATCTTATAGAAGAATTCTATCATATTATGATTGCTCCGACCCAAGGGGCCTCACACAACAAGATTGCTAATTAATCCTTTCTCATTACATAATACCCAGTCTAAGATGGCCTGATCTCTAGTTGGTTCCTCAACATATTGGTCCAGGAAACCATCCTGTATACACTCCAGGAATTCCTCCTCCACAGTATTGTTACTAATTTGGTTAGCCCAATCTGTATGTAGATTAAAGTCACCCATGATAACTGCTGTGCCCTTATTGCACACTTCCCTAATTTCCCGTTTAATGCCATCCCCGACCTCCGCATTACTGTTTGGAGGTCTATATACCACTCCCACTAACGTTTTCTGCCCCTTGGTATTTCTCAGTTCTACCCATACAGGTTCCACATCATCAGAGCTAATATCCTTCCTTTCAATTGTGTTAATCCCCTCTTTAACCAGCAATGCTACCCCACCTCCTTTTCCTTTCTGCCTATCTTTCCTGAATATTGAATACCCCTGGATGTTGAGTTCCCAGCCTTGGCCACCCTGGAGCCATGTTTCCGTAATCCCAATCATATCATATTCGTTTACCTCTATTTGCGCAGTTAATTCATCCACCTTATTACGAATGCTCCTCGCATTAAGACACAAAGCCTTCAGGCTTGTTTTTTTAACGCTCTTAGATCTTTTAGAATTATTATTTACTGTGGCCATGTTTGATTTAAACCCTTGATTTCTCTGCCTGTCACTTTTGTTTTTCTCCTTCCTGTCTTTTGCTTTTATCCTTGTTTCCCTTTCCTCTGTTTCCCTGCTCAGGTTCCCAACCCCCTGCCATTTTAGTTTAAACCCTCCCCCAGAGCACTAGCAAACACTCCCCCTAGGACATCGGTCCCGCCCCTGCCCAGGTGCAAACCTGAAGATGTCTGTGGTAAAGTATGCATCAGATTTCCTTGCAGTGCAAGGAGCTCTTGCTTTTATTTTTAGCGGGCGAAACATGAGGTAAAGTTGCATCCAACCCATGGCAAGACAGGGAGACGTATATTCTGAAGTTTCACTCAATTGACTTTTTGGAAAAGTACTGGGAGAAATGTTACAATATACATGCTCATGAGATTACGTGGGTTGGGTGATGCCCAGGAATAAGCTGATTATACACAGTCTGAGGAAAGAACTTACTTTATGGGTTAAGTTGTTCATGCTCAGTTTATTATTTTATGCCAATTACTCATTTTGAATGTTTCTTTGAAAGAAACAGCATCATACTGTACGAAATTCCTGACATTGGCATTTTCAGTTCACCAGCCAAAAGTAAGACAAATAATCTGTTAAAGATTAAGTATTCTTTGAGAGCTTTTATTGAAAGACTGAATCTTTTGAATTGGACATTCATTGCCAGTTCCTGTTACACAATATAATAAGACTACAGTGCATGATTAAGTGAGAAAGAATAAAAGATATACCAAACAGGTTTGGCTATTATGCTCTCTATTCACCATTGTCTAAGATCAAGCTGCATAACCTATCATGTACTCAATACGTATTAATTTCAGTTAAATGTACAAATTCTACTGCTCACTTTATTTATATTGTTTTATTGTACACATGTAGTGAAATCTGTTTGTCTTGATCCTGTATTCATTTTGCACTCATGTATATTACCCTCCCCCACTGTGTATAGTTTCACTTCCTCTTTCCCGACTAACCTGGGAGGTTCCAGGTCTTGGCTCTTGGCTCCGACCCCTGACTTCTCTTACATAAAGATCCCAGGATCTGTATGACTCATTCCTGTGAACCAGTCGGCGTGTTGAGATGTTAGCTCTGATCTTAGTGATTAAAAGCCAACTTGTTTAAGTCTATAACTTCTAGTTTTGTGGTTATTGAAGGCCCATCAACACAGATCTGTTTAGGCAAAATATTCCTTCATTTTTACTGGCTTTAATTTGGATCAGTTGGCAGTCTACTAGCATCAAATAGTACAAAAGCAAAATACTGGAAATGCTGGAAATCTGAAAACAGAAAATGCTGGAAATACTCAGCAGGTCAGACAGCATCTGTGGAGAGAGAAACGGAGTTAACATTTCGGTTCTGACGAAAGGTCATCGACCTGAAACGTTAACTCTGTTTCTCTCTCCACAGATGCTGCCTGACCTGCTGAGTATTTCAAGCATTTTCTGTTTTATTAGCATCAAATAGTTTTTGCTTTCAGGTTATGATATGCTCTATGAGAGAAATTCATTATAGCCCCGTTTGGGGTGCTAACTTTTAAAAGTTGAGAAAATTACAGGCGCTAATGTTTCTCAACTTCTAAAAAATTTGGTTTTACGCTTCAGGAAGGAAGTGGAGCGCTAAATCAAGCGCTCCACTTCATTCCTGGTGCGCAACAAGCAGCAGGCGGGCGGAAGTTGTGCAGCGCTGCACAATAGGCCGTGCAGCACTGCCGCTTTGGAAGGCTCCTTCCCTCCCTTAAAGGGAAGGGCCGTCGCTGCAGGCTCTGCAAGGAATAAACTTACCTGGTCTCTGATGGCAGCCATGATGTGGCCCAATCAGCCTGATGCACTGCAGCAGAGTGCCAGGCTGATCGATGGATGGCGACGAAACAAAAAAAAAGCGCAAAGAGCATTTCAGATTTTTTTTTAACCTACCTCGACCACCTCGCCTTTAAGTATTGTCCCTGAAGCGCCCGCCCTCCCGATCAATGCCGCCTGCAGCTATCGGTGTCATGCTGCAGGGGGGCGGAAATTAATTTCGGGTCCGGGGCACTACCGGGGTGATGCACAGCTGGAGTACATCATGATCTCTGGGCGCAGGAGATCGTGGCGCTAGGAGTTACCACTGCCGCAAGCCGCCAGGTAAATTTCGCAGGCGGCGGTAACATCGCCACATCCAGGCGGTAAGTCCTTATCGTGCCGTTATCGCCCTCCCAGAGGCGCTAACGGGAGGCGCTAAGGCACCAAATTTCTAGCCCAATGAATTAACAAAGTAAAAGCATATAAAATCTCAAACCCCTTCTACTCAAAGTACCAAAATAGTTTTGAGATAGAGAAAAAAATAGATTTTTGTTTAGCACAGTAAGCCGCCATTTGGCCCTTCTTCTCTGCACTGAGTTGGGGACTCATTTTCCTACTTTCTATGGTGTAAGGGAGTTATGTTTGGGGATTACTCTGGATAATGCCATTTGCACACTACAGTAAGAATAAAGCGTATACTGTCCGTGTACATTGTTGCTGATGACTCAGTGTTCTGAAGCCTTGCTAAAGAATATAACACAATGCTGTGTAATTACAAAGCAGTTACCTACTTTATACAAATGTAAAAAATTATTCATTCAGCAATATCACACAACAGGAGATCAACTGCTTTCCAGATACAGCTTACAAACTCAGAGTACATTTCCGTACAATAGCCAATCAAGAAAAATCTCCATTGAGGATAATTGTAGCAAGGAAGACAAAGGAAAACATCTGTGCCATAACCAAAATGCAGTTGAGTTACAAGGCCCGCACAGCAAACAATGTAATTTAAAGATAATGGGCTAGATTTTCAGTTTAGGCAGTTTTGGGGCGCTAGCTTTAGCGCCCGCCCGAAGTTAGCGCCCGCCCCAAAGTAGCGCCCCGTTGCCGGGAATTCAGTGGCTTCGCCCTAAGAGGTTGGTGGAGCGCTAAAAGAGGCGTTCCACTACTCTCTTTAGGCGCTAAGCCGGCGGTCCAGAGGGATAGCGCCCAGGCGGGGCGCAGCACGGGTGCGGTCATTTTTGCACTGACAGCAGACCCCGTGGTGCCGACCAGCTCTTAAAGGGGGAAGGGACGAATTAGTCTGCTGCCACGCCCTGCACACTGCAGCCTTGCAAAGAGGCCTCAACACTACTGCTCAGCCCCAGGGAGTCATGGCAACGCCAGAGAAGGCCCGTCAGCGTGCCCTGCGCTTCTCAGAGGGTGATCTGGACATCATGCTCACAGCTCTGGAGGTGAGGCGCAAGATCTTGTTTCCAGACAGTGGGAGGAATCCAACCCACCACGACTACACCAAAGCCTGGAAGCAGATCGCCCAGAGGGTGACATTCACCGGCGAGGCCCCCAGGACCCACACACAATGCCGTAAGAAGTACAACGATCTGACCAGGATTGTGAGGGTGAGTAGCCTTTCCAGTCTCCTCCTCATTCTTGCATGTACACCTGACATGATGGGCAAAGGGACCTGAAAGTCCTTTTGGCCAGCCCTCAGCCAGCAGCATTGGGACAGTCATGAGCATCAAATGGCCATTCGGCACTCTACACTTTGGCCAAGCTATTCCACCATGGGAGGCAGTGCACACTACATCAGGGCTTCACTCTGTCCAAGCTATTCCACCATGGGAGGCAGTGCACACTACATCAGGGCTTCACTCTGTCCAAGCTATTCCACCATGGGAGGCAGTGCACACTACATCAGGGCTTCACTCTGTCCAAGCTATTCCACCATGGGAGGCAGTGCACACTACATCAGGGCTTCACTCTGTCCAAGCTATTCCACCATGGGAGGCAGTGCACACTACATCAGGGCTTCACTCTGTCCAAGCTATTCCACCATGGGAGGCAGTGCACACTACATCAGGGCTTCACTCTGTCCAAGCTATTCCACCATGGGAGGCAGTGCACACTACATCAGGGCTTCACTCTGTCCAAGCTATTCCACCATGGGAGGCAGTGCACACTACATCAGGGCTTCACTGCGCCCTTACAGCCCGTCCTTTCTCTTGCAGGCTAAAGTAGCGTTTAATCGCCAGGCCCGTGCCAGGGGTGGCCGCGCCAAGCTGCAGGAGCTCACTCGGCTGGAGGAGCGCGTGTGTGTGCTCATGGGAGCACGTGTGATTGTCCCCACAGCGTGCGGTGTATCCGACCCTCCACTGCCCGGCAATGGTAAGGACCTCGCCTTTTGGCCCTCTCGCGTCGCACTGGCCCATCCGAGCTATCTCCTTTGCCACTGTCCCACCAATGCGCTGAATCCCACCAGTCCTAACTCCCTCGCTGACGCCGTCTCCTCACTCTGAAGCTACTCTTGTGCATTCCTGCTTTCAGCTGGTGACGACCAGGACCCTGAGGCTGCCAGTGACAGCACCTCCAACCAGGAGGAGGAGGAGGAGCAAGCCGGACCTTCGGGGGAACAGTCACGTCCCGCAGGAGAGGAGGAAATGCTCGACACCTCCTCACTGGACGAGTGCCTGGAGGAACTGTCGCAGGGCAATGCAGCTTCTGGGACCAGTGGCGTCCAGCCACCCAGCAGCCGTGCGCGTGGCCCGCGGCCTTCCCCCCAAAGGGGGGAAGGATCAGAGGGGAGTGCTGCTGCTCGGCAAACTCGCCGTCACCAACGCGGCAAGGGTCCCCTAGTTCGGCCCCCTCCTCCCCAGCGGGAGAGTCGCGACTCCAGTCCGGACACCTTCACTTCGGAGGAGGTGCGGAAGCTCGATCAGATGGCCGACGACTCGGACCGGCGCCACACGGAGCTCATGAGCGTGGTGGGGCGCATGCCTGAGGCCATCGAGTCGCTGGCGACCAGTGTGCGCGAGTTCGGGGCAGCAACTGCCGCGACTGGCCGCATGCTAACTGATGCCGTCAAGACCCTGGCGGATGTGATGCGCGCGCACACCAGGACCAGAGGGCCACTCACTGCTGCCACACGCGCTGTCTCAGGCAGGCATCGCCAGGGCAGGCGCCGCGCTGGACCATCCCAGCAAGCCGGCCGTCGGCTGATTGCTGCGGATCCTGCAGTGCGGGCCCGGCCGAGTGCCACCGCGCCACAGCACCAGCCAGCGCATCCCAGACGCCAGCTGGCCCACATTGCACCATCCGTCGCCGCCATTCCCCCTCTGGGGCGTCAAGGGCAAGCGGCTGCAGCTGATGGTGGCCAGGCTCAGGCGCGCCACTCAGGAGACGGCCCCTCGAGGCCCAAACGCCGTGTAGGCCGCCCCCCAGTGGCATCTGGCGGAAGGGCATCTGAGCCTCAGGCGCCTTCCCCCAGCCTCGCAGCAGCCACTGGGCAGAGCTTGCGAAGGAGCAGCAGGCAGGGCAGGGGAGGCAAAATGCTGGGCAAGGTCTCGCCCTCGCGGGCCACTCAGTAGAGGGTGTGGCCAGCTTTCCTTTAATATGGCGGTGGCCATCTTTATTTTGCCCATGGTTGTGCTTTTGGAGGGCTTTTTTTTTGCGTTAGGCCGACGTTGAGGCCCGGTTTCAATAAAGGTGGAGTGGCTCCTCCCCAGTTTGTGGGAGTGAGTCGTTTGTTGGGCTTTTTGTGGGGCCCGTTTATTGTTTTTGGGGATTCATGTGGGAAGGGCTTTTCATTTTTGTTTAATAAAAAATTATCTTTATTCATGCAGTCTCCATGGTTGTTCTTCTTAGTGTTTGTTGGCTTCGCCGGCTGAGGGCTTGCGGAGCGGCTGCATTCATCTTCCCTCATGGCCCCTGGCCATTCCCTGACAGGGGGCTTAGAAGTACCGTGTAATAAGGTGGCGTCGTGCGGCCCTTGGCCCTGGTCGCTCCCTCCTGGGAACGTACTCCTGCTCCTCCTCCTCCTCCTCCTCCTCCTCCTCATGCTCCTCCTGCTCCTCCTCCTGAGGTGCTGGTCCAACGTCAGGTGGCAGTGCCTGAGTCCTGCGGATAGCCAGGTTGTGTAGCATGCAGCAAACCACCACAAATTGGGAGACCCGGTCCGGCGAATACTGGAGAGCTCCTCCGGAGCGATCAAGGCAGCGGAACCGCTGCTTGAGGACCCCAATAGTTAGCTCGATGATGTTGCGGGTGGTTTGATGGCTCTCGTTGTAGGCCTCTTCAGCAGCGGTCCTGGGCGCGCGGAGCGGGGTCATGAGCCAGGTGCACAAAGGATAGCCTTTGTCCCCGAGTAGCCATCCTCTTGGGGGAGGCTGTGCCTGGAACATGTCATGCACAGTACTCTGCCGCAGGATAAAGGCATCGTGGCTGCTGCCTGGGAAGCTGGCATTGACTGCCATGATGCGCTGCTTGTGGTCACAGACCAGCTGCACATTCAGAGAATGGTAGCCCTTCCTGTTGCGATACTGCTCGCCATGCTCCAGAGGGGCCCGCAAAGCCACATGCGTACAGTCAATGGCGCCCTGCACCAAGGGGAATTCCCCGAGTCTGGAAAATCCCAATGCGCGCTGATGCTGGCTCTCCAGGGCCATGGGGAAGGAGATGAATTGGCTTCTCCTTCTGAACAGTGCTTCGGTCACCTGGCGGATGCAGCGATGCACGCCGTACTGGGAGATGTTTGCTATGTCCCCAGCAGCGTATTGGAAGGAGCCGGTGGCATAGAAGTTCAATGCCACTGTCACCTTCACTTCCACCGACAGAGACGTCCTGCACCTGAGCTTTGGCCGCAGATCTCGGCGAAGCAGGTGGCAGATCTCTGCAATCACCCCCTTCCGGAATCGGAGCCTTTTAACACATCGCGCGGCACTCATGTTTAGGTAGGAGCGCTGCTGGCGGTATAGCCTGACTGGGTAAGGCCTACGTGGCCGACGCCTGTAGCCCCCTCTGCCTCTAGCCAGGGCTGCCCCTCTCACAATACGTCTGCGAGCCCTACGGACATGGAGCTGCAGCTCCGCGTTGGCACCCCATGCAACCCCCATCAAATCCTGGCAAACACTCTAATTTCCAAATGGCCACTTGCAGCGCTGTTGCCTGAGTCCAAAAATACCTGGCTCTTGCTGCTTGAAACCAGTTAGCTATCCTCCTTGTTGTGTCTCCAGAAATGCGTTGCACAAGACTGTTTTCTGAAATAATGGATGGCCTTTATACTGGAGAGGACGTTCCCTTTAATTAGCGCCCCCCGGGGCCCGCGCTGGTTGTGTTGCGTTCCTTTTTCCAAACGCTCCGGCCGCCCGCCGCACAATGGGGCGGTCCGACTGAAGTTTGCAATCGGGGCGGCCAAAGGGCGTTGCACGAGGATGTGACGTCATTTTCTGCGCGCGCATCCGGGCGGGCGCTAAACTTTGCGCCGGCGCTAACGGGCAACTTAATTTGGGGCGGGGCGCAAACTGCGCTGCGCCCGGGCGCTACACGCATAGCGCCCGGAAATCACTTCTCTTAAGGCGCTAACTGCTGGCGCAAGCAACTGAAAATCTAGCCCTATAGATCCAAGGTAGAAGATTCCAGAATACATGCTGTCTGATGCACCATTATCCTGTTTATTATTTTTTAATTCTCCTATCAAATTATCCTTTTAGTTGAGTGTGCTCGGTAGAATCTTTAGATCACAGACTACAATTTTATTAAAAATGATGCACGCTATAAAAAAAGCCAGTGTTATCGACTATGAGAGACTTTGTTACCATGACTACACAAGTTAAAAATGTCAGTGCCTAGCTTGGTCTATTCATAAAGAAAATCAGATAAATGTTGGGTGAGCAGAAAATCCAGTAGAATGTGATTTAACAAAACAGACTTAATTAAATAACTTGAAACTAAAGCACTGCGAAATATTGGAGAACATATTTCCCAATAATCATTGCAACAGCAAATTGAGTAAAAATGATTTTTTTTTGCAAACGAAAAGCACCAGTTTGTCCAGCATACTGCAACAGCAACAGCTGTTCACTGTCATTTACAGTGATCCATGTATCTGAAGGTCCCAAGACTCTGTTGGAAAAGGTCAAATTCTATGTGGAAAATGTTCACGTCAGTGCCCACAGTATCATCAATGAAGTTTTGATAGTGGGAAAATAGCTTTACGTGGTTACAGAATCCCTCAGAGATTTCAAATTTCAAAATGGTTCCACCCAACAATTTAGAAGCAACATCCTATAGCATTATTACACCTTCACAGAAACTCACAGCTGGGGGTGCAATTAAAACTAGCAGTGTCATTAGTCACGTAGGGTGTCCCTAAATGGGGTGTCACCTTCATGAAAAATAAAGCTGTTCTTTTTATGAACATCTATTTTTAGAAAATAGATTTTTTATGTTTCTCAGCCACCAAATGTTAATGTTGGATCAGATGTTTTTTTAAAGTTAGTGCATTAAATACAGATTTTTAAATCTGAAATGGATCTTGCTAATTTCAGTAGGATTAGCTAAACTGCTTTGTACGTGTTAGCAAGGTAAAACAATTTGCAAAATCGCATATTAAGTTGATATTTTTCTGGGTTGGGAGAGAAAGTCTGACATGAATTGATTCTGGGTTTTTTTGCAGAAATTAGAGATCTTCTTAAAAAATAGGCCTCTCTAATTAATGTCCATTCTATGACCAATAGTTTGATTACTGTTTGGCTTCTGGAATCACTTACGATTGATGTAAATTTTGCCCGATTGCATGACCAGATCCAATGGAAGAGAAGAGATGCTGCACACACTCAGTCCTTAATGTGAGCTGGAGCTTGGCACAAGAGAAAATGAGAAGCAACACTGATGTTGCTGCCACAAGCACAAACTGTCAGCATTACTGGCCTCTGCAGCAGAAAAGAAGTGGGATGCCACTCGGGTTTATGAGACAAACGGCCGCTGCTGCTAACTGTGTGAGACAGAGCAAATGAGACAAAAAGGGAATGCAACAAACAGGAAGAAAAAGTATGAAAGAGACACAGAGAAAGAGGGAATAAAAGGGAGAGGGAGAGAGAAAATGAGAAAAAAGGAGAGAATGAGAAAGAGATCAAGACAGGGGCCAAATGTAGGAAAGAGAAGGAATGAATATTTGGAATATATTGTGAATATTTAGAATTCTCTACCCAAAAGGGCTGTGGATGCTGAATCGTTGAGTATATTCAAGGCTGAGATAGATAGATTTTTGGACACTAGGGGAATCACGGGATATGGAGATCGGGCGGGAAAGTGGAGTTGAGGTTAAAGATCAGCCATGATCTTATTGAATGGCGAAGCAAGCTCGAGCGGCCGTATGGTCTACTCCTGCTCCTAATTCTTATGTTCTTGGCCTGGATTTTCTGGGGCCTATGACCGTGTACGCACAGCCTACACAGCTGTAAGTGCCCCGCATGTTCCAGGTTTCCACATGCAATGCACATGTGCAAAAACCCGGAACTTGCGATCTGTCAAATTTGCAGGAAATGGACATTCACTGGTGCAGGGTTGGGCTATTTGCCCAACTACTGCCCAGTGAATGCTCACAAAACTCTTATACCTGGTAAAAGCAGGCATAGGGCCTTATTTTACCAGCGTAAGGGTTTAAATAAATATTAAAATATTTTTTTTTAATGATTTAAACATTCAAAAACCTTTAAAATTAGTTTAGGTTATTTTTGACCCCTTTAAAAATGTTTCAATTTATTTTTCTAAAAATTAAATTTTCGTTTTAAATGTTTAATTAAATAGTATTTTAATTAATTTTAAACATGTGATGATTAATTTTTATTCAGGTTGTATGAAAGTGTGTTTTTTAATGTAATTCCTATTATGCTTATGGAGATTCTGTACGTAAATGGAATCCCCATAGCCATAATGGGAATCCCCCTTTGTGATTGATTGGGCTGGCCCACGTGATCCCAGGGATGCTTGCGAACTGCACGCGCTCCTGGGATACATGGGCATTTACGCAGGCATACGTGTAGAGGCCCAGGAGCACAGGAGTCCAAAGGTACAGAGGCACCAGGTAGGTCCATACTTTTCTTGTGGTTTGGAAGCATTCGCCCGCGGGAAGCCTCCGACCACAATTTCCAGCCCCTTATGTTCTTATGAAGCAAAAAGGGTAAAAGGGAAAGAGAAAGCGAAAGATAGAATAAGAAAGAGTGAATGAGAAAAAAGGGAGAAAAAGGAATGAGACAGGGAAGAATGAGTGATAATGAGAAAGAGAATGAGAGACATGAGGGAAAGTGAAAAAGATCAAGAGACAGAGGATGTACTAGACAGAAGGTGTGGGGACGTGGAAGACATGAAGTGAGGGAGTGAGAGAGACACCAAGGGTGTAGTTGAGGGTAGGTTTGTGGAGATAAAAGTAAGTTCACTTTTTGTCTCCTTTGAACAGTGCCATGTTTTTACCTTGATCACTTTCTTGACTAAAATAGGCAAAGTTTGCTGCCAGCTGTCTATCTCTACCCCCAATTCTACTGCAGGTGCCAAGTGCTGGCTGTCAACTGAATACCTATGGACAGAGAGACAAGAAGTAATACAGGTAATGAGAAATGGATTGTGAGAGGTGAGTGCAGGGGAGTGGGGGGGATTATGAGGGAGAAATGAGGAGGGAGAAAAGGGAATGAGGGAGAGATAAGGAATGTATAGCAGAGAGAGGTGGAACGAGACAGAGGGAATGAGAGGACAATCTAGATCTTAACTAACAAAGAATGCCAAATGTCACATTAATAGATGAGGTTTCAACATTTCTTGCATGCTATACTTGTAGCTACAGTTAAAACTTGAGTGAGGATACTAGTACAGTATATACATTTAAATCTTGTGGCTCTTTGTCAATATACAATTGCTTTTACCACCTCGGGTACTAAATGGTTTGCTACACCTAATTTATTTTTGGAACTCCAAGCGTGGTAACAGAATTGCTGAACATTATTGACTTTCAGAAAGGCTCACAAGGACTGGTAGTTAATGTGAAATTAATTGGGGGAAAGAAAGTACAGCTGTTGCAAATTGGGTAATGAATTGGCTCATAGGGGAAAAAAAGGCTTTAATCCACTGTAGCAATTCTAATTGTATACCAATCACCAGCAGAGGAAGCTGCAGATAAACAATGGATCCTCTATTATTCACAACATTTAAAAATTACCTTGATGAAGCTACTAGAAATGGAATTTCTAAAATTTTCAGGTGATATAAAATTGTGTGGGAAATCATGATCTGCAGAGAATAAGTAAAATTCAGTCAGACAAGTACTAAATTACTAAAACATACAGGGGGCGAAATTGGGTGCCTTTTTACCTCCCATTAGCGCCTGGCGCTAACTTTTTAAACTTTTAAAAATTAGTGCCCCAAACGTGGCAATATTGAACTTCTTCCCTGTAGAATCATAGAATAGTACCACACAGGAGGCCATTCAGCCCATTAAGTTTGTGCCAGCTCAATTGAAGAACAATCCAATTAGTCCTACTACCCCACTCTTTCCCCATATCTCTGCAATTTATTCTCCTACAAGTATTTATCCAATTTCCTTTTGAAGGGTACTATTAAATCTGTATCCAGCACCCTGTCAGGCAATGCATTCCAAAACCTAACCACTCGCTACGTGAAAAAGTTTTTCCTCATGTTGCCCCTTGTTCTTTTGCCAATTACCTTAAATCTCTGCCCTCTTGTTTTTGATTGGTGGCGGGTCGGGTGGGAAAATGTATTTTTCCCCCCAGCAGGTCGGGACCCCGCTGTGAACCCGCCGCCATGCGCCATTACCAAATGTCAGGTCTGTCAGTGCTGAGCAGACCCGACATGCAGTGGCAGGGGAGGCAATTAAAATCATTAATGGCTTGTTTACAGCCACTTAACAATGTTTTTTTCCCCAGCTTTTTGAATCTGACTGGTCATCCACCAGTTTCCCGCTGTGCCTAGAAGCTGAGGCAGGAGGTCAGTGGCCATTGAATCAGCTGATGAGTTGACAGCTTCAAATGTCAAGTCAAAGCTCCCAGCTGATTGAGAAATGTTCCCTTAACCACTAGCTTCTCTAAACTGCATTTCCATTATGGAATGCTGCAAATCTTTACACGAGTCTCCATCCAGTCTGACCTCATTACCTCTCCCACTATTGACAGATCGCTTATATAAAAATATATTTTTTAATTATAATAATGAATAGTCAGCATGGATTTCAAAAGGGAAAGTCTTGCTTGACCAACCTCATTCAATTTATTGAAGAGGTAAGAAAGAGAGTAGATGTAATGCAGTAGATGTCATTTATCTAGATTTTCAAAAGGCCTTCGTTAAGGTACCACATGATAGACTAATGAATAATGTCAGAGAATGTGGAGTCAGGGGGCAAGTAGCAGATTGGATAGCTAGCTGGCTTCAAGACAGAAAGCAGAGAGTAGGGGTAAAGGGTAGTTATTCACTGTGGGAGAAGGTAGGCAGTGGTGTTCCACAAAGATCAGTGCTGGGACCACTGTTGTTCACAATTTATATTAACGATTTAGACCTTGGAATCAAAAACACAATTTCTAAATTTGCGAATGACACCAAATTGGGGGGGGATACTGAATACTGAGGAGGACTGCAACAAATTACAGGAGGACATTAATAGACTTGCAGAATGGGCATATAATTGTCAAATGAATTTCAATGGACATGGCTCCAGGGTGACCAAGGCTAGGAATTCAACATCCAGGGGTATTCAATATTCAAGAAGGACAGGCAAAAAGGAAAAGGTGGTGGGGTAGCATTGCTGGTTAAAAAGGAGATTAACACAATAGTAAGGAAGGATATTAGCTCTGATGATGTGGAATCTGTATGGGTAAAGCTGAGAAATACCATGGGGCAGAAAACGTTAGTGGGATTTGTATACAGACCCCCAAACAGTAATGCTGAGGTTGGGGATAGCATTAAACGGGAAATTAGAGATGCATGCAATAAGGGCACAGCAGTTATCATGGGTGACTTTAATCTACATATAGATTGGGCTAACCAAATTAGTAACAATACTGTGGAAGAGGAATTCCTAGAGTGTATACGGGATGGTTTCCTGGACCAATATGTCGAGGAACCAACTAGAGATCAGGCCATCTTAGATTGGGTATTATGTAATGAGAAAGCATTAATTAGCAATCTTGTTGTGCGAGGCTCCTTGGGGAGGAGCAATCATAATATGATAGAATTCTTCATTAAGATGGAGAGTGAAGTAGTTGATTCAGAGACTTGGGTACTGAATTTAAATAAAGAAAACTACGATGGTATGAGGTGCGAGTTGGCTAGGATGGATTGGGGAGTGCTACTTAAAGGGTTGATGGTGAATAGGCAATGGCAAACATTTAAAGATCGCATGGATGAACTACAGAATTTGTTCATCCCTGTTTGGCACAAAAATAAAACAAAAAAGGTGACTCAACATTGGCTAACAAGGGAAATTAGGGATAGCATAAGATCCAAGGAGAGGACATATAAATTGATCAGAAAAAGCAGCAAACCTGAGGATTGGGAGCAGTTTAAGATTCAGTAAAGGAGGACAAAGGGATTAATTAAGAGGGGGAAAATAAAGTATGAGAGTTAGCTTGCAGGGAACATAAAAACTGACTGTAAAAGCTTCTATAGATATGTGAAGAGAAAAAGATTGGTAAAGTCAAGCGTAGGTCCCTTGCAGTCAGAATCAGGGGAATTTATAATGGGGAACAAAGACATGGAGACCAATTAAATACATACTTTGGTTCTGTCTTCACAAAGGAGGACACAAATAAACACCCAGAGATGTCGGGGAACATAGGGTATAATGAGAGGGAGGAACTGAAGGAAATCAGTATTTGTTGGGAAATGGTGTTAGGGAAATTGACGGGATTGAAGGCCGATAAATCTCCAGGGCCTGATAATCTACATCCTAGGGGACTTAAGCAAGTGGCCCGCGAAATAGTAGATGCATTGCTGGTCATCTTCCAAAATTCTATAGACTCTAGAATAGTGCCCATGGATTGGAGGGTAGCTAATGTAACCCCACTATTAAAAAAAGGTGGTAGAGAAAAAACGTGGAATTATAGACCGGTAAGCCTGACATTGGTAGTGGGAAAAATGCTAGAGTCCATTATAAAAGAGGTAATAGCAGAGCACTTGGAAAACAGTGACAGGATCGGACAAAGTCAACATGGATTTACAAAAGGTAAATCATGCTTGACTAATCTACTGGAATTTTTGGAGGATGTAACTGGTAGAATAGATAAGGGAGAACCAGTGGATGTGGTGTATTTGGACTTTAAGAAGGCTTTCGATAAGGTCCCACATAAGAGACTAGCGTGCAAATTTAAAGCACATGAGATTGGGGGTAAGGTACTGACTTGGATAGAAAACTGGTTGGCAGACAGGAAGCAAAGAGTTGGAATAAATGGGTCTTTTTACGCGTGGAAGGCAGTGACTAGTGGGGTACTGCAGGGATCGGTGCTAGGACCCCAGTTATTCTCAATATATATTAATGATCTAGACGAGGGAACTAGATGTAATATCTCCAAGTTTGCAGATGACACAAAGCTGGGTGGGCGTGTGTGCTGTGAGGATGCAGAGAAACTCCAGTATGATTTGGACAGGTTGGTCGATTGGGCAGATGCATGGCAGATGCAGTATAATGTGGATAAATGCGAGGTTATCCACTTTGTGTGAGGGTGCCAGTCAGTTCCTTCTGTAGCCTCTAGATGGCACCTTCACTTGTTTGGTTCTAGCCCTTTGTTAATTGTTCCTAGCCTCCTGTGTTAATTCTTAACGGCCTGTTAGCTGTTCATGGGTTTCACCTGGTTTTCTTGGTATATAAGTTCTATGGTTGCTTCCCTCCTTGCTCAGTCCTAACCGGGGATCCGGGGACTAGCCTTCGCTCTGTGGCTCCTGGCTTTGACTAGCTGGTTGCCATGGTTCTCTCGAGCTCTGTATTTAAGATGTAACTAAGTCTGTGTTCTTGTTGTTCTTAGTCTTGATAAGGTGCTGGGCTGGACAAGCGTGTTGCCATGCTGGCGCTTGTCTTGAGCTTTGTATTGATAAGCCTGTTACCCCTGCAGCAGCCCCTCGTGATAGCTTGTCTCGAGTCTCGTCTCGGCAAGCTGGTTGCGCTTGTGGTAAGCTTATCCCAGCTCAGTATGGACAAGTAGGTTGCCTCATGGAAGCTGTCCTGAGTTCCTATTCTTGACTAGCCATTTTGTAACTTGTCTCGCGTTCTATGTATATTGTTCTTCTCTCGAGTTCTATGTATGATGTGGTGTTCCTGTCTCGAGTTCTTACGTATGCTGTTGTGTTCCTTGTATGAATCTAGTTATGTGTGAATCTAGTTAAGTAATGAATAAAGTACTGTTCCTTAAGATTGTATACCTGCCTCTAGCCTGGTTTCTGCACTTGGGTCCAGAGTCTACCTTGCCCGGAGAGCACGGCCCCGTATCTACACGGCCCTGTGGCTCCCCAACCCTGACAGCAGGACTGAGCCATACATGGACCCAGTAGAAACCAACCGGCTAAGGTTTGAAACTCTCGAGTTAATTTTCGAGTTCTCTTGGGCAAATATTCGGTTCTCCTAGGAAGGAGACCCCCACTGTGTTAAATTTTCGAGTGAATTTTCAAGTCTCTTGTGTTAAATTTTCATGTTAACTCTCAAGTCTCCTGGGCCTCTATTGTGTTAGAACCCCAGGTGAACCCTCAAGTCTCCTGGGCCTTCATTGTGTTAAAATTTCGAGTAAACTTTCAAGTCTCCTGGGCCTTCGTTGTGTTAAATTTTCAAGTCTACCTCTCAAGCTTCTTGGGCCTCTACTGTTAGACCCCCAAGTAAATTCTCAAGCTTCCTGGGTCTCTACTGTGTTAAACCCCAAGTAAATTCTCAAGCTTCCTGGGCCTCTACTGTGTTAAACCCCAAGTAAGTTCTCAAGCTTCCTGGGCCTCCCGTTGTGTTAAACTTTCAAGTCAACTTTCAAGTTTCCTGGGCCTTCATAGAGTGAAATTTTCGATTGAACTCTCAAGTCTCCTGGGCAAATTAAGCTTTCAAGTTCTCCTAGAAAAGTTAGGTTTTCAAGTTCTCCTGGGCAAGTTAAGTTTTCAAGTTCTCCTGGACAAGGTAAACTCTCAAGTTCTTCTGGACAAGTTAAATTTTTGAGCTCTCCTGGATAGGAATATTTTTGAGTTCTTCTGGACAAATGAAACTTTCGAGCTCTACTGGATAAGACATTCTTGAGTTCTCCTGGACAATTAAATTCTCAAGCTCTCCTGGACAAGTTAAATTCTCGAGTCTTCGCCCTTCTTGCATCCCTTCGGAATATAATCCATTGAGCGTGCTAACTCTGGAGAAACGATGGCTCCGTTGCTTACCAAGATTTTGGTCATATGATCGCCACGACATGTCTCTGCTGCTAGTGGATGAAGAGGATGATTCTGTCTTGAGATTTCTGAACATCTGCAGTTTGTGAACAGTTGGAATGGGGAATATCATTGCTTGAAAAGCTAAGAAGATTCACCCTGTGTATGAACGCCCTGTGTATTAGCGCCTTGTGTATTAGCGCCCTGTGTATTAGCGCCCTGTGTATTAGCGCCCTGTGTATTAGCGCCCTGTGTATTTCGAGCCCAGTGTATTTCGAGCCCAGTGTATTTCGAGCCCAGTGTATTTCGAGCCCAGTGCATCTCGAGCCCAGTGCATCTCGAGCCCAGTGCATCTCGAGCCCAGTGAATCTCGAGCCCTGTGCCTCTCGAGCCCTGTGCCTCTCGAGCCCTGTGCCTCTCGAGCCCTGTGCCTTTCCGAGCCCTGTGCCTTTCCGAGCCCTGTGCTTTTCCGAGCCCTGTGCTTTTCCGAGCCCTGTGCTTTTCCGAGCCCTGTGTTTTTCCGAGCCCTGTGTTTTTCCGAGCCCTGTGTTTTTTTTCGAGCCCTGTGTAGGGAACGTCAGGAGCCGTTCCTAGCGGGGGGGTCCTGTGAGGGTGCCAGTCAGTTCCTTCTGTAGCCTCTAGATGGCACCTTCACTTGTTTGGTTCTAGCCCTTTGTTAATTGTTCCTAGCCTCCTGTGTTAATTCTTAACGGCCTGTTAGCTGTTCATGGGTTTCACCTGGTTTTCTTGGTATATAGGTTCTGTGGTTGCTTCCCTCCTTGCTCAGTCCTAACCGGGGATCCGGGGACTAGCCTTCGCTCTGTGGCTCCTGGCTTTGACTAGCTGGTTGCCATGGTTCTCTCGAGCTCTGTATTTAAGATGTAACTAAGTCTGTGTTCTTGTTGTTCTTAGTCTTGATAAGGTGCTGGGCTGGACTAGCGTGTTGCCATGCTGGCGCTTGTCTTGAGCTTTGTATTGATAAGCCTGTTACCCCTGCGGCAGCCCCTCGTGATAGCTTGTCTCGAGTCTCGTCTCGGCAAGCTGGTTGCGCTTGTGGTAAGCTTATCCCAGCTCAGTATGGACAAGTAGGTTGCCTCATGGAAGCTGTCCTGAGTTCCTATTCTTGACTAGCCGTTTTGTAACTTGTCTCGAGTTCTATGTATATTGTTCTTCTCTCGAGTTCTATGTATGATGTGGTGTTCCTGTCTCGAGTTCTTACGTATGCTGTTGTGTTCCTTGTATGAATCTAGTTATGTGTGAATCTAGTTAAGTAATGAATAAAGTACTGTTCCTTAAGATTGTATACCTGCCTCTAGCCTGGTTTCTGCACTTGGGTCCAGAACCTACCTTGCCCGGAGAGCACGGCCCCGTATCTACACGGCCCCGTGGCTCCCCAACCCTGACACTTTGGTGGCAAAAACAGGAAGGCAGATTACTATCTGAATGGCAATAGATTGGGAAAAGGAGAAGTGCAACGAGACCTGGGTGTCCTTGTGCACCAGTCGCTGAAGGTAAGCATGCAGGTGCAGCAGGCGGTTAAGAAGGGAAATGGTATGCTGGCCTTCATGGCAAGAGGATTTGAGTACATGAGCAAGGATGTCTTCCTGCAGTTGTACAGGGCCTTGGTGAGACCACACCTTGAGTATTGTGTGCAGTTTTGGTCACCTTATCCGAGGAAGGGTGTTCTTGCCATGGAGGGAGTGCAGCGAAGATTCACCAGACTGATACCTGGGATGGCAGGAATGACGTATGAAGAGAGATTGGGTTGATTAGGCTTATATTTGCTCGAGTTTAGAAGAATGAGAGGGGATCTCATTGAAACTTATAAAATTCCAACAGGACTAGACAGACTAGATGCAGGAAAGCTGTTCCCGATGGCGGGGGTGTCCAGAACCAGGGGTCACAGTCTAAGGATAAGATGTGAGCCATTTAGGACTGAAATGAGGAGGAATTTCTTCACCCAGAGAGTGGTGAACCTGTGGAATTCTCTACCACAGAAGACAGTTGAGGCCAATTCATTAAATATATTCAAGAAGGAGTTAGATATATTTCTTAAGGCTAAGGGGATCAAGGGATATGGGGAGAAAGCAGGAACAGGGTACTGAATTTAGATGATCAGCCATGATCGCATTGAATGGCGGAGCAGGCTCGAGGGGTCGAATGGCCTACGCGTGCTCCTATCTTCTATGTTTCTATGTTTCTAACACAGATAAATGTGAGGTATTTATATTTTGGTAGGAAAAATAGAGAGGTCACTTATTACTTGGAGGGGGTGAGTCTAGGTGGGGTAGAGGAGCAAAGGGATCTTGGAGTACAAATACACAAATCACTAAAAGTAGAAACACAGGTCAACAAGGCCATAAAAATGCAAGCCAAGCACTAGGATTTATTTCTAGAGGGATAAAATTGAAAAGTAGTGAAGTTATGCTAACTTTGTATCGAACCTTGGTTAGACCACACTTGGAGTACCGCGTACAGTTCTGGTCACCATATTATAGAAAGGATATAGAGGCACTGGAGAGGGTGCAGAGAAGATTTACAAGGATGACACCAGAAATGCAAGGGTATACCTATCAGGAAAGGATAAACAGGCTGGGTCTCTTTTCGCTTGAAAAAAGAAGGCTGAGAGGTGACCTAATAGAGGCCTTTAAAATTACGAAAAGTTTTGATAGAGTGGATACAGAGCGAGTGTTTCCACTTGTGGGGAAGAGTATAACTAGAGGCCATCAATATAAGATAGTCACCAAGAAATCAAATAGGGAATTCAGAAGAAACTTCTTTACACAGAGGGTGGTGAGAATGTGGAACTCACTACCACAGGTAATAGTTGAGGCAAATAGTATAGATGCATTAAAGGGAAAGCTAGATAAGCATATGAGGGAGAAGGGAATAGAGCGTTATGCTGATAGAGTTAGATGAGGAAAGATGGGAGGAGGCTTGAGTATAGCATAAACACCGGCATGGGCTAGTTGGGCCGAATGGCCAGTTTCTGTGCCAAATATACGATGTAAACCTCTCCCACCGTTGACAGATCACTTCTGTCATCTTTTCTTCACCTGCCATCTATTCCATCAGCATGAGTGCCCTTGAAACTCTCTCACCTTGGTCCTCAGAATCGCACCATGATCAGCCCCAGCACCAGTATCACCAGGCACACCATCATCACCAGGCACACCAACAGCACCAATAACAGCACTAACCTTCTCCGCAATCAACTGATGCTGCACAGGATATAGGGCATCAGCACCCGAGCACATTGCTGCCCTGGAGGGCTGATGCCCTATATCCTGTGCAGCATCAGGGCTGGCCTCACCATGGCCAGATTTACTTCACTTGATGCTGTACACCTATATGGCTGCCATATGATGCGCCAGGTTGGCACCACCCCACACCAACAGCATAAAACATCCCTACAATGACCAAGCTATTCCTTTCACACTCACCACCATTGCAGGGGGTACCGTTATGTCTCACATTCACTGCAACTCACTAAGCCGCTTCCAAAGGTGCACACAAATCTGTCCAGGAACACAAAGAATGTTTGACAGCACATTAACAGAAACTTTACATGTACATTGGATAAAACACCCAAGTGCCTACCCTTGTGTGTTGTTAGTTGGTATGATTGGACTAGGATGAGGGTGATTGTGAGGGGTGGCTAGTGTGATGGGGATGCGATAATATAGAGGGGGATGGGTGGAGGTGCAAGGTAAGCTGGTGTGAGTAAGGATGTGCAGGAGTAGGGTAGGGAAGGCAAAGTGATGGGGATGTGATGAGAGGCACAGCAGGATGAGGTTGAGTGTGGCTTTGTACTAACGTTTCGTGATCTACTGAGATCACTGAAATGTTTGCAGCACTGCACCCAGGTTCCCGATACCACATCCCTGTTTATGCCCTCCTTTGCAATGTGCAACCAGGCTGTGTTGATCTCTGCGGGAGGCCTCTTCCGCCCATGGGAAGAGGACCTCCCTGTGTGCTGTGGAGGAAGTCATGGGAGAGCCTGGGTGCAGCCTTGCACCTCTGTGCAGTGGTTTTCAGTGTTTGCAGCACCTCAATGCTGTCGAACACTGACAGCACAAATGTCAAAATAAAGTTGGCCATGGTCCTTTTAAGGAATCCGGCTGATGACGCGTCATCAAATGACGTCACCAGACCCGCTTCCTCTAATTGGCTGGGAAACTCGCTGGGCGGGCTTGACAAACTCAATCGGGGAAATTCGTTTCGGAGGCCGGGATGGAGACAGCAGTGGAGTCGGATCCCACCACCAATGTCGCCCACCACAGACCCGCCGAGGTTCGTAAAATCCAGCCCTTTCTTTTTACTTACTTCATGATTTTAAACACCTCTATCAAATCTCCTCTTAGCCTCCTCTGCTCCAAAGAGAACAACCCCAGCTACTCTCGTATCTGCATGTAACTGTAATCCCTCATTCCTGGAAGTAAATCTCTTCTGTACCCTCTCCAAAGCCTTCACATGTTTCCAAAAATGTGGTGCCCAGAATTGGACAAAATACTCCAGGTGTACCGAACCAGTGTTTTAAATACATTTAGAATAACATCCTGGCTTTTGTACTCTATGGCCGGAATTTTCCTTACCTTGGCAGGTCCGGTATGGCCAGTGTCGGTGGCAGGTCACGACCCTGCTGCTGGCTCCATTCCGCTGTGGAAAATGTACTTACCTTAATGGGGCCTATTAAGCCCACCCAGCATGTTACCCGGCCCAATGAGATGGAGCGGGTCTAGTGACGTCACTTATGACGCGTTTTAAGCCGGGATCCTTAAGGGGACCATGGCCACATTGCATTTTAAGTTTAATCTAACACAGTGGGTGTTGAATCTTTACTGTACAATAATATAAGTTATATATGAGTGACCAAGAAATATTTAAATAATATCATGAAGTAACATGACTCCAACCATAAATACGATCAAGAACATAATGAAAAATGTACATTAATTAGGAAGTTATTGGTGCTTTAGTCACAAACCTATAGACTTTTGTATCAGTAACTGGTACAAGTAAAAGATGTGTGTCTAGGTAAGACATAAAATTAGGCAGAATTTAAATGTAATTGTAAAGGGATGGATTTAAAATCTTATGCAAGTTCAGCAGAAGAGCTGCAGAATCCCTGACAAACAGTGTAAGTGGTGCTTACAGTGTGTTTCTGGGATTTCTGCAGCTCTTCCGTTGAAGTTAACAATGGACAAGTGTGAGAACCTCCACAGAAATTCACCGTAAAGTCTCAAACTGAAAAATTAAATTAGTCATATTCAGGGACTGAAAGCAAACTGAACCAGTAGAATGAGTGATGAGAATGAAATTGTTATGGTTGATGACTTGATTAATGTGTAACTGGACAATCTGTGAGAAAAACCTGGCCAGAAACAACACAAACATTTATTTAAATGGTATATGTCATTTTTTATAGTACAGATCAATTCATTGCAATTACTGTTGAGTTGAAAGGCAACAGCCGAGAATGGCCAGTGAAAAATGTATTTCCCTCACCATCCAGGGTAGCACTTACTTACCCTTCAGGAATTTCTGAATTAACACTTACAAGTAGCTTTTCAAGTAAAACAGAATCTCCATCAATCTGTTAACTGATATATTCAAAATGTTTTTATTTTGGTTTGTTTTCCATGCTGTCAAGTCATTAGCTGGAGCAATGGTCACGGAACTCACACCTCAGGTTGACAGACATGGTTCTCAAGCTGCGTAAATCCCGTGGCCATGCAGGGAAATTTAAAAAGTTGGGGGGAAAAGGCTCTTAAGTGCCTGTAAATACCTCATAATAATTTCAATTGGGTCCCCTGCTGCTGCAGGTCGGGTCAGCTTCACGATGACAGACGTACCTGTGGGAAAGGCGTGTGGGAGTGAGATGACAGCGGGTTCCCAACCCAGGATCCCATATGCTATATTAACTGCATTGTTAACCTATCCTGCCACCTTCAAAGATTTGTGCACAAGCACCCCTAGGTCTCTGTTTTTGCACCCACTTTAAAATTGTACCATTTAGTGTATATGATCTCTGCTCATTTTTCCTACCAAAATGTATCATCTCACATTTCTCTGCGTTGATTTCCATCTGCCATGTGTCCGCCCATTCCACCAGTCTGTCTATGCCCTCTTGAAGTCTATTATTATCTTCCTCACTGTTTACTGCACTTCCAAGTTTTGTGTCATGTGCAAATTTCGAAATTGTGCCCTGTACCCTCAAGTCCAAGTCATTAATGTATATCATAAACAGCAGTGGTCCGAGTACTGAACCTTGGGGAATGTCACTGTATACCTCCCTCCAGTCCGACAAGCAGACGAATAGGCAGATGAACTGCAAAATGGAATTTAACTGAAAATGTAAGGCAATACAGATTGGTACTAAATATGGTGAAAATTAGTGTCCCATTATCGAAGGTGAATTAGCAGAAAGATCCAATAGTTGCCCAAACATTAAAACAGTCACCACAATGTAGGACACAGTCAAGACAAAAATAGGCAACAAAGTGATGCTGTTTGACGTAAGAAAGCTACTAGGCACTTGGTCTAAATATTAAACAAGGCATTAATCAATTGTTTTTCAACATGGAGATCTAGTTGTGTCCTTCACTAGTTCCTTTTAAGGAATGTCCTGATCAAGCTGGGCCCATGCCCGAGTATTTATACTCTCCCTGGACAGCGCCACCAGCAGCCTGCCCAGTATCATTTCATAAGTCATTTCCACATGAATGACAAGATTCATGTCACTGTTATTCTGCTAAGTGTTTTGGGTGCGATTCAATTTCTCGGCCCTCATGTTTTCCACTTAAGTACTTTACAGATCATTCTATATATTTTATCATATGCACGTCATCTGTAGTATCCTTTTAGTTTTGATGAAAAGTCCACATCCAAAATGTTAAAATTAATGTCCCATTATCAACGGTAATGTTAACTCCTCTGTTCTGTCCACAGATGCTGCCTGACTTGCTGAGCGTTTCCAGCATTTTCTGCTTTTGTTTCAAATTTCCAGCATCTGCAGTTTTTTTGCTTTTTGTTTATCTATCTTATCTATATATATAAAGCGGTTTGTCTGTCTGTCTGTTTGTCTGTCTGTCTGTCTGTCCGGCTATACAATCAAAAGTTATAGAGCGTACCTACACACATGTTATATCAAAAGAAAGCCTATCTAATAGGCATATTTACTTTTTGGTCAGACAAACATTGTTCAGACAGTATACAAAAAAGGTTCAAAAAACGGCAACATTCTGCTCATTAGCGATGAGTGACGTGATGGTTGACCAATCGTACAGGGGATTAACCTGATGGTTGACCAATCGGTGCGTCACGGGGGGTGTTTCATTGCATGTGTGGGCGGGCCTAATCCTTCTGAGCTGAGATGAGTGGCGGCCATCTTAATTCCTAACTCTTGATTTATTTTTCCCACTTTGTGTGTGTGTGGAGGGGATTTTGGGAGCGAGTTGAGGTGGGGAAGGGTTTCCCCAGTGGCGGCCATCTTGATTCCTAACTCTTGATTTATTTTTCCCACTTTGTGTGTGTGTGGAGGGGATTTTGGGAGTGAGTTGAGGTGGGGAAGGATTTCCCTGGCAACCGGGCCCGGGCCTCTCTCACAGCCTGTAGCCCCTCAGAAGGGCGGGGGTGGGGGGGAATGAGGTTTTCCCCGGCAACCGGGCCCGGGCCTCTCTCACAGCCTGTAGCCGCTCAGGAGGGGGTGGGGGGGAGGGAGGAGGGTTACCCCGGCAACTGGCGGCATCTCACTCTCCCCCCCAGTCTCTCTCTCTCTCTTCCCCGCGCAGCCCGAAAGACCGAGGTAAGAGGGAAGCGAGCAGGTGAGCGGCGGCATCTCACTCTCCCCCTCAGTCTCTCTCTCTCTCTTCCCCGCGCAGCCTGAAAGCCCGGGGGAAGAGGGAAGCGAGCAGGTGAGCGGCCGCGTCTCTCTCTCCCCCCCACCGCAGCGAAAGGCATTCGTCTGCCGCCCGCCCAACCGGGTCCAAAGGCCCGGGCGTTAACGATGAGGAACCCTGGGCTCGCTTCGGAGTGATGGGCACCCGGCCTCCCGATATCGGACTGACTCCGTTCTGGTACCGGAAAGGAGGGAGAGACCGGGGGAGGGAGAGGGGAGGGAGGGAGAGGGGTGAGGAGAGGGGAGGGAGGGAGAGGAGAGGGGAGGGAGGGAGAGAGAGTAAAGCAGGGAGAGACAGGGGCAGGGAGAGAGAGAGAGGGTGAGGGAGGGAAAGAGTGAGGGGGTGGGGCAGGGAGGGAGAGCTCGCCTTCTTCCTTCCTTCACAGGGGTCCATCGGGCCAGGCCTGAGACGTTCCTTCCCCCCCTCTCTCTCCAGGCTAATCCCGAACTAAATCCAGCAGTCTCTCTCTCTTTCTTCCCCCCCGTCTCTCTCTTCTCCCCCAAGTCTCTCTCTCTCTCTCTCTTCCCCGTCTCTCTCTTCCCCCATGTCTCTCTCTTCTCCCCCGTCTCTCTCTCCCCCCCCGGCTCTCTCACTCTCTCTTCCCCCCAGTCTCTCTCTCTCTCTCTTCCCCCCAGTCTCTCTCTCTCTTCCAACAACAACAGGCCCTCAAAAAACCCTCGGCACCGCCGGGCACTCCAGTTAGTATATAATAAAGCGGTTGGTTTGTCTGTCTGTTTGCCTGTCTGTCTGTCTGTCTGTCCGCTATACACTCAAAAGTTACAGAGCGTACCTACACGCATGTTATATCAAAAGAAAGCTTATCATTAGGGGAGTCTAATAGGCGTATTTATTTTTTGGTCAGATAAAAATTGTTCGGACACTATACAGAAAACATTCAAAAATCCTCAAAAATCCGCTCATTAGCGGTTGACCAATCCTACCGCTCATTAGCGTTGAGTGACGTGATGGTTGACCAATCCTACAGTTCAGTGACCTGATGTTTGACCAATCCGCCGTCTGTGGGCGGGCCTAATCCTGCAGCCTCCCGACACTTCGCACCATTTTTTTCATCCCTACAGCGACAGCACCAGCCAAACAAACCCCCACATTGCGGCTCCGGGAGCGGGAGGTGAGTTGCAGTCACTCAGGCTGGGCCTCACAACTGCTCGGCCCGAGACACAGTGTGGGCGGGGGAGCGTCAGCGGCCGTCCGTAAACCGCGCTACCCGCGGTGCGGCGGCCAGGCGCACCAGGTAATCAGCACCGGGTAGTCCGTCTCGGCCCGAGAGCCCGGCCGGGCCTCAACCACTAGGCCCCGCACGGCCACCGCGGCCGGGCTCAATTTTCAAAGCCCTTCCCCGGGTGCCAAAAGAGGTGGGGGGAGGGAGGGAGGGAGATCAGAGGGGGAGAGGTAGAGAGAGGGAGAGAGAGAGAGAGGGGATATACAGGGGCAGGGAGCGAGAGGGGGGGGAGAGAGAGAGGGGGCAGGGAGAGGGGCAGGGAGAGAGAGGGGGAGGGACAGAGAGAGGGTCAGGGAGGGAAAGAGTGACACAGAGCGCGGGACCCGGCAGCACCCAGCTGTAGGGAGGGAGAGGAGAGGGGTAGAGGGAGGGGACAGACAGGGACAGGGAGAGAGGGGGGGAGGGAGAGAGACAGGTTCAGGGAGGGAAACAGTGACACAGAGTGGGGGAGCGGCAGCGCCCGGCCATAAACCGCGCGGCCCAAAATTGCCCTGGCAATGCCGGGCCCCCCCAGCTAGTATTAAATAATGCTGTACAACTTGCAATGCCAGTTAAGAGTTGTTTACATTACTTAGAGGATCAGAAAGAAGTTTTTATGTTTATCTTGATAGAGAATTCACCTTCCTCCAGAGATTAAATAAATTAGGTAGAGTCTAAGATAGGGTGAATACATAAAAGTCTAAGGGAAGGTATATTATTGATTGATTAAATGGCCTCGCATAATTCAAATATTTATTGTAGAGGCATAAATGTAAGATATCTACTAACAGATCAAATAACAAATTTAGGAGGAATTTATTTACACAGAGTGATGAGAATGTAGAACTCACTGCCGCATGGAGTGGTTGAAGCAGAAAGCATTGAAACCTTTAAGGGGATGCCTGATGCATACATAAGGGAGAAGGGAATAGATGGATATTGGGCAGGGTGGGAAGAGGTTAGTAGAGTGGGAGGAGGATTGCGTGGAGTATAAATACCAGCATAGACCAGTTGGGACCAATGGTCTGTTTCTATGCTGTAGATTAGATGTAATACAAGTAAAATGCATTCCTCTTTATATCTTATTGAAAATATATTCAAGATGGATTTTGGTTCTTTCTCCCCCAGTAGCAAGACAGTAAGGGAGTACTAGCATGAGGCATTGGTGAAACAAATAAGTGACAGAACTTTTGTATCTGCAAAGAAAATGCTAATTGAAGGCAAGAAAACACCCAACTAAATCTAGATTAGAATCTTGCATGACTTGACAGCTTGAGGGAAATTTATTTGGAGAGCTGCCCATCAAAGAGCAGTACAAGGACAAGCAGTACAGATGGCATGTTACCTGCAGCAAGATGGCATTTCAGATTGAAGAGGCCTGGCAAGAGGAACTTTAATCACATGTCCCGAGGAGCAACTTCAGTTTCCCAGACACGGATAGTGTACATTTAGCTACCTGACAAGTCTTTCTGACTGATTCAATTGATAATTTTGGTTTTTAATATTTTTTCTGATGTTTAATAAAGATTTTAAACCACAAAAAAATTGAAAATTGATGAAAATTTTATGTCATAATTTGCTGTAGCAGGGTGACGAACGACATCCATTATTAGTTAGACTTGCCCTTGCCCATTTAATCGCGATGATATTTTGCTCCGCAAGTTGCTGCAAATGTGAGCTGATAACGTCTCAGCAAGGGACCTGAGTGAACAGGGAAAGCAACTACGTATCTCCTTAACCAATCAGATTGAAGGATTGTGAAATTAACAAGACTGAGAAGGAAGTGTTAATTACAGTGGGTGAATTCAATGCTAAATCAGGTACAGAAAGAGAAATAAAGAGAGGGAAATAAAGATTGGATTAAGAGAGAGAGAAAGAGATAGAATGGAAAAGTAAAAAAAAGTTCAAATTTTAAATTTTACATTTTAAAAATCTCCAACAACAATTAAAACCTGAAGAAATGTGATTCCACCATTGTAATAGTTAATTTTCAGTGCCAGAGAGGTTGTTTGGCAGTAATTCATACTGAAATGGTCAAGACTTAACTCTCTGTGACGAGATTAGTTCGGATCTATCGCGCAAGTACAGCAACTTCACGTATTCAATGCATTTCAATGGTGAGGCAGACAGCGAGATGCCTTTTTCGAGAAGCTAACAGCAGAGCAGCGCATCTCGGACAGCAACTTTTAGATTTCCGCGTTTAACAACGCATCTGACATCGCCTGAAGTTGCTGTAGCACTGTGTCCATAAATAAAAGGAGTACCATCAGCCTCACCATTATTTTGACAGCAAAATTATGGCCAATAATTCAGAAACAAAACATTTTAAACTGCTAAAATACCTCGTTCAACTGAAAGGCAAAACCTGTTTTTGTGAAAGTGAAGCAAGCAAAAAGGTATTTAATGGTGGCAGGCAGTATCAAGATTGTTCCAAAATGCATGTAATTAATCGTGGGCAGTATGACCTGTCAGCAAACTATAGCCGCAAGACTACTGCATAGCCCATGAAATGGCAGCTGATTGAACACTGTACTCCTTAATGAGTACCCCTGGGACTTGTGCTTGATGCAGAGTAGAGAGAACATTTACCAGTACAGCAATGCAGTTCCAAATATTTTGCAGTACATTTTTTGATGCTGATGTATGTAACCTAGAAAATAAACAGTACATTGGAAAAAAATGCACCAACGTTGGATTATGAATGCGTCACACATTCAGCTACTTAACTTGTAAAATCTAGTGAGAACCCAATGATAAAAAAAAAATTGCTGTTTGAACAGAATTTAAATTATGATCTGAAATAATGTAACCTTCGAGATGGAGTTTTGCCATCAGAGTAAAATAAAAGTCTGCAGGATTTACATTTTAAAGCATTTTGTCCCCCCGCCCCCCATTCATTTTGGTTGAAAGTTAAGGTTTTTCTTGTCTAAGCAGTCAATTCCAATTACATCATCAGAAAAACTGGCTTGGAGGAACTGCTGCGTGATAGTGTTAAGAGTGTTGAATTAACTCTCAGATTTGAAGTGATATGATTACTGAATCACATACTGAAGATTAATAACTGCATTTGCACTGATGTTAATTTAGATCTCTCACACTATTGAACTCAGTAAATTCTCTACTTCAGTTCCCCAAAGAGACAATTATATTCACATTTGAAGCAAAAGAAAATTGGCACATGTATTAAAACGTCTGCCACAGAAAATGCTAGAAATGCGCAACAGGTCATTCAATATTTAATAGAGAAAGTAAGGTTAACTTTTCTGATATGGCCCTTTATTAGAACACAGTGGCTGCGATTTCCCCTACCTGGGCGGGATGAAGGCGGGAGATGGCGGTGGCGGCAGGTGACGAACCCGCTCCTGCAGCGGTCCCGGCCAAAAACAAGATCATACCATTAAGGGCCTTGTTAGACCCGCCCTGCGGGTTTCCCATTCCAATTGATGGGAGCGGGTCCGGTGACGTCCTCGGATGACGCGCTTCTTGCCGGTATATTTAAAGGGGCCATGGCCCCGTTTGCTGACAGCTGGATTTTCTTTTGTGAAGCTTGTGTTAGTGAGTGGAGGTCTGTGCCATGATGTCTGAAAGGCAGAAATCTACACCTCGTTTCAATGATGAGTCCCTCTAGCATCTTGTTGAGGGAGTGAGTGCACGTAGGGAGGTTCTCTTCCCTGCGTATGGCAGGAAGAGGCCTCCCCAACAGGCTAAATCAGCGTGGCTTAATATAGCCAAAGAGATAACGGCGAATTCAGCAGTGCATTGCACCTAGGTACAGTGCAGGAAAAGGTTTAATGGTCTTCTAAGATCAGGAAAAGTAAGTATAAACCTACACTTAACCTTGATGATGCTGTGCCTCTCATCACATCCCCACCACTATGCATGCCAACCATACTCCTGCACAAAGTTACTCAGCAAAGATCCCTTAGACCCTTATCCATCCGTCTCTCTCTATTTACATTATAAGGTCCCCATTTTAATTTCCACCCCTCACACTCAGCATCAATGAAAGCAAGTAACAGCATAAAAGGAGGCAACTTGGTATCGCCAAGCCACTCCATCAAAGTCTCCCTGAGAATCTGTATGCCATTTCATTAATGACGGTCATTCCATCAGTCTCTTTAAACCTTCTCTTCTTTGCCTCCTTACAGGAAAAGATTGCCCACAATAAGAGGGAGAGGGAGAGAACGGGAGGAGGCTCGCAGTCCATCTTTCATTTGTCAAGCGCGGAGGAGGCAGCACTCAATATTGCTGGTGTGGTGGAGGTTCCGGAAGTAGGTGGTGGAGAGAGGGGCTCAGTGTAAGAAGCTGGTGACAGTATTATTATCTATGCCTTTCATCAGTCACTCATATGGGGTGCTTTGTGATCAGAAAATTAATGGTGATGATGTGTATGTGTCTGCACTTAAAATGTCATATATTTAAATCATGTCTTTATTCTCCAACAGGTCCATCAGGAGCATCCCCCACCCCCGCCCCTCCTCCACAAGAGCAAGAGGAACAAGGCTCCTCAGAGAAGCCTTCTGCCTTTGATGGCATAGCGTCACCTCACAGAACGCAAACGAGCACCAGCGCAGATACGCACACCTCGGTGGGACCGTCGCAAGATAGAGTAGTGTTGTCACTTGGTGTCTCACAGATCACAAGTGAGCAAGAGCAGATGGTGGAGACAGTGACAACAGTGGAAACTCCTCATCGGAGGGCGCAGGAGTGTCCTAGCTTTGCTTGGCTGCATGCAGAAGCTGAGCCTCAGGGGCCATCCAAGAAGAGGGTGAACCTGGAGCTGCAGGAATAAGTGCAGGAGGCTCTGACTGGTTTTGCGACTGTGCTGACTACGAGTGTGCAGAGAATGGAGGAGTCCATCTCAAACATGAGCAGCACTGTGGCGCAGTCACTGGCATCTATAGCTTCCTCGATTGATAGGATGGCCACCTGCATGGAGGAATCACAGTGCTGGTATAATGACAACATGGTTTCTCTTCTAAATAGATGGTCCTCTATGGAGGATAGATGGGCATCCATGGAGGAGAGAAACCAGAGGCTCATAGACGCAGGAGGAGTAGACTTTGGCGGGGCTCTCACAGGCCCCAAAACCCAAAGGACGACCGCCAAAGACGTCTAAGCAGTTGCAGCAGGAAGGTGAGGAGGCTGCCTCTACGTCTGCTGAAGCCACAGTGGTAGCACCATGTAGAAGCACCTGGAAAAGAAAGATCCCACACAAATAGTCACAAAGGTTTTCACTTGGGTGTGTTTATCAGTATCATTATGATGGTTGTAAAAATATGGAGCTATGTAGTTAAATCATTTATTTCTCTCACTTTGCAGTCCCAGCCAGATGTATGGGATAGAATGGAGGTGGCAGAGTGTATGGTCAGGGCTGATTGGACATGCAGCAATGGTGCTGATGAAAAGAAGGAAGTAGTCATTGATTGAATGGTTTATGTTGCTGGTGTGGGATGATGCCAACATGTGGATGCCTGTGCCAGGAAAATGTGTGACATCCACAGTTACTGGAACCTGGCATTTATGAGGGCATTCCTGGTGTTTCGACCAGCAACATTCTCACACACTGGTCTTAATGGCTGTGCCAGCTCATCCAGGTCTTCCTCATCGGCGTTGCCAACCTCCTCTTGCTCCTCCTCCTCCGATGAGACTCTTCGCTCTGCGCCGTCTTCATCATCTAGCGCCAGACCTCGCTGCTGAGCGATATTGTGAAGGGCGCAACAGATCATGACTATTCTGGATACCCTCACTGGTGCATACTGAAGGGCCCCTCCAGATTTGTCCAGGCATCTGAACCGCATTTTAAGCAACACTATAGTTTGCTCAATGATAGTTCTCGTGGAGATGAGGCGCTGATTGTACCTTCCATCAGCCTCGTCCGCTGGCCTCCTCAAAGGCGTCATCAGCCATGTCTTGAGGGGATAGCCCTTGTCCCCAAGCAGCCAACCAGAAAGACTGGTTGGCGGTTCGAACAGTTGAGGGACGGTGAAGTGACGCACGATGTACAAATTATGGCAGCTGCCAGGGAACTTGGCGCACACATGTATGATGATTTTATTGTGGTTGCACACCAGCTGAATGTTTAGGGAGTGGAAACCTTTGTGGTTCACAAAAGCTCTCAGATTGTGATGGGGTGCCCTGTTCGGCACATGTGTGCAGTCAATCACTCCCTGCACCCGTGGGAAGCCAGCTAGAGCGGTGAAGCCGATCGCCCACTCAGTCACACTGGCTTGATGAATGGTAAACTTTATAAAGCTGCCTGACATGTTAAACAGGGCCTCGGTAACCTGTATGATGCATTTGTGTGCGGCAGACTGGGAAATGCCGCTAATGTTTGCGGCAGATACCTGGAAGGAGCCTGAGGCGAAGAAGTTGAGGGCAAGGGTGATCACCCCTTCCTCTGGGCTGCAGGTCTTCCTCCAGCAATACACAAAGGTCGGTGACCACTTGGCGTGATAGCGTGAGTCTCCTTCGGCACTGCTGCTCCATCATGTTTAGGTAGCTCATCCTCTGCCTATAGACTCTGTGCTGGGGGTAATGCCTCCGGCGCGGTGCATCCCTGCGCTGATGCCCTCTGCCCTGTGCAGCATGAGGTGGTTGAGAAGGTTGGTGCTCTTGTTGTGTGGCTGGTTCTGCTGCTCCTGCAGCTGTTCCTCATCACACTCGGAGGACCAAGATGAGAGAGCATAAATCGTGCCCATTTTGATTGTTGATATGCCAGATCCAGTTGAGTTGACAGAAGCAATCTGTCACTGGTCAGAAATTTTCTTCAAAGAAGGTTACAGTGAATATAGAGTTCACTACAAACAATTCCAAAGTGTATGAGGCTGAAAAGACTCTTCCTAATACTGAAGGCTACAGCTTCTGACATTGGAAAGTGAACAGCTGTAAAATGGTAGCCTTTATACCACTTTTGCAGCTGTCACCTATTGAAAGCAATAGACAGTCATTGAGAACCCAACTCCACTTACCTGGCGAGTTCCCCAAGGGACGGCAAGCTCATCAAAAAGTTGGTAAAATTGTAAGTGCCTGCTTTTAATCCTCTTAAATAGCTTTAAACTACCTGTTAAGTACCTTAATTAACTGGCCCGCTGCTTGGTGTCGGGTCTGCGATACACCGGCAGATCCAACAGTTGAGAAACTTACACAGAGACGGGTTCAGAGCGGACTTCTGCCCCGCTGTCAATCAGGGCCATTTTGACAGCGGGCCCACCTCCAAACCCACACGCGCAGAGCTGGGAAGATTCCAGCCAGTGTTTCTTACTCTTTCAGATGTGGATTTAACTGCTTTCTAGTTTTTCTTTCAAATTTTCAGCATTCACAGTTTTTCTTCTCCCTCTTCAGTGGTTTTATTCCTCTATTAAGGTAGAATCACAATACAACTATCAAATTTACAATACATTATGGTTCATCTTACTGAGACTTTAACAAATATAAATTGTAAGTGAGCCAAAAGCATGTGATCCCATGTCAAAACACGGGGAGAGCTCAACTTACTTTACACCTACAAGAATGCATTTTTTACAAATTTAGTTGTGCCAAAAAATCCAATGTACACCACACCAATCTTTTTTCAAAAATCTGTGTCCAATTCAGGTGTTGACAGAGCAGCCAGAATGTATGGTAACCTCCAAGGTAAGAGGTGTTGCTACATCATCTTGTGATATGATTGCTGAATTTTTGTGAAACTAAATTGTGAATTTTTCTGATGTACAAAATATTTTTTAAAAACTTGAGTTGTGTGCATCTTGAAAAAAAGTGAAAAATGACACAGCAAATATTCAAGTTAGAAAACATTGCACCCCAACATAAAGATAGATAATATGCAGAGAAGTGTTAAGTGATGCATTTTGGTAGGAAGAATGAGGAGCGGCAATATGAACTAAATGGTACAATTTTAAAATTGGTGCAGGAACAGAGAGACCTGGGGTGTATGAACGGAAATCTTTCAAGGTGACAAGACAAGTTGAGAAGGCTGTTTAAAAAGCATATGGGATCCTTGGCTTTATAAACAGAGGCATAGGGCTGGATTTTCATTGAGGAGGCGGGTAGGAGGCAGGACTACAACCTTCGGGGTTGTAGTCCCGCCTCCACCGAGTTGTAGCCAACCCACGCGATTTTCACTTGATTGACCTTGTTGAGCCCACCCAGCGGGCTCAGCAGACCAATTAAGGGCCACCCGGCAACAGGTGACGTCACAGATTGACATTTCATCTGTCAAGACCTTTTGACAGATGAAATATCAGCCTTTGACAGCTGTTTGAAGCTGTCAAACACTGACAATCTGTACTCTAAGTAAATTCCTTCCTCTCAGGATGATTTAGCGATCTCCCCAGAACAGAGAGCTGAATGCTGCAATTTTTGACAGATTGCGGCCATTCTGCTTTCTGTGCCAGTGAGCTGAGGGACTCCCGAGACCTGAAGGAAGGAAGGCTGTAAAGGTAAGTAAAACTTCTTTAAACACGCCAAACACGCCAAACACACTTACATCTGCATTCATCTGAACACTCACCTGAACACCGGACATCTCGACCCCTCCATGCCCTTCAGCCGACGGCCCGCCTCGCTAACTTGGCGTGGTTTGGAGCCGTCGGGAATCCTACACTTCACCAATGAAAATAGGTATTAAGCTAAAATCTGCCTGTTAACTACCTGTTAACAGGCAGTTAATTGGCACTAATCCCCTTCCCGCCTCAGGGAGGCGGGTCCCAGTGCAGGTCGGATACCCGCCTCCTTTGAAACTGGCATGGAGGCGGGTTAGGGGGCGTGATGGATTCGTGTCCCCCGATTTCAAGATTTTAACCCCCCACACGCCTCCACGGCTCAATGAAAATCCTGCCCATAGAGTACAAAAGCAAGGAAGTTATGCTAAACCTTTAGGCCCCAGCTGGAGTGTTGTGTCCAATTCTGGGCACCACACCTTAGGAATGATGTCAAGGCCTTAGAGAGGGTGCAGAGGAGATTTACTAGAATGCTACCAGGGATGCGAACTTTAGTTATGTGGAGAGACTAGAGAAGCTGGGGTTGTTCCCCTTAGAGCAGATGGTTAAGGGGAGATTTAATAAAGTGTTCAAAATCATGAATGGTTTTGATAGAGTAAATAAGGAGAAACTGTTACCAGTGGCAAATGGGTCGATAATTAAAGGACACAGATTTAAGGTAGCTGGCAAAAGAACCAGAGATGAGATGAGGAGAATTTTTTTTATGCAGTTGTTATGATCTGGATTACATTGGATGCTGGAAGCAGATTCAATAATAACTTCCAAAGGGGAATTGGATAAGTACTTATGGTGGAAAAATGCTTTTGGGAAAGAACAGGGGAGTAATTGGATAGCTCTTTCAAAGAGCCGACACAGGCACAATGGGCCGAATGGCATCCTTCTGTGCTGAATCATTCTATGATTCTATGATATTCAACTGACAAGTGAATTTGAAGTTGCTTTTGCAAGACATTACTAAATAAAAATGGAGCATTAATTCAATTAATAGTTCAAAGCTTTGACTACCTGCCACTTCAGGTGGTATAAAGGGTGGATCAATGGGCAAATAATTGTTTTCCCAGTAATTACTTGAGGCCTAAATATTCCCATTCAAGAATTCAGCAGCCAAGCATGCAGAACAAATCTCAGCCAATTATTATGTAGGTTTTTCTTCCAACACCTTCCCCAGGGCATGACAACAATTATCTTTCAGTTTATTATATCAATTTTATGACAGACAACTCTAATTAAAGTTCTGTGTTTATCCAATACAGCCTCAAGCAAAGGTTTATGATGCAAGAATTAATTGTACGTCAAACAAAGATAACAACAGCAATCATAGCCAGTGTAATTAGGAAATACTTGATATTTGTCACCACTTTCAATCAGCCCTAACCCTGATATAACCCTGTCCAGGGCCCCAAACACTCCTTCCAGGTGAAACAGCGATTTACTTGTACTTCTTGCAACTTAGTATACTGTATTGACTGGTCACGATGCGGTCTCCTCTACATTGGGGAGACCAAACGCAGATTGGGTGACCACTTTGCGGAATACCTCCATTCAGTCCGTAAGGGTGACCCTGAGCTTCCAGTCACCTGTCACTTTAATTCTCTGCTCCACTCCCACTCAGATCTCTCCATCCTCGGCCTCTTACACTGTTCCAATGAAGCTCAACGTAAGCTCGAGGAACAGCACCTCATCTTTTGATTAGGCACTTTACAACCTTCTGGACTCAGCACCGAGTTCAACAATTTCAGACCATAACCTCTGCCCCTATCTTTGAAAAAAAAATTCTCTCTCTCTCACATGGCAGCTGTCGATCATTCTGCCATTGCCATTTACACTTTATCTGGAGTCATCTTTTGTTTCTTAACTTGCCCCATTACCATCTCCTTTTGCCTTGCACCATCATCCCTTGTCTCTTAAACTCTCCTGCCTTCCATTCTATCACAGACCTTCCCTTTTGTTCTTTCCTTCCCCCTTTTCCTGCCCCTGCCCCTGCTTAAAAACCTGTTCCATCACCAACGTTTTCCAGTTCTGATGAAGAGTCATCGACCTGAAACATTAACTCTGTTTCTCTCTCCACAGATGCTGCCTGACCTGCTGAGTATTTCTAGCATTTTCTGTTTTTAATCCCTGATATAACTAACTTTGAGAGTGAGCAAAGTACATCAGTGGTTGTCACCAAGTTTATGAATAACACTATAGATAGAAATGATTGCGCCAGTATGTTTCTTGTGTGATATTCTTAGCAAATCATATCAAACTGATCCCACTATGGCCACTCTCAGTGGCAGACCTTTAATCTCTAGTACTTCACCCAAGTATTACTGAAATGCTCTTCCCAGATCCAACCCTATTTTGGAAGGACAAAATCTAAAATTGAACGCTTGGCGTTCTTCACATCTACTTCTTCACATCTATTTATTCATTCACGGGATGTGGGCATCGCTGGCAAGACCAGCGTTTATTGCCTATCCCTAATTGCCCTTGAGAAGGTGGTCATGAGGCACCTTCTTGAACTGCTGCAGTCCGCAAGGTGAAGGTATTCCCACAGTGCTGTTAGGTAGGGAGTTCCAGGATTTTGACCCAGAGACAATGAAGGAACGGTGATATATTTCCAAGTCAGGTGTCCATTTGCTATTCAGCACTGTCAAGTGCTCTAATATGTCTTTCAGTACATAGTGAGGTTGGGGGATTCAACGATGGTAATGCCGTTGAATGTCATGGGGAGGTGGTTAGACTCTCGCTTGTTGGAGATGGTCATTGCCTGGCACTTGTGTGGCGCGAATGTTACTTGCTACTTATCAGCCCAAGCCTGAATGCTGTTCAGATCTTGCTGCATGTGGGCACGGGCTGCTTCATTATCTGAGGAGTTACGAATGGAAGTGAACACTGTGCAATCATCAGTGAACATCCCCACTTCTGACCTTATGATGGAGGGAAGATCATCGATGAAGCAGCTGAAGATGGTTGGACCTAGGACACTGTCCTGATGAACTCCTGCAGCGATGTCCTGGGGCTGAGATGATTGGCCTCCAACAACCACAACCATCTTCCTTTGTGCTAGGAATGACTCCAGCCAGTGGAGAGTTTTCCCCTGATTCCCATGGACTTCAATTTTACTAGGGCTCCTTGATGCCACACTTGGTCAAATGCTGCCTTGATGTCAAGGGCAGTCACTCTCAAGTCACTTCTGAAATTCAGCTCTTTTGTCCATGTTTGGACCAAGGCTGTAATGAGGTCTGGAGCCGAGTGGTCCTTGCGAAACCCAAACTGAGCATCGGTGTGCAGGTTATTGGCGAGTAAATGCCAATTGATAGCACTCTCCTCGATCCATTCTATCACTTTGCTGATGATTGAGAGTAGGCTGATGGGGTGGTATTTGTCGTGCTTTTTGTAGACAGGGCATACCTGGGCAATTTCCCACTTTTGTGAGGGTGCCAGTCAGTTCCTTTTGTAGCCTCTAGATGGCACCTTCACTTGTTTGTTTCTAGCCCTTTGTTAATTGTTCCTAGCCTCCTGTGTTAATTCTTAACGGCCTGTTAGCTGTTCATGGGTTTCACCTGGTTTTCTTGGTATATAAGTTCTGTGGTTGCTTTCCTCTGTGTTCAGTCCTAACCGGGGACTAGCCAGTCCTAACCGGGGACTAGCCAGTCCTAACCGGGGACTAGCCTTCACTCTGTGGCTGCTGGCTTTGACTAGCTGGCTGCCATGGTTCTCGAGCTCTGTATTTAAGATGTATCTAAGTCTGTGTTCTTGTTGTTCTTAGTCTTGATAAGGTGCTGGGCTAGACTAGCGTGTTGCCATGCTGGCGCTTGTCTTGAGCTCTGTATTGATAAGCCTTTACCCCTGTGGTAGCCCCTTGTGATAGCTTGTCTCGAGTCTTGTCTCGGCAAGCTGGTTGCGCTTGTGGTAAGCTTATCCCAGCTCAGTATGGACAAGTAGGTTGCCTCATGGAAGCTGTCCTGAGTTCCTATCTTGACTAGCCGTTTTGTAACTTGTCTCGAGTTCTATGTATGTTGTTGTGTTCCTTGTATGAATCTACTTATGTGTGAATCTAGTAAAGTACCTTAAAGATTGTCTACCTGCCTCTAGCCTGGTTTCTGCACTTGGGTCCAGAACCTACCTTGCCCGGAGAGCACGGCCCCGTATCTACACGGCCCCGTGGCTCCCCACACCCGTGACAACTTTGTTGGGTAGATGCCAGTGTTGTAGTTGTACTGGAACAGCTTGGCTAAAGGTGGGGGGTGGGAAGAAAGAAATTCAGGAGGAGGCAAAAGCACAATTGAAAAACAGGGTCTTAGAACATAAGAACATAAGAAATAGGAGCAGGAGTAGGCCATTCAGCCCCTCAAGCCTGCTCCGCCATTCAATAAGACCATGGCTGATCTTCTACCTCAACTCCACTTTCCTGCACTATCTCCATATCCCTTGATTCCCTTAATATCCAAAAATCTATCGATCTCTATCTTGAATATACTCAATGATGATGAGCCTACACAGCCCTCTGGGGTAGAGAATTCCAAACATTCACCACTCTGTGTGAAGAAATTTCTCCTCATCTCAGTCCTAAATGGCCGACCCCTTATTCTGAGACTGTGACCCCCTGGTTTTAGACTCCCTAGCCAGGGGAAACATCCTTCCTGCATCTACCCTGAAAGAATTTTGTATGTTTCAATTAGATCACCTCTCATTCTTCTACACTCCAGAGAACATAGGCCTAGTCTACTCAATCTCTCCTCATAGGACAAACCCCCATCCCAAGAATCAGTCTGGTAAACCTTCATTGCACTCCCTCTATGGTAAGTATATCCTTCCTTAACTAAAGAGACCAAAACTATACACAACACTGCAGGTGTGGTCTCACCAAGGCCCTATATAATTGCAGAGCTGTCTTTACTCTTATACTCAAATCCTCTTGTAATAAAGGCCAACATACCAGTTACTTTCCTAATTGCTTGCTGTACCTGCATGTTAACGGTCAGTGATTTGTGTACAAGAACACCTGGGTCCCTCTGAACACCAACATTTCCCAATTTCTCACCATTTAAAAAATACTTTGCTTTTCTATTTTCCCCACCAAAGTGGATAACTTCACAGTTCTCCACATTATATTCCACTTGCCATGTTCTTGCCCACTCACTTAAGCTGTCTATATCCCCTTGAAGCCTCTTTGCATCCTCCTCACAACTTACATTCCCACCTAGCTTTGTATCATCAGCAAACTTGGATATATTACATTTGGTCTTAAGGAAAGAAGGGGGTGGCGAGGCAGAGGTCATGACTAAGGGTGTCCTTAGTGCCCTGCTAATATCTATCCCTCAATCAACATCACTAAAAAACACAGAATATCTGGTCATTATCACATTGCTGTTTGTGGGAGCTTGCTGTGTGTAAATTAGCTGCCGCGTTTCCTATATTACAACATTGACTACGCACTTCATTGGCTGTAAAGTGCTTTGTGACATCCTGAGGTCCTGAAAGGCGCTATATAAATGCAAGTCTTTCTATTCCTTTTCCTAAAGGATGGAGACAAGTTGGCAGAAGGACTGGCTGCCAATGGTGGATAGCATTGGGAATGAGAAATGGGCCAGTGTTGGAGAATTTGCGAGTGTGTACAAGGATATAAAGCTGAAAAAGGTCAAATACGTGAGGAGGGCCGAGGGTATAGAAGAATATAAGTTGAGGGTGAGAATTTTAAAGTTGATTCTCAAGAACATAGGAAACCAGTGGAGCCTGGTGAGGACAGATGCATGGCGGGGAGCGGGGGGGGGGGGGTGGAGGCCGGGGGGGGGAGCATTTGTGTGGGTAAGGACATGGGGCATGGCATTCTGAATGATTTGTACTTTATGAATGGTAGAAGTAGGAAATCCAGCAATGAGAACATTGGAGAAGTCCAGTCACAAGGTAATGAAAGCGTGGAGTAGTGTACAGCGACAGAGCCAAGTGCAAAGAGCAAAATCTGGTGGAGAGAACTGCACACCCATGACAGAGCCTGCCAATTTTCCTTCCATTAAGTTAAATGGAAAGAATATCAGGTGGGCTTTGACGTAATAAAACTCACTACGCACTTGGTTTGAGCATAAAGCAAGGCTTTAATCAGTTTGTTTCAGAACATGGAGGTCTAGTTGTACTTCACTAGTTCCTTGTCTTACAAAATGTCCCTGGAAAGCTGGGCCCATGCCAGAGTATTTATACTCCTTGGACGGCACCACCAGCTGGCCGTCCAGCATTATTTCACGAGTAGTTTCTTGATGAATGATGAGATTTATAACAGGCTTGATTATGAGTATGCATTTCTCATCACCCAATTTTCCTCTTTGTCCCACCTAGGTGATACTTTATACTCAAGAAGTACAGACTAAAACCTACCCATTGTTGGGGCAGAGTAAAACTAACCAAGGAAAATTACTCGCCTGTCACTTTAATTCTCCGCTCCACTCCCATTCTGACTTTTCCATCCTTGGCCTCTTACACTGTTCCAAAGAAGCTCAACGTAAGCTCGAGGAACAGCACCTCATCTTTCGATTAGGCAATTTACAGCCTTCTGGACTCAACATCGAGTTCTAAAATTTCAGACCATAACCTCTGCCCCTATTTTTTTTTCACATGGCAGATGATTCTGCCAGTACCATTTACACCTCATCTAGACTCATTTTTTGTTTCTTAACTTGTATGATGCACCATCATCCCTTTTGTCTTTTAATTTCTCCTGCCTTCCATCCTAGCACAGACCTTCCTTTTTGTTCTTTCCTCTCCTCCCCACTTTCCCTGCCCCTGCACTTGCTTAAAAATCTGTTACATCTCTAACTTTTTCTAGTTCTGACAAAGGGTCATCGACCTGAAACTTGGGGTGTGATCTTGCCAGCCCTGGGGAGGCGGGTTTGGAAGCAGGACTGCCGTGAAAATGGCAGAATCTGGGGGCAGGTACCCATCCCGACCCCAACCCACCTCTGTGCCATCTTCCCAGGAGGCGGGTAGCCGACCAGCACCGGGTCCCGTCTCCTGGGGGCGGGAAGGGCAGTTTTCCCCCAAAAATGTCCAAATTGGAATGTAGTTGGTATGGTATGGCTAGAAATGGTGAAAATAGATGTCAGATAAATACAATTAACATTTTTACATTTTTGTCAAACAGAAGAATTCTAGTGGAAAAAAATTCTCTTGTAAATTTTCCGTCCCCAAGACAGAAAAGGAACATTTTGCATTGTGGCATTTATGACCAATGTCAAATCAGTCAACAAGAAGCAAATTGAAGGCTTGTAACATGGGTTTCACTTTTCATTTGCAAAATAACCATAATAAATTTACTACATTTCAGAATACTATTTACACAAAAGATATTAGTAATTCTTAGGAAAGTACAAAAAGGATAATATACAGCTAACTACAGTGAAAGTAACTGCAGTTTACTATCACTTATTCAAGGTAGATTGAACTTAAGGCTTTGATTGGTTACACTATTACTGGAAACCCACCAATATGTCTAGCAAGTAAATGATTTGAACATGCTCAAATGTGGGAGGTATCAATTTCAGGTAGTGTCTGGGGCCAAATAAGCTCTAAATCCAGAACTGGTGTTAAGTTTGTTTATTTTTTTTACTGATACTGGGTGATTTTTAAAGTAGAACAAATGCCTGCACCATTTTTCCCATCAAGAATAAATATTATAAATATGACAGAATAAAATTAACTGAGTAAAATCAAGGAATCCTCATAATTGTTTGCATAATGAATCTTTCAAGTGTTCTGCATTACAATATATACGTATTTTAGCTTAATTGGTAACTGAGTAGTTTCTGTATCCATTTTATGCATTCTAGAATAATTACATACACACAGAAACAGCAGCAATACTCAACTAGAATAGTGTCATGACAAGTATGTAAAAATGGTCAAAGTAAGCGACATGCAAACATTTTGACAAAAATTGTCATATTCCTTAACAGTTTCTGTCAGTTTCTAAAACAGCATTAGCAGAAAGGTAATTTTTTTTTTACAAAATATCTGAAAGTCAAAGCACAGTGACATGAATTTATCATAACCTTGTCTTGCTGAAAGAAAAGGTCAAATAAGATCAAATTTTAGCACAAAAGATATGCAAATGCTGGTGACTGACAGCAAGGGATTCAGAAAACTGATTTTCTTCCTGGTACCACATTTTAAACACTGTCAAGGCAGCCATTTAAAAAACTGAATACAGACACAAAGGCACTGAACAAGAAATACATAATGAAATAGGAATTTTAACTTCAACAATTGTTTACAGCATTGCAGACTGTCCCTTTGTTCCTTGGGCGTTACAGCTTGAAACTGCAATCTACTAACCTATCCTCCTTATTCAGGAGGCAGCTTTGATATGATCAAAATCAATCCTTTCATTGGGAGCTGTCCTTGAACAGGATTAAAAGAGACACTCCTACACCAAATTTCTATCATTGGCCTAAACAAATTCTCCAAGGCTTGAACCCATTTGGTCAGATTTTGCTGTAGCAGGGCATCCATCAGTGTCTACCATTAGTTAGACTTGCCCTTGCCACCCTTCAGCTCAAAAATATTTTGCGCACTAAGTTGCTGAAGGGACGAACTGGTAACAGCACAGAGAGGGAAACAGGGCACCTGGGATCTTGGTGAACAACGGGGTCAATGATGTATCTTCTTAACCCATGAAATTTAAGGTTTGGGAAATAAACAACAGAAGGACTGAGAAGGAGGGTGATTTAAAGGGGGTGAATTCAATGTCAAATCAGGTACAGAAACAGAAATAAGGAGAGGGAAAGAAGGATTGGATTAAAGGGAAAGAAATAAAAGAGTCAGAAAGGAAAAGTAAGACTTTTTTTTAATGTTTGAAATCTCCTAAAACAATTGACAACCTGAAAGAATGAGACTCCATACTTATAATAGTTATAATAATTTCAGTGCCAGAGATGTTGATTGTCAGTCATTAACAGGTTAAAAGGGTACTTACACTTGTAATTACTAACCCTAAATATCTGCGACGACTTTAGTTCATATCTACCGCGTAAATACAGCAACTTCACGACATTCAATGCATGTCGATGATACAGCAAAATGCCGTTTTCACAAAGCAAACGGAGAAGCAGCGCAACTCAGACTGCAATGTTTGGATATTCACATTTAACTGTGCATCTGCCCCTCCTCGCCTGAAGTTGCTGTACCATTTACGCATAAATAACAGCGAGTGTCATTAGCCTCACTGTTATTTTGATGGCAAAATCTGAACCAATGTCTCAGAGAAAGCTGAAATGCAAATAAAAGTGGAATTTGAACTCAGATCTACTCGCAGCTATTTTACCACTGATTAAAATTTGAATTCTTCCTTTAACAGTAAATGATATGCCAAATAACACAGTAGAAAGAGTAGCCTAGAAATTTGACTCAGGTGGTGGCATAAAATGGGTGGTATTGGATCGGCCGCCCATTACACACAGCGACCAATATTCAGTTCCACAATGGAACTAAATATCTGGTGCTGCGTATAACGGGCGGCCTATTTCTAGGTCAGTAACTTTAGTTTGGGATGTAACCATGAGCTGCTAACAGTTGCAGTAAATGTCCCTTATAGCCTTTCCAATGGATTAACATAAACTTCACTATCCAAGACGGATCAAATCACTGCAGGATATATTGGTCAGTAACTAGATCACACCGTACATGCACTGTTAAATGCAGAAATTAGGAAGTTGCTGTTCCAGTTGCTCTGCTCCTCCAGAGGTTTCGCTATAAGAGTATCTCGCCGAGAGACTCGGCAGTAAAACACATGGAAGGGCATGAAGTTGTTGTACTTGCGTGATAGATAAGAACTAAACTCACCAGAAAAAGTTAGGGCTCGTCCATTTCAGTGTAAGTATATTTTTAATGCCATGAAAAGTCTTAATTACTGTCAAACAACCTCTCTGGCACTGAAAATTAACTTTTACAAGTGTGGAGTCTCAGTCCTTCAGAATTTAATCATTGTTAGAAATTTAAAAAAATGTAAAAATGTAAATAACATCTGGAATAAATTTTCTTTCTGTCTCTTTTATCTCTCTCTTAATCCTATCTTTTTTTCCCTCTCTTTATTTCACATTCTGAATATGATTTGGCATTGAAATCACATTTCTAACTTACACTTCATGGTTCAGACTCAGCACGCTTCATTAAGGATTCTTCAATCTGGTTGGTGAAGGAGATACACAGTTGCTTACCCTGTTCACACAGGTCCCAGATGCACTGAAGCGGGCGCTGCGCTGAAGTGGATTTCTAATCCCCACAAGTTCCAGTGCAAAACCCCATAGAAATCCTATGGGAGAGTGTAAGTATAATGAACGGCTAACGCTGTTCGTTTGCCTCTGACCACAAAATCGGGACGATTAAATATTCTGAATGACTACTTCTCCAGATATTCACAAGGGAACACATAAACAACATAGTATCCCCAACAAAGAGTACCAAGGCAAAATTCAGGACTTCAATATAAATGAGATAGAAGTCCTAGACAAACTGAAAGGGAGATAATATTTATCCCAGAGTGCTGAGAAAAACAAGCAAGGAGATTTGTGAGGCACTGACAATCATTGAGTGAGTCAAAGGACACTAAAGTGGTACCAATGGATTAGAAACAGGCATATGTGGTTCCCATATCCAAAAAGAGTGACAAAACAGACACGGACAACTGCACACCTATTAGTCTTCGATTCAGAGTAAAATAATGGAATCCATTATCAGGAGTAAACTTGAAGATTATCTGTACAACAACCTAGTAAACAGCAGTCTACATCTCTAGACTGTTCGGGGGGGTTTAAACTAAAATGGCAGGGGGTTGGGAACCTGAGCACGGAGACAGAGGAAAGGGAAACAGGGATAAAAGCAAACGATAAGGAGAAAAACAAAAGTAAGAAATCACACAACACCAGGTTATAGTCCAACAGCTTTATTTGAAATCACTTTATTTGATTTCAAATAAAGCTGTTGGACTATAACCTGGTGTTGTGTGATTTCTTACATTTGTCCACCCCAGTCCAACTCCGGCATCTCCACACCAAAAACAAAAGTGGCAGTCAGAGAAATCAACGGTTTAAATCAAACGTGGCCATAGTAAATAATAATTCTAATAGGTCTAAGTGCGTTAAAAAAACAAGCCTGAAGGCTTTGTTTCTTAATGCGAGGAGCATTTGTAATAAGGTGGACGAATTGGCTGCGCAAATAGAGGTAAACGAATATGATTTGGTTGGGATTACAGAAACGTGGCTCAAGGATGGCCAAGACTGGGAACTCAACATCCAGGGGTATTCGATATTCAGGAAAGATAGGCAAAAAGGAAAGGGAGGTGGGGTAGCATTACTGGTTAAAGAAGGGATTAATACAATTGTAATGAAGGATATTAGCTCTGATGATGTGGAATCTGTATGGGTAGAATTGAAAAATACTAAGGGGAAAAAAACATTAGTGGGAGTGGTATATAGGCCTCCCAACAGTAAGGCGGAGGTTGGGGATGGCATTAAAAGGGAAATTAAAGAAGCGTGCAATAAGGGCACAGCAGTCATCGTGGGTGACTTTAATCCACATATAGATTGGGCCAACCAAATTAGTAACAATACTGTGGAGGAGGAATTCCTGGAGTGTTTACGGGATGGTTTCCTGGACCAATATGTTGAGGAACCAACCAGAGATCAGGCCATCTTAGACTGGGTATTATGTAACGACAAAGGATTAATTAGCAATCTTGTTGTACGAGGCCGCTTGGGTCTGAGCGATCATAATATGATCGAATTCTTCATTAAGATGGAGAATGAAGTAGTTGACTCAGAGGCTAGGGTCCTCAATTTAAATAAAGGAAACTACGATGGTCTGAGGAGCGAGTTGGGTAGGATTGATTGGGGAATGGCAATCAAAGGGTTGACGGTGGATAGGCAATGGCAAACATTCAAAGACCGAATGGATGAGCTACAGAATTTGTTCATCCCAGTTTGGCATCAAAATAAAACAAAAAAGGTGACTCAACCGTGGCTAACAAGGGAAATTAGGGATAGCATAAGATCCAATGAGACGACATATAAATTGGCCAGAAAAAGCAATAATCCTGAGGATTGGGAGCAGTTTAGGATTCAACAAAGGAGGACAAAGGGATTAATTAAGAAAGGGAAAATAGAATATGAGAGTAATCGCGCAGGGGACATAAAAACTGACTGTAAAAGCTTTTATAGATATGTGAAGAGAAAAAGATTGGTGAAGTCAAGCGTAGGTCCCTTACAGTCAGAATCAGGGGAAATTATAATGGGAAACAAAGAAATGGCAGACCAACTAAATTCATACTTTGGTTCTGTCTTCACAAAGGAGGACACAAATAACCTCCCAGAGATGCCGGGGAACATAGGGCCTGATGAAAGGGTGGAACTGAAAGAAATCAGTATTTGTAGGGAAATGGTGTTAGGAAAATTGATGGGACTAAAGGCCGATAAATCCCCAGGGCCTGATAATCTACATCCCAGGGTACTTAAGGAAGTGGCCCTGGAAATAGTAGATGCATTGCTGGTCATCTTTCAGAACTCGATAGACTCTGGAACAGTACCCATGGATTGGAGGGTAGCTAATGTTACCCCATTATTCAAAAAAGGTGGCAGAGAAAAAGCGGGGAATTATAGACCGGTAAGCCTGACATCGGTAGTGGGGAAAATGCTAGAGTCCATTATAAAAGATGTAATAGCAGAGCACTTGGTAAGCAGAGACAGGATCGGACAAAGTCAACATGGATTTACAAAAGGTAAATCATGCTTGACTAATCTACTGGAATTTTTTGAGGATGTAACTGGTAAAATAGATAAGGGAGAACCAGTGGATGTGGTGTATTTGGACTTTCAGAAGGCTTTCGATAAGGTCCCACATAAGAGATTAGCGTGCAAAATTAAGGCACATGGGATTGGGGGCAAGGTATTGACTTGGATAGAGAACTGGTTGGCGGACAGAAAGCAAAGAGTTGGAATAAACGGGTCGTTTTCCGAGTGGCAGGCAGTGACTAGTGGGGTACCGCAAGGATCGGTCCTAGGACCCCAGCTGTTCACAATATATATTAATGATCTGGACGAGGGAATTGGATGTAATACCTCCAAATTTGCAGACGACACAAAGCTGGGTGGGAGGGTAAGCTGTGAGGAGGATGTCGTGAAACTCCAGTACGATTTGGACAGATTGGGTGATTGGGCAGAAACATGGCAAATGCACTATAATGTGGATAAATGTGAGGTTATCCACTTTGGTGGCAAAAACAGGAAGGCAGATTATTATTTGAATGGCAATAGATTGGGAGAAGGGGAAGTGCAAAGAGACCTGGGTGTTCTTGTGCACCAGTCGCTGAAGGTAAGCATGCAGGTACAGCAGGCGGTTAAGAAGGCAAATGGTATGTTGGCCTTCGTAGCAAGAGGGTTCGAGTACAGGAACAAGGATGTCTTGCTACAGTTGTACAGGGCCTTGGTGAGACCGCACCTTGAGTACTGTGTGCAGTTTTGGTCGCCTTACCTGAGGAAGGACGTTCTTGCCATGGAAGGAGTGCAGCGAAGATTCACCAGGCTGATACCTGGGATCGCAGGAATGACGTATGAGGAGAGATTGTGTCGATTGGGCTTATACTCACTGGAGTTTAGAAGATTGAGAGGGGATCTCATCGAAACTTATAAAATTCTGTCAGGCCTGGACAGACTAGATGCAGGAAGGATGTTTATGATGGCCGGGGAGTCCAGAACCAGGGGTCATAGTCTAAGGATAAGGGGTAAGCCATTTAGGACTGAAATGAGGAGGAATTTCTTCACCCAGAGAGTGGTGAACCTGTGGAATTCTCTGCCACAGAGGGTGGTGGAGGCCAGTTCATTAAATGTATTCAAAAAAGAGTTGGATATATTTCTTAAGGCTAAAGGGATCAAGGGATATGGGGAGAAGGCAGGGACAGGGTACTGAATTTGGATGATCAGCCATGATCTCATTGAATGGCGGAGCAGGCTCGAAGGGCCGAATGGCCTACTCCTGCTCCTATCTTCTATGTTTCTATGTTCCTATGACAGGGATGCCCCTGCTTGACCAATTTCTGATTTCTTTGCGGAAATAACAATCCATGTCATCTGTGGGAAGCATTGTGGACTAGACTTCCAAAAGGAATTTTCATTTGATAAAGTTCCACACAAAAGGTTATAAATAAAGATCAAAGCTGTAGGGTTTCATTTGGGTATGGATAAGAAATTGACTGAAGGCTAGAAAACAACAGGTTAGAGCAGTAATATCACGGTGGGATAGAACGATGGGAATTACTAGTGGGTGGGCCAGGGGTGCGTGTTGGGACAACTGCAGTTTCAATTCACATCCCTTACTTGGATTGTGAAGTACAATGCAAATTGGTTATACAGGTAGACTATCCTTTATCCGAAAACCTTGGGACCAGCTGTGTTTCGGTTTTTGGAATTTTTCGGATTTCAGAAGGTTTTGACAACAAACACTGTTGCTTAGCAACAGCTTGTAAACACTCGGGCCCTGCCTTGGATGCGTTTCTGAAGCTGTTGCTAAGCTACAGAGACACTTTCCACAGCCTGACTGTTTAAAAAAATGCTAGAGGAAGAAAAAAAATGCTAGGGGAAGAAAAAAAACCTAACAAAACGGCTGCTGATTTCTGCCGTTAGATCGAGGTTTCCAGCTCCCCCTGCTCTGTATCTGAATTCCTTGACTTAGCGGGGGTCTGGGGCTCGACTGCCGCCGCCAGTTGTGGGAAAGCCGGATATCAGCTGACTCCTACACTAAGCTGGCCCGCAAATCAGGTCGGGGGGGGGGAAGAAAAGACTATCGGACGGGCCGCTGCAGCTATCGGACGGGCCGCTGTATTGTTGGGTTCACTCTCCCGGTACCTCCTTCACACTGCCCGGCTCGGCCTGCAATCTCCTACCCAGGAGGGAACTCTGTGACCCTCTGCCCTGCTCACAGGGAAAGGCAGAGCTCCCGGACCACTCCTGTCATGTTTGGCACCACTCGGGTCATGTCGTGCGCACGACTTACGCTCCACGAAAAAACTTTCGGTTTTTAGAGGTTTTCGGAAGTGCGGATAAAGGATAGTCTACCTGTATTTGCATATGGATCCAAGAACTGAATTAGAATTAGTCCCATTCACACAATACCCCTGTGTTTGCTTTACCTACATTGGCTCCAGTCCAGCAATGCCTCGAATTTAAATTCTCATCTTTGTGTTCAAATCCCTCCATGGCCTCGCCCCTCCTTCACTATGTAATCTCCTTAAGCCCTACAACCCTTCAAAAGTTCTGGCGTCTTGTGCATCTCGGATTTTCATTGCTCCACCATTGGCAGCCAGCCGTGCCTTCATCTGTCTAGCCCCTAACCTCTGGAATTCCATCCCTAAACCTCTCCACCTCTCTCTCCTCCTTTAAGATGCTCCGTAAAATTAACCTCTTTGACCAAGCCTGTCCTAATATCTCCTTATGTGGCTTGGTGTCAATTTTTTTTTGGTAACACTCCTGTGAAGCACCTTGGGACATTTTACTACATTAAAGGTGCTACATAAATGCAATTTGTTGTTGTTGCAGGAGCTCCTACAGATACTATTCATACTGTTTCAGCCTTTTAAAGTGGTGGTACGAAGCTGGAGCTTTGAGTTTGAGACTGTTCGCAACCTTGGCGTCATACTTGACCCTGAAATGAGCTTCTGACCACATATCCGTGGCATAACTAAGACTGCCTATTTCTACCACTGTAACATCGCCCCTGTCTCTGCCTCTGCCTCAGCTCATCTACTGCTGAAACCCTCATCCATGCCTTTGTTACCTCTAGACTTGACTATTCCAACGCACTCCTGGCTGGCCTCCCACCTTCTACCCTACATAAACTTGAGGTCATCCAAAACTCGGCTGCCCGTGTCCTAACTCGCACCAAGTCCTGTTCACCCATCACCCCTGTGCTCGCTGACCTACATTGGCTCCCGGTTAAGCAACGCCTTGATTTCAAAATTCTCATCCTTGTTTACAAATCCCTCCATGGCCTCGCCCCTCCCTATCTCTGTAATCTCCTTCAGCTCCACAACCCCCCGAGATATCTGCCCTCTTGAACATCCCTGATTATAATCACTCAATTATCAGTGGCTGTGCCTTCAGCTGCCAAGGCCCTAAGCTCTGGAATTCCCCGCCTAAACCTCTCCGCCTCTCTACCTCGCTTTCCCCCTTTAAGATGCTCCTTAAAACCTACTTGACCAATCTGCCCTCATTTCTTTTGTGGCTCGGTGTCAATTTTTTGTCTTATAATGCTCCTGTGAAGCGCCTTGGGATGTTTTACTATGTTAAAGGCGCTATATAAATACAAGTTGTTTTTCCAGCGATGGCAGCAATATTCCATTTGCCAAAAATGTTTAAGAAAATAAAGCAGGATCAATAACACAGTGGGCTAGAAATCCACCCATTTGTAGTCTTGGGTAGAAAATCTAGCCATGAAAGCAGAAAGAACAAATTAAGATGGAAGTCACCAGTGATTCAAATTGAATTTCACTGTGGTTACTTCAGCATTCTCTTATACAAACAAATCATACAGGCCTACAATTAAAAAAAAAATATCTCCAGAACAATACACTTCAATCACTGACTGTATTTTACAAATTCTCACAGAGACTGTTGTAAAAGCCGTGGACACAGCATTATTAGAAAATACTGATCCTGCTCCCTGAGACAGTTACTACAACTGCTCAATCACCTGCAGCATATGGATTAGACATCTTACTGAACCAGAGGTACCGTTAGAATGAACCGACTCCCAGAAATTCAGTTGCTTGCACCAGCCGGTAGCACCTTAGGAGGAGGAGATGTTGGGCGCTAGGCGGCTAGCGGCCGGGCGCAGCGCGATCTGCGCCTCTCCCCAAATTCACTAGAGATTTAGCGTCGGCGCAAAGTCTTTGCGCGCGCTCAGCTGCGCGCGCAGATCCTGACATCATTTCATCGTGCAACGCCCTTTGTGCGCCCCAAACCGGAACTTCAGTGGCGCCGCCCTTCTTTGCGCCTGGTGCCCCCAGTGACTGGTAGAGGGGAACGGTTCCCAGTCGCTGTGGGGTGCCGGGGGCGCTATTTAAAGGGGACTCCTCCTGCATTATAAGTGACAGCCATTTTGTGCCAATCCTTCTGTGTGAGAGACAAAGGCAGAGAGCTTTCTGCTTTGACTCAGCGCTCGCACAGGTACTTCTGGCTTCAGGCCGGAGCTTTGCACTTGGATTTCACTTTCAGTGCCATAGCCTTGAGTCGCCACATATACTGTAATGGGGGCTACAATGGGTGGAAACGTTGGCTTTCTGCATTGCATTCAAAGGGATCAGAGACGCCGTGAGAGAGTGCCAGTCATGGCCAGACGGAGAAGGGCCAACAGGTGTCGGCACAGGAGGCCTTACCCACCCAGGGTATACCGCCAGCAGTTCTCATATCTGAACATGTCTGAGGAGCAGTGTATTCGGAGGCTGCGATTCAGAAGGGAGGTGGTCACTGAGATCTGCCACCTGCTTCGCAGAGATCTGCAGCCACAGCTGAGGAGCAGGACATCTCTGTCGGTGGCAGTGAAGGTGACGGTGGCTCTCAACTTCTATGCCACCGGCTCCTTCCAATCCGCTACTGGGGACATTGCCAACATCTCCCAGTTCGCGGTACATTGCTGCATCCGACAGGTGAACAATGCCCTTTTCAGAAGGAGACGTCAGTACATCTCCTTCCCCATGACCCTGGACAAGCAGCAAGAGCGTACAACGGGATTTGGAAGAATAGCGGGCTTCCCCATGGTCCAGGGCGTAGAACTGATGAACCAGCATTGGTCAGGCCTTGCTTCAGGGCTGCAGTGCGCAGGGCATGGCAGCCAGACAAGTCCACCCTCCCCCTTTAAGAGCTGACCGGCGCCAGAGTGTCTGCCGTCAATCAGCAACTCGCCGCACCTGCGCTGCGCCCGCCCTCGGGGGTATCACCCCGGACCGCCGGCTTAGCGCCGAATGATAGTCGTGCATCGCCTGTTTTAGCGCAGCAGCAACCTCTTGGGGCGATGCGACTGAATATCGGCGAAGGTGGCGCGAACTTGCGCCGGGCGCAAACTTTAGCGGCCGCCCGACTGTAGCGCCCCGAACATGGCTATACTGAATTTCTAGGCCTATATCTTCAGTATTTTTAGTAAAATTATAAAGTGGCGTTCCCTGCTTTATATTCACATGGACTTTTCAGTAAAAATAGTGAACAAAGGAAGATAAACTAGGGAAAAAAATTAAGGCGTGTAGTAGCCATATTATGAAGCTCTCACCATTTCTGAAAAAAAGGTCCTGATTAAATTGGTACACTGATGTTCAGTCACAAAACTTTTTTTTCCTTTTTTGCCAATTTTCTCCCTTCGTCCACTGAAGGCATTGTGTCCTGTGGGTACACTTCACGGGTACTACCATGAGTGAGCTGAGAGAGTATCAGCAGGTTATTCAACTGTGGGATGGGGAGCTCCGTCCTCTTCTCACACACATAATTTGAAGATTGGGCTACTGCAGCAATAAGGAACGGAAAACTTGGCTGATTTTCCCCTGCTCAGCCTGGGGCTTTAGGGCAATTGTAGTGCCCTTACTGCTGACTCAGCAAAAACCACGAATCAAATTGGGGACCCTTTCATCTGTATCATTCAGTTGCACCTCTCCACCTCCCTCTGCTCCTTTGAGACCCTCCTTAAACCTCACTCTTTGACCAAGCTTTTAGCCATCACATCTTGTGAGGGAATATGCCATATTTCAGAAAGATACACCATAATATGAACAGAATTCTGATGTTGTTAGATGATATACTGGGTTTAAAAGTCTGGAAGGCCTTGGAGACACAGGCTGTAAACAGAGTACAGGCTCCTGAGATAAAGATCAGTTGATAACAAAGTTGTAAACAAGCTTTGAAATGCGAATTAGTTAAATATATTAAAACAATGAAAGATTGAAGCAAACCATTGGTGCTTCCGAAAGGTCTACGGTTTGCAACTAACACAATGAGAAGACCCAGTTTAAGGTGTTATAAGTTAACACGTAAAACAGAAACACAAACATTAAAAGAATCATGTGCCTTTGAAAACATGACACCAAGAAAAGAAACACCTGCTGGTCAAATAGTTTTAATGTTAAACTTGGATGACAGGAAACACGATAAAATATGCAACCAATTGAGAGAGCTAGAAATGCATGAAGCATTCAGTTGAAGTGTCTTTAATTTATATACATAGTAAATTTGATACCAACAAGGAGACTTTGAAGATATAACTTCAATAGATGACACCAAGCAATTACATTGTGTTTGTATTGAACTTGGAGCAGCACAGAGTCAAAATGTCTGCTAAAAACCAGTTAAGCCAATATTAAGAATTGAATGAAAGCATTTTGCAAGAAAGGCATCAAACAGAAACCATAGCTGTCATTGTTTTTATGATGGTTTTTGGAACACCTAAAGGTAGAGAAATAATTATGCATGCAATAGTTGAATTGATAGTAAGATAGAAAGCATTCAAACAGAGGTATCAATAAAGATAATTAGCTGACATCAGCAGAGAACATCAAAGAAGAAACCACTGCCAAAAGAGTATAAAATATAGACCTTTTCAACAGAAAGACAGAGCTCACTGAATGGGCAAAGCATTTCTCAACTCTTCAGAGGCATCTCTGTAAGTCTTTAACTATGAGTCTCAGGAAGTCAAAGTAATTGATTTTGGTGGATGTTCTGGATTTAGAAATAAGTAAGAAATGTAGAAATGTAGTGAAGTAAAGATTTGAGAATAAGGATCTCTGAAATAAAAAATGTAAGCTAATTGTGTTTTGAATTGTTAATGCTGCGACTGATTCAACAGCTGTTAACTGTTGGTAAACTATTTAACTGCAGTGTAATTAGTGGGATTGATTGATTTAATTTAAACTCAATTAATTAAAGGGTAAATCATGCCAGGACAGCCCGGCCCCATGATATGTTCCTCCTGCGATATGTGGGAACTCAGGGACACTTCCTGTGTCCCTGACAACTACGTGTGCAGGAAGTGCACCCAGCTGCAGCTACTGACAGACCGCATTGCGGCGCTGGAGCTGCGATTGGATGCATACTGGAGCATTCGCGATGCTCGGGACATCGTGAATAGCATGTTTAGGGAGTTGGACACACCACAGGTAGAGGTTGAACAGGAAGAAAGGGAACAGGTGACCAACAGGCAGAGTACTAGGCGCAGGCAGGTAGTGCAGGGGTCCCCTGTGGCCATCCCCCTCTCCAACAGATACACCACTTTGAGTACTGTTGGGGGGATGGCTTATCAGAGGAAGGCAGCAGCAGCCAACTTCCTGGCACCAGGGGTGGCTCTGCTGCACAGAATGGGAGGAAAAAGAGTGGTAGAGCTATAGTAATAGGGGATTCTATTGTAAGGGGAATAGATAGGCATTTCTGCGGCCGCAAACGAGACTCCAGGATGGTGTGTTGCCTCCCTGGTGCAAGGGTCAAGGATGTCTCCGAGCGGCTGCAGAACATCTTGGAAGGGGAGGGTGAACAGCCAGTTGTCGTGGTGCATATAGACACCAACGATATAGGTAAAAAGCAGGATGAGGTCCGAAAAGCGGAATATAGGGAGTTAGGAGGTAAATTAAAAAACAGGACCTCAAAGGTAGTAATCTCAGGATTGCTACCAGTGCCACGGGCTAGTCAGAGTAGAAATAGAAGGATACTTCAGATGAATACGTGGCTAGAGGAATGGTGCCGGGGGAGGGATTCAAGTTCCTAGGACATTGGAACCGGTTCTGGGGGAGGTGGGACCAGTTCAAACCGGACGGTCTGCACCTGGGCAGGGCTGGAACAGATGTCCTAGGGGGAGTGTTTGCTAGTGCTCTGGGGGAGGGTTTAAACTAAAATGGCAGGGGGTTGGGAACCTGAGCAGGGAGACAGAGGAAAGGGAAACAAGGATAAAAGCAAAAGATAGGAAGGAGAAAAACAAAAGTGGCAGTCAGAGAAATCAATGGTTTAAATCAAACATGGCCACAGTAAATAATAACTCTAATAGGGCGAAGAGCGTTAAAAAAAACAAGCCTGAAGGCTGTGTCTTAATGCGAGGAGCATTTGTAATAAGGTGAATGAATTAGCTGCGCAAATAGAGGTAAACGAATACGATTTGATTGGGATTACAGAAACATGGCTCCAGGATGGCCAAGACTGGGAACTCAACATCCAGGGGTATTCAATATTCAGGAAAGATAGGCAAAAAGGAAAGGGAGGTGGGGTAACATTACTGGTTAAAGAAGGGATTTACAAAATTATAATGAAGGATATTAGCTCTGATGATGTAGAATCTGTATGGATAGAATTGAGAAATACTAAGGGGAAAAAACATTAGTGGGAGTGGTATATAGACCTCCAAACAGTAAGGCGGAGGTTGGGGATGGCATTAAAAGGGAAATTAAAGAAGCGTGCAATAAGGGCACAGCAGTCATCATGGGTGACTTTAATCTACATATAGATTGGGCTAACCAAATTAGTAACAATACTGTGGAGGAGGAATTCCTGGAGTGTTTACGGGATGGTTTCCTGGACCAATATGTCGAGGAACCAACCAGAGATCAGGCCATCTTAGACTGGGTATTATGTAACGAGAAAGGATTACTTAGCAATCTTGTTGTACGAGGCCCCTTGGGTCGAAGCAATCATAATATGATCGAATTCTTCAGTAAGATGGAGAATGAAGTAGTTGACTCAGAAACTAGGGTCCTCAATTTAAATAAAGGAAACTACGATGGTCTGAGGAGCGAGTTGGGTAGGATTGATTGGGGAATGGCACTCAAAGGGTTGACGGTGGATAGGCAATGGCAAACATTCAAAGACCGAATGGATGAACTACAGAAGCTGTTCATCCCAGTTTGGCATAAAAATAAAACAAAGAAGGTGACTCAACCGTAGCTAACAAGGGAAATTAGTGATATCATAAGATCCAAGGAGAGGACATACAAATTGGCCAGAAAAAGCAATAATCCTGAGGATTGGGAGCAGTTTAGGATTCAACAAAGGAGGACAAAGGTATTAATTAAGAAAGAGAAAATAGAATATGAGAGTAAGCTTGCAGGGAACATAAAAACTGACTGTAAAAGCTTTTATAGATATGTGAAGATAAAAACATTGGTGAAGTCAAGCGTAGGTCCCTTGCAGTCAGAATCGGGGGAATTTATAATCTGGAACAAAGAAATGGCAGACCAACTAAATACATATTTTGGTTCTGTCTTCACAAAGGAGGACACAAATAACCTCCCAGAAATGCCAGGGAACATAGGGTCTAAGGGTGGAACTGAAAGAAATCAGTATTTGTAGGGACATGGTGTTAGGAAAATTGATGGGACTGAAGGCCGATAAATCCCCAGGGCCTGATAATCTACATCCCAGGGTACTTAAGGAAGTGGCCCCAGGAATAGTAGATGCATTGCTGGTCATCTTCCAGAACTCGATAGACTCTGGAACAGTAGCCATGGATTGGAGGGTAGCTAATGTTACCCCACTATTCAAAAAAGGTGGCAGAGAAAAAGCGGGGAATTATAGACCGGTAAGCCTGACATCGGTAGTGCGGAAAATGCTAGAGTCCATTAAAAAGATGTAATAGCAGAGCACTTGGAAAGCAGTGACAGGATCAGACAAAGTCAACATGGATTTACAAAAGGTAAATCATGCTTGACTAATCTACTGGAATTTTTTGAGGATGTAACTGGTAAAATAGATAAGGGAGAACCAGTGGATGTGGTGTATTTGGACTTTCAGAAGGCTTTCGATAAGGTCCCGCATAAGAGATTAGCGTGCAAAATTAAGGCACATGGGATTGGGGTCAAGGTCATGATTTAGATAGAGAACTGGTTGGCGGACAGAAAGCAAAGAGTTGGAATAAACGGGTCGTTTTCCGAGTGGCAGGCAGTGACTAGTGGGGTACCGCAAGGATCGGTCCTAGGACCCCAGCTGTTCACAATATATATTAATGATCTGGACGAGGGAATTGGATGTAATATCTCCAAATTTGCAGACGACACAAAGGTGGGTGGGAGGGTATGCTGTGAGGAGGAGATCATGCAACTCCAGTATGATTTGGACAGGTTAGGTGATTGGGCAGAAACATGGCAAATGCACTATAATGTGGATAAATGTGAGGTTATCCACTTTGGTGGCAAAAACAGGAAGGCAGATTATTATTTGAATGGCAATAGATTGGGAGAAGGGGAAGTGCAAAGAGACCTGGGTGTTCTTGTGCACCAGTCGCTGAAGGTAAGCATGCAGGTGCAGCAGGCGGTTAAGAAGGCAAATGGAATGTTGGCCTTCGTAGCAAGAGGGTTCGAGTACAGGAACAAGGATGTCTTGCTACAGTTGTACAGGGCCTTGGTGAGACCGCACCTTGAGTATTGTGTGCAGTTCTGGTCGCCCTATCTGAGGAAGGACGTTCTTGCCATGGAAGGAGTGCAGCGAAGATTCACCAGGCTGATACCTGGGATGACAGAAATGACGTATGAGGAGAGATTGTGTCGATTGGGCTTATACTCACTGGAGTTTAGAAGATTGAGAGGGGATCTCATCGAAACCTATAAAATTCTGTCAGGCCTGGACAGACTAGATGCTGGAAGGATGTTCCCGATGGTCAGGGAGTCCAGAACCAGGGGTCATAGTCTAAGGATAAGGGGTAGGCCATTTAGGACTGAAATGAGGAGGAATTTCTTCACCCAGAGAGTGGTGAACCTGTGGAATTCTCTGCCACAGAGGGCGGTGGAGGCCAGTTCATTAAATATATTCAAGAAAGAGTTGGATATATTTCTTAAGGCTAAAGCGATCAAGGGATATGGGGAGAAGGCAGGGACAGGGTACTGAATTTGGATGATCAGCCATGATCTCATTGAATGGTGGAGCAGGCTCGAAGGGCCGAATGGCCTACTCCTGCTCCTATCTTCTATGTTTCTATGATATTGGGTCAAAAGATCAGGATAGTGAAACAGTTTGGGTGGGGGTAAGGAATAATAAGGGGAAAAAAGCACTAGTGGGCGTAGTCTATAGGCCTCCGAACAGTTGCAACTCTGTTGGACGGAGTATCAATCAGGAAATAGTTGAGACTTGTAATAAGGGAGCATCTATAATTATGGGGGATTTTAACTATCATATTAATTGGACAAATCAAATTGGGCAGGGGTGCCTTGAGGATGAGTTCATTGAGTGTATTAGGGATGGGTTTCTTGAGCAGTATGTAACTGAACCGACCAGGGGGCAAGCAACCTTAGATCTGGTCCTGTGTAACGAGACAGGATTAATTAAAAATGTCCTAGTAAAGGATCCCCTTGGAATGAGTGACCATAACATGGTTGAATTCCATATTCAATTAGAGGGTGAGAAGGTTGGTTCTCAAACAAGCGTGCTAAGCTTGAATAAAGGAGACTATGAAGGTATGAGAGCGGAATTGAGTAGAGTGGATTGGGAAAATAGATTAAAGGGTAAGACGATACATGATCAGTGGTGTACATTTAAGGAGTTATTTTACAACTTCCAAAAAAATATATTCCACTGAGAAGAAAAGGGTGTAAAAGAAAAGACAGCCATCCGTGGCTAAGTAAAGAAATTAAGGATAGTATTCGACTAAAAACAAGGGCATATAAAGTAGCCAAATCTAGTGGGAGGATAGAGGATTGGGAAAACTTTAAAAGACAGCAAAAAATAACAAAAAGATTAAGAAAGGGAAGATAGATTATGAAAGTAAATTAGCAAAAAATATAAAAACAGATAGTAAGAGTTTTTATAGTTATATAAAAAGAAAAAGGGTGGCTAAAGTAAATGTTGGTCCCTTAGAGGATGAGACCGGGAAATTAATGGTGGGAAATATGGAGATGGCAAAAACACCGAATGAATATTTTGTATCAGTATTTACAGTAGAAGACACTAAGAATATCCCAACACTGGACAAACAGGGGGCTCTAGGGGGGGAGGAGCTAAACACGATCAAAATCACGAAGGAAGTGGTACTCGGTAAAATAATGGGACTCAAGGCGGATAAATCACCTGGACCTGATGGCTTACATCCTCGGGTCTTGAGGGAAGTGGCGGTAGGGATTGTGGATGCATTGGTAATAATTTTCCAAAACTCCCTGGACTCAGCAAAGGTCCCGGCAGACTGGAAAACTGCTAATGTAACGCCATTATTTAAAAAGGACAGTAGACAGAAGGCTGGAAACTATAGACCGGTTAGCCTAACATCTGTGGTAGGTAAAATATTGGAGTCCATTATTAAGGAGACAGTAACAGGACATTTGGATAATCATAATTTAATAGGACAAAGTCAGCATGGTTTTATGAAGGGGAAGTCATGTTTGACAAATTTGCTGGAGTTCTTTGAGGAAGTAACATAAAGGGTGGATAAAGGGGAACCAGTGGACGTAGTGTATTTAGACTTCCAAAAGGCATTTGACAAGGTGCCACACAAAAGATTATTGCTTAAGATAAAAAATCACGGGATTGGGGGTAATATTCTGGCATGGATAGAGGATTGGCTATCTAACAGAAGGCAGAGAGTTGGGATAAATGGTTCATTCTTGGACTGGCAATCAGTAACTAGTGGTGTTCCACAGGGGTCAGTGCTGGGTCCCCAACTCTTTACAATCTATATTAACGATTTGGAGGAGGGGACCGAGTGTAACATATCAAAGTTTGCAGATGATACTAAGATGGGAGGGAAAGTAGTGAGTGAGGAGGACATAAAAAACCTGCAAGGGGACATAGACATGCTAAGTAAGTGGGCAGAGATTTGGCAGATGGAATACAATACTGGAAAGTGTGAGGTTATGCACTTTGGCAGGAAAAATCGTAGAGCAAGTTATTATCTTAATGGCAAGAAACTGGAAAGTACTGAAGTACAAAGGGATCTGGGAGTCCTGGTGCACGAAACTCAAAAGGTTAGTATGCAGGTGCAGCAAGTGATTAAGAAGGCCAATGGAATGTTGGCTTTCATTGCTAGGGGGATAGAATATAAAAATAGGGAGGTATTGTTTCAGTTGTACAAGGTATTGGTGAGACCGCACCTGGAATACTGCATACAATTTTGGTGTCCATACTTAAGAAAAGACATACTTGCTCTCGAGTCAGTCCAAAGAAGGTTCACTCAGTTAATCCCGGGGATGAGGGGATTGACATATGAGGAGAGGTTGAGTAGATTGGGACTCTACTCATTGGAGTTCAGAAGAATGAGAGGCGATCTTATTGAAACATATAAGATTGTGAAGGGGTTGGATCGGGTGGATGCGGGGAGGATGTTCCCGATGATGGGTGAAACTAGAACTAGGGGGCATAGTCTTAGAATAAGGGGCTGCTCTTTCAAAACTGAGATGAGGGGGAACTACTTCACTCAGAGGGTGGTAGGTCCATGGAATATGCTGCCCCAAAAAGCTGTAGAAGCTACATCATTACATAAATTTAAAACAGAAATAGACAGTTTCCTAGAAGTAAAAGGAATAAAGGGTTATGGGGAGCGGGCAGGAATTTGGACATGAGTCTAGGTTCGGATCGGTCATGGCCCTGTGGGTAGCAGAGCGGGCCCAGGGTCCGTGTAGCCTGATCCTGCTCCTATTTCATGTGTCTAATTCTGTTAGATTCAGGAGATGGTTCTGTGATAGTAGATTGGCGGTTAGGATCAGATCAGCCATGATCTTATTGAATGGCGGAGCAGGCTCGAGGGGCCGATTGGCTTACTCCTGCTCCTATTTCTTATGTTCTTACGTTCTAATGTTCTATGAATGTCAGCTATTGAATAAAACTATATATTTTTAGAATTGTCTCAAAGGGTAATTCTGTATAAACTCGAGAACCCAAATTCTGTACACTCTTTTGTAAGGAGTTGCAGAATTCTGGGGGAGTATTCCGGACCCTCATAATATCCGGAAGGTTACAGTCTGGTTCAACTTATTAAAAGTACTATATGGAGGACGGTAACATCGTCAGTCATTCCTTTCCTTTAGGGAGAGATAGCCTGAACCTTTAGACCCATTTAAGCGTCTTATGGAATTCGGCTATCTCTAACTTAAGTTGAGGGTGAACGTCTGGGGAATATGCCTGATCTGGGATAGCCCAAAAGGGCTAGGACTTGTAATTATCCCTTCAAGCTAATATCTTGGCTTGGTGTTGATTTTAGTCTGATTACGCATCTGTGAAGCACCTTGGGATGTTTTTCTATGTTAAAGGCACTACATAAATGCATGCTTTTGCTGTTATTATTGACTGAGTGTTTATAAATCAGTCAAATATTCACAGTTTGCCTATTTAAAAAAATGGTACAGCAGAAATTATGATAAAATATATTCCAGAATTATTTGTCATGTAGCTTTAGATTAACCTTATGCAGAGCCCAAATGTTATAAATTAGAATTAGATGGTATATAATGTCATATTCAAGTGTTGGATTTATAGGTTTAGTCAAATGCAAACATAATTTATTGATATTTGTCAAGATGTGGATTATTTAGGGCAAAGTTAATTTATTACTCCTTGGACTAGCAGTTTGTAGGGCAATAATTTCACACAGAGCTTAGACTGGCTAAGTGTTGTTGCAAGATATTAATTCCCAGGCCTGTGTCAAACTCAAGCAAATAACTACCTTATTTTGACTGAGCAATGTAACTCATTCAAACCAATGAAATGTTTATTATTTTAAGTTTTAGTCATTTTGGAGTCAATATATATTGTGGAACTACTTGTGCATTTTACAAACACATTTTTAGCTGGAATAATGCATAAATAATCAAAAATACTTACCAATTGGACATTTCAAGATGAATATTCAGGAATGGGTATCCTAAATAAGCATCATGTTTTCCCATCAAGTTTAAAAAATGGTTCATAATCATTTTAATTAAGAATGCCTATGCCAGTTTAAAAAATATTTATGAACAGTCATAAATGAACATTTGGGAATTTATATATATTCAAGGATAGCCCAAAATCTTTTGTGAACTTTGATGAATGTTCTTTAATTATGGAGTATGAAAAATTATCAATCATTCTTGAAAGTTTAACAATGGTTCTTAAATCATTTCAGAAGTGTTTCCCCAACACAAAAAATTGTTTGACAATTCCCTTTGTCTCATATTAATGTTAGACAATTTTCTGCTGCAAGATGAAATACCAAACATTGTAGTTGGCTAACACCAACCAACGTTAATGCAATTTCTTTCTTGACAAAATTCCAGCGTGCTTTTAGAAAACAAGGCAGGCATAAAGCTGGCAACTCAGTAATATTGTTTGTTTACTGCAGTATTTGTGTGGCACTGTGATGCATTGGCTTCACTTGAGTAGACCAAAAAAAAACCAAGGCCACAACAGTTTACATTACTGAACTGCTTGAATCTCTTTTTACAAATTCTTATATACCTGTACTTGTTGAAAAGCTTTTCATTTGACATAAAATGCTGGTGAGAGGCAAATGTGGTATTGTGGTCACAGAATACAGGGAATTGTTTGCTGTATCTCTCTTAGGCACTGCTATTCAGATTAATTTTTGTCATTTGAACAGGTGGGATGAATTTATGCTTTTCAGACGACTATATCTGCATTCCAATAACTGTCAGCAGATATTTGCCTCTATAACTTGAAGTTAGAAAAAAACCAACTAAAAGAGGTGTGTTCACGTCCAGGGAAAAGCATTGCCCAGTTCTCAATTTGCAGAAAATTGGCTGCCAGCCATTGTTGTACAACCCTTGCAAAATACAACAATGGCACATTAGACTCTCACTCATAGATAATTGACGCATTATATTCTGAATGTGACCGTAACACCTTATGATGTTCTTAATAGAATTTTGTAAGGCAAAATGAATGCTGGTTGGCTCACATAAATGGGATCATGTTTATTTTTATTCCATGCTCATTGAAAAAAGATTCAAGGAAATAATTTAACTATTTATTCTCAGTGTTTGCACATTTTCATAGCACAACCAAAGTATGGCTTAACAGCTGCCGAAACGTACTGAAGAATTCAGAGAGGACGCTAATTTCATTAGGGTCGTGGGAGGGGGGGCAGGCGGAAGGATAAGAGAATTAGAACTGTGTTTCTGACCAGTGTGCTATGTTGCCTTTAGTGAACATCGTCACTATGTCACATTTTGTAAGTAATGCAGCATTTTAAGACAGGGAACTGGGGACCAGATACATGTGGTTCACTCATTGCTTTTGGCATATGATTACGTAATAATTTGAGTCCCCAAAAAGTGAGATCATGCCAAGCCGCTATGGTCCACCCCCACCCCTCCTTTCTCCCACTCATCCTTCCATTTATTTGCCCCATCCATTGAATCCTGGTTGTTTTGCCTCCTTTTATTCTTTCATTTCTTCTCTGCCCACCAGCCTCCCCACCCCACCCCCACAACCCCCCGGTCTTCTCTCTCTCCATCTTTGTCTGGACATTTTTCTCCTCTCCTGGTGGTGCCTGTTGATCTCCTCTGCTTCTCTCTTACTCTTTCAAGTCACAATTAATATTTAACAGAATGTAATTATTGTCACAAATATTATACCTGCTTCAAAAGACATTTCCACTGTAACATGGGCAGTGGAAGAGACATCAATCACACCACTAAAGCAGCGCAAGAAATGAGAGTGAATCAGTAATGCCAACCCCATCGTCTCATAAATCATGAGACAAACTCTTAAAAATCATGAGATTTGGTAAAAAAAAATTATGTGTTGCTGTTATTTGGCTTATAAACCTCATTAGTGGCTTTATTTAATTTCCAATAAGTCACCGCTCTTTATAAAAACTATATTACTGCATCTGAAAATGCTTTACAAATTTTTTTTAAAATCCTACTCGTTACCACCACCCAGTGCCAAACACAACCACCACACAATGCAGTCCCTGCAGCTGCCAACCAAAGGTAAGCTTTGGAGAAAAAAATCAAAAACACCTTCCTACGAAGACAGGAGTCGCGGTGTTCAGGAAAAGAGGGTGAGTTGGAATTGATTCACAGCTCCACCGCTTCAAAGTTTGCCTTGTTTCTCAACGTCAACTCTCACCACAGAACAGCAGCCCATTGGTTATCGTAGTTTTCCTACCCACGCAAAAATAACCGACACTGCATGCGCATGCATCGTGGCCGAGCAGGCAGTGACCAGGGTTGTGCGGTAATGGCTGCTCAGAGGTAAGATCGAGTGCGGTTCCCAGGGAGACGCTGTTGTTCCGAGTTAAGTCTCTGTCAGGCACTCACTCTCGAAGCTTCGATCCCCTCCTCCCCAGGCAAAATTAAAATAATAATAATACTAATAATATTAATAATAATCACACCTCGGGTTGAAGTGAACATGGTATTTTTTCGCACATGCACAAATCGACTTATTTTTTCCCCAAAACAAAGAAATCGTGAGATTTGGGCATTCCATCAAGAGTGAAGCTTTATTTCACTCCGAAATCGCGGTCCATAATTTACGGTCTCCGTGACGGCGTACGCGTAAGCTTTCTGAAAGGCCCCGCAAGTTGTGCAAAAACCCAGAGTTGCCCAACTACTGTCCAGCAATTGCCGACAAAACTCTTACGCTGGTAAAAGCAGACATAGGGCCTGCTTTCACCAGCGTAAGGGTTATTGTAAATCTTAAATTAAAACATTTTAAATAAAAAATGATGCACAAACTCTTAAAATTAGTTCATACAAATATTGGCCCAGATTAAAATGTTTAAAACTATTTTTCAAAAAATTAAATTTGTATTGTATTTGATGTAATGAAGGGACTTTTAATTAAATTTGATAATCAGAACATTTATATTTATTGCAGTTGTCTAAATTGTTTAATTATTTCAGAATTCCAATAGGGTTTATAGGGGCAGAAAATGCTGGAGACACTCAGCAGGTGAGGCAGCATCTGTGAAGAGAGAAACAGAGTTAACGTTTCAGGTCGATGATCTTTCGTTAGAACTGGAAAAAAGCAGGAAATGGAACAGATTTTAAAGCAAGTTTAGGGGCTGGGAAATGGGGGAGGGGATGAAAGAACAAAAGGGAAGGTCTGTGATAGGATAAAAGGCAGGAGAATTAAAGAGATACTAAGAGATATTCAAGGTGAGACCAGATGGTAATGGGATCGGTAAAGAAACAAAGGATGGCTCTAGATGAAGTGTGAATTACGCTGGCAGAATGAAAGACAGCTGCCATGTGGGAGAGAAGAACAAAAGGCACAAACAAAAAGTGTGGATAATAAATATATATATGATAGGGGCCGAGGTTATGATCTGAAATTGTCGAACTCTATGTTGAATCCAGAGGGCTGTAAAGTGTCTAATTGAAAGATGAGGTGCTGTTCTCTCTGTTTCTCTCTTCACAGATGCTGCCTGACCTGCTGAGTGTCTCCAGCATTTTCTGTTTTTATTTCAGATTTCCAGCATCTGCAGTATTTTCTTTTTGTATTAGGGTTTATAGGGGATTCTGTTCGGAAATGGAATCCACCTTTCTCATTGGAGGACCTGGCCCACGTGATCCCAGGGATGCTTCCAAACCGCCTGTGTCCCTGGGATCAGTGGGCCTTTACGCAGGTGTACGCCTGGAGGCCCAAGACCCAAACTCTCCGTAGCTTTGGAACCAGGAGTTAAGTTCGTAGATCTTTCACGGATACTCTGGAGGTACGCCTCCAACCGCAAGTTCAGGGCCCATGGGCTGGATTTTCCAAGCCCCGAGGAGGCGGGCATGGAGGCGGGACAGCCGGTAAACTCGGAGAAAGTGAAGGCGGATGGTAAAGCAGCCCCCATCCTACCTCTGTGGAAATATAGAAAAAGGGGCAACTATAGATTGCAAGGCTTGCTGGGATATTATATTTGGTCAACTTAGAATTAGAGCTTACTTCAGCAGCTAATACCAAAAAAGCCGTCAGCAGTTGTAACCACAATGAGGATGTGATAACCGAAACCAGACACTGAAATGAGTAAGGGACGAGAAAAGGCTAGTCCCTATAAGGAGATGGTAGCTGTTACTAGACAAAGACGAGTGTTGATTGGATAACACTGTTAAAGTGGTTAATTAGATAAGAATAACATTGCTGACGAAGCTGTACTATTACAAAACTGCATTAAGAAGGAACCATTACACGTGATTTCTATGGAACTTGTTTACTTAAGTGTATAAATATGCTGCGATTACTAATGATTTTCAGAGTTGCTAGCCTAGCCCTTGACTAGGCACTCTCCCCTTGTGTACAAGTAAAATAAACTAACAATCTGACGGTACTGCTTGTGTGTTAGAGTCTTACTCGGAGTCGAGATTTCGACACTCCGTGCCCTTTTGCCAGGAGGTGGGAAGATGTGCAGCCTCGGGTCCCGTCTCCTGGAGGCAGGAAAGGCATTTAATCCTTTTAACTGCCTGTTGACAGGTAGAACAAAGGATTAGTGCCATTTTACCTTCACAGGTGAAGGCTTCCCCACCTCGGAAAACCCCACCGGGTTGGAAGAGACGTGGAGGAGGTCTGCAGCGGTCGGAGGCACCTGGAAGTAAGGTGTAGAGGTGAGTGATGAGTGCAAGCGTGGAGTGGTACGTATGCAAGGTGAGTGCTAAGTTTAAAAAAGTGTTCACTTACCTTGTTTTCTTCCTATAGCCTTTACCGCGGTGGATCGGGAGAGCTGACATCCTGCTTGTCAATTTCACAGAATGGCTGTTGGAACCGCCGTTCCAACAGCCATGTGAAATTTACAAATTTAAAAGGTTTGATGAGTCCTGAACACAAGGACTCATCAAACTGAAGAGAATGTCAGTGTTTGACAGCTTCACAGAGCTGTCAAATGCTGACATTTCTTCTTTCAAGAAGTTTTGACAGATAGCACGTCTGACGTTGATGTGATCTGTCAGTGACTTCCTCCCAAATTAGCTTGCTGAGCCTGCAGGACGGGCTTAGCAAGCTCAATCGGGAAAATCCCTCTGGTTGGTCAGGCGAGGATGGAGGTGGGACATTGACACGACAAGCAGCTGTCCCGCCTCCAACTCGCCTCCATTCACAAAATCCAGCCCCATGTCTCTCACGATGGAATCACAAGAGTTAGCAATACTGGAGAATTCTTCTATTCTTTAAACTAGCCAGGCCCAGAGGACTTGGTAAAGACTGTTTCCTGATTGGTCAAAATCCACAAACCATGCAGTAGCCATTTCCAGTTCTTCAAGCCCAGGAATTTCAAAGAGTATAGAGATAATGAAGTCGGCTTAGAGCACAAGCACAAAGAATACATGGAGTACTGTGCACAGTTCTGGTCTCCATGCTACAAAAAGGATATTGAAGCACTGGAGAAAGTGCAGCAAAAATTTACAACGATGTTACCAGCACGGTGGCATAGTGGTTAGCACTGTTGCCTCACAGCGCCAGGGACCCGGGTTCAAATCCGGCCTCGGGTGACTGTCTGTGTGGAGTTTGCACATTCTCCCCGTGTTTGCGTGGGTTTCCTCCGGGTGCTCCGGTTTCCTCCCACAGTCCAAAGATGTGCGGGTTAGGTTGATTGGCCATGATAAAAATTGTCCCTTAGTGTTATGGGGGTTAAATATGTGGGGTTACGGGGATAGGGCTTGGGTGGGATGGCTGTCGGTGTAGGGACCGGGTGCTAGGGTTTGGATGATCAGCCATGATCTCGTTGAATGGCGGAGCAGGCTCGAAGGGCCGAATGGCCTACTCCTGCTCCTAGTTTCTATGTTTCTATGTAATTGAGAGGTTGCACCTGTCAGGAAAGATGGAGCACGCTGGGACATTTTCTCTAGAAAAGACTAAGTGGAGACCCGACAGAGATCTTTAAAATTATGAAGGCATTAAATAGGGTGGCTGTAGAGAAACTGTATCCAGTTCTGGGCAAGTCCAGAGCAAGGGGGCACACATACAAGATGTGCACCAATGTGAACCACGACCTCCGACTGTTTGCCCTCCCCTTTCAGAAAGTCCTGCAGCCATTCAGTGACATCCTTGACCCTGGCACCAGGAAGGCAACATACCATCCTGGAGTCACGTCTGCGGCCACAGAAACGTCTATCTGTTCCCCTTACGATAGAATCCCCTATCACTATTGCTCTCCCATTCTTATTCCTCCCCACCTGTACAGCTGAGCCTCTCGTAGTGCCACGGAGTTGGCTCTTGCTGCATTCCCCTGAGAAACCATCTCCCCCAGCAGTATCCAAAACAGAAAATCTGTTGGAGAGGGAGATGGACCCAGGGGACTCCTGCACTACCTTCCTAGTTCTTTTACTCTGTCTGGCGGTCACCCATTTCCTGTCTGCCTGTGCATTTTTTACCTGCGGTGTGACCAGCTCGTTAAACGTGCAATCCACGAAGATCTCAGCTTCACGGATGCTCCACAGTGACTCCAACCACAGCTCCAGCTCCAAAACGCGGATTTTGAGTAGCTGCAGCTGGAGACACTTCCTGCACATGTGTTCGCCCTGGACACCAAAAGTGACCCTGATTTCCCACTAAGCACAGGAGGAGCACACCACGCTGCCGAGCTGCCATGCCATGTCCTACCCTTAATTTACTCCCTTTACTTCCTTTAAAGTTAAATATATTAAATACACTAGGGACCTTACTTCCCTTTAAACACTACTTACTCTAAACTAGAGACCTTACTTTTACTTTAACGACTGGACTGGAACTCCATCCCTAACAAGGCTATGGGAGTACCTTCACCACGCAGATTGCAGCGGTTCAAGAAGGCGGCTCCCCACCACCTTCTCAAGCACAATTAGTGATGGGCAATAAATGCTGGCCTTGCCAGCGACGCCCACATCCCAGGAACGAATAAAAAAGACTGCACAAGTTTAAGGTTTTGAGCACACTTCATTTTACTAATTTTTTATTTAATCCCACACAGAGAGGTCTCTGCTGATAGGTGGTGCATAAAGTGAATCAACTCATATTTTCATTCTACCATCATAACAATTTGGGACAGGGGTTGAAGGGTGAATGAGGAAAAAATTGAGAGGGAAAAATAATTTTCCAGTCTCTGCTCAGTGTTAGAATTCAACCTCCTTCCTTCTATGGTTCACAGCAACACATTTTGAGTAAACACTAAACACTTTACAGTGTAGTATACAGAACAGACTATATTGATATACAGTAGTGATAGGCCTAACTGTATACAGAGACAGCATCTTTTCGGTTTCTGTATATTTCGAGCTCTCTGAAGAACTATTGAAAACCACACACCATATTTTGCCTACATCAAAGGTACATGTCACAGATAAGACTTTGTGACATATCTATTCCCAAATCCTTTGAAGACAGTCTATTTATGTAAGCAGTTGTAATTGTTTACTCCAAAGCTACTTCTCTTAAACAAGATTTCCTGATGTAACTGTTCTTAACTTCTTTACAGAACAGGCTTTATTAACCGTCATCTTTCTATACTACAGTCAAGGAATCATCTACTGATGTTTGTTACACTAGCCACTAATGTTACAACTTAATCACTCATGGCTGACATCATTACTGTCACTTACTTCCACTTCAAAGCCTTCCTGTTTATTTTGGAAAGTCTGGTGCTCCATGATACAAAGAAGTTTGACTATTAACCCTTAACTCCCTAAGATGTCCAACATACAACTCTCCAGGATGTCCAGCACTCAAATCCTGAAACTACTACATAGAGAATTATGGCTTCTACTCTACATGCTAACTGCCACTCATTAGTATTCCAACATGTTGCACCACCACACAATTCTCAAGAATGTTATTTTCATATAGCCTTTTGATCTTTAACCTCCTATTTGTTTTTCTTGTTTACTACATTTATATACATTGACTGGTCTTCTTACAGGCAATAAAAACAGCACGCATGGTGTTTTATTTACCATTGTGATCTTAAGTCACGCAGTTTCTTACTCATCAGTAAATTCAATGGCCTGGATTTTGCGGCCAGCGGCAAACAAGCAGTGCTTGCCGTTCGTTATGCTTACACTTGCCCACAGTTTTTACACAGCAATTTGCGATTATCAGACAGTCAAAGCAGTGCAGCACCATCTACAGGAGATCTGGGACCTGTGTGAACAAGGGCAAGCAACAGCGTGTCTCCTCAACCAATCAGATTGTGTTGTTAGGGAGGGAATTCCAGTAATGAACAGCACATAGTCTGAACCAGGAAGTGTAAGCTGGAATAGTGAATTCAATGTCAAATCATGTCCAGAAAGCGAAATAAAGAGACAGAAAGAAAGATGGGTTTAAGAGAGAGAGAGATAAAAGACAGAAAGAAAGCTCCAGCATTAATTAAAATCTAAAGGAATGAGACCCCACACATGTAAAAGTAAATTTTCAGCACCAGAGAGGTTGTTTGGCAGTAATTAAGACTAATCACATCATTAAAAATCACTTACACTTGAATGGACAAGCCCTAACTTTTTTTGGCTTGCTTAATGGATATCCAGTGGGTATGTACTGCAACTTCATGCTGTTCCATGTATTTGAATGCTAAGTCCCTTGGTGAGATGCCAGTATTGCGAAGCTTGTGGAGGAATAGGGCAACTCGGAGAGCAACTTCCTGATTTCTGCGTTTAACTGCACATGTGCAGAGGCCGGGAGTTGCTCTCTGATTTACTCCTTAATAATGGCGAGTGTTGATAGCCTCACCATCATTCTTCCCACAAAATCCAAGCTAATGTTTCGATGCAATTACCTTCTGACCCATTTCATGCACCTGAACAAAATACATTGTGACACAGGAAATACCAGTAGATTGCACCCCTGTAGTTATTTCAAACCTTTCTGTGATATTGACATCTTAAAAGGTGACAAAAGCACTGCATGTAGGAATAAACATTTCTTAAAATCGTCACAAGGTTATCTGGAATCCCGTATCATTTGCAGAGCTTTCAAAGCAACTCACCATGCAGACTGTCAAAAGGCTTTTCAAGGTCAATAGAACAGAAAAAATGGACTCTACATCAAAGGAACGCAACCTCTATTGCAGATCTTTTTAGAGTTTAAAAGTGGCTTTTCAGCTTTTGCAGCTCAATTTGATCATTAGAATGATACATGATCCTCAAAGGCTGGAGCACCAACCCTAATTCTGTGATAATGAATTAAATGTACACAGAACGGTTGTCATAATCGAAGGAATAATCACTGGCAATGAGAAAAGGCGGCAAAAAAGACACCGGCAAATGCAGAATAACATCACGTGTTGATCCTTGGGAAAAATTGATTTAACTCATTGATTTATCACAATCACACCAATGAAATAACATCATGCTGTAGCACTGGCAGAAAACCGACTTCAAATGCCTTTTATCCAGCCAATCGGAGTTCAAATAATCTAATAATTGGTATAATGTTCCAATGCAACTAAGTCAACTTTTTGATATCTGAGGCCTCTAACAGGGATGTTGAGACACCTAAAGCAAAAAATGTCGATTTAATTTAAGAAAATAAAAGTCTTGCATTAGACATGAAGTAGAATTAAAGTAAAAGCAAATAAAAATAATAAAAATAGAAGAGGAGGAAAACGTGATAATTGAACTGGACAAAAGGCCTTTGAAGTCAGGGCAAGCAGAGAAGTTAGCGCTCCAAAGGGGGTGTGAACCAATTTTTCCCCTTTTATTTTTATTTCCCACAGCCTTGCTAATGGAGCAATGATGCAGAACAGAACCATGATTTTCAAGTGTCATTTTCCACCAAAGATTTGGATCATAATCTAGCAAAAGTTTTTTTTTCTAATATTAGCTGTTTATAGCAGCCAAAGAGAAGATATTCTACCTTTGAAATCTGCCTCAGAAAAAATTCAAATGAGCCCTTTAGATTACCACTACACTATTGGAAGAGCAGCATGATGTTGTCAGCTTTACTACTGTGAAGACTTATACCAGAATAACTACATAGACAAACAGCTATGGATAGGTTAATGCCAGCTAATACTCTCAAGATAAACTGAATTTTCTGCTTAAGTCCTTAAACATTTTAGTTTTTTTTTAAAATTCATTAGGATGCAGGTCACAATTTTCAATATTTTGCCACTACATGCGATATAATGATTTAAGGGAGAGAGGTATCTAATGGCGTTCATGTACTTTTCCTGACCTCTGCTCAAGAAGGGAAAAATGACTTTGTGGATGCCTTCATTGATGAAAGGGTTGCCAGTAGGATCCAAGGCCAATAATCATCAAATATTTGCCTCCTCCAACTTAACTCAGCTTGTATGAGCCCTGAATGATTAAGGGAGAAAAAGAGGAGCACCAAAAAATGTGCAGGTTATACAATGAAAAACTTGAGAACAAGTGCACAGAAGGGAGAATTAACTATATGTGGTTGGCGACATGAAGAAAAATCAATGCTGTTTATACTCTTATGAAAATATTTTTTTTTTAAATGGATGGTCCAACACAATTTTTAAGAACATCTTTTAAATTTTACAAACCAGTTTTAAGTTACACATTTGATCTTCAGTATGCAGCAATTCTATATTTAGAATTAATTTTTAGGTGTACACTGCATCTAGGAGATTGGAAACAATGGGCTCGATTTTCATTGGGCCGTGAGGCGGGCTTTTAGGCGTGTGGGGGGTTAAAATCGCAAAACCTAGGGGTCACGACCCCCCCCGCCTGATTCCCGCCTCCACGCCATTTTAACCTAGGTGTGTCTGATTGACCCTTTAGGGCCCTTAAACAGCACTGAGTGGCCTTTATAATCCCATTTTAACAGGCCCTTGCCTGTTTAACCCTTTTCCCACGTAAAACACGCCTGGTGGGGATCACGCCTGTGAAACCTGGTGTGAACACTATTGGCTTGTTGACTATCAGCTGCAGGTCCAGCATTAATGAAGATATTTGATCAGTCATCATTTGCAGGTGGCAGGACTTTGTCGTCTCAGGTCTGGGGGAACTTTTACCAGGCCTAGCCACACCTGTGGAAGGTTGGAGCCTCACACACTTCTCCAGTGTGACCTCCTGCGAGACCACTCTCGCCACTCTCACTCAGTGCTTCCTCAACTGAGGCATCTACCAGAAGCATGGGAGGCTTTTTTTTCCTTCCCTTCTTGGCATTAGAGGACCTCCAGCACCAGGCACGCCAGCAGCAGAACCAGGCACAACAGCAGCACCAGCAACAGCAGCAGCAGCAGCAGGAACAGGAGCGACAGGCTGCTGCTCACCCACCTGAGGCAGCACAGGCCAGAAGGGGCCATCGCATGGAAGCCCGTCAGCACAGGAGATACCCCCCAAACACGGTCTACAGACACAGGGTCAGCTACCTCAAAATGACTGAGCAGCAGTGCCAAAGGCGGCTCTGACTTTCGCGACAGGTGGTGACTGACATCTGCGCAATGATACAGCAAGACCTGCAGCCCAGAGGACCAGGTGGACACTCCTTACCAGTGGCCATCAAAGTCACCACCGCACTCAACTTTTTTGCCTCAGGCTCATTCCAGGGATCAGCAGCAGACATCAGCGACATCTCCCAGTCGGCCGCACACACTTGCATCACACAGGTAACCGATGCCCTCTTTGCCCTCGCGCACAATCACATCCATTTCACCAGGGATCGCGCAAATGTGACGGCGCGAGCGGTTGGATTAGGTCATCTGGCAGAATTTCCAAGGGTGCAGGGCGTCATTGACTGCACACATGTGGCCCTTAGGGCACCCTCTCACAATCCAGGTATTTTTGTCAACCGCAAGAGCTTCCACTCCCTTAACGTTCAGCTGGTGTGTGACCACAAGAAGGAGATTTTGCATGTTTGTGCCAAGTACCCTGGCAGTTGCCATGACTCCTTCATACTGCGCCAGTCTAGTGTGCTTCCGCTATTCAGTCCGCCAGACCAACTTCATGGATGGCTAGTGGAGACAAGGGCTATCCCCTGAGTACTTGGCTAATGACGCCATTGAGGAGGCCAGCCAACGAAGCTGAGGAGCGCTACAACTGCAGCCACATTTCCACCAGATCCATAATCGAGCAAACCATCGGCTTGCTTAAGGTGCGCTTCAGATGCCTGGATAGATCAGGTGGTGCCCTACAGTACTCAGCAGTCAGGGTCGCCAAAATCGTTGTGGTTTGCTGTGCACTCCACAACATGGCACAGCGTCGTGGCTTGCAGATTCCTGAGGACCAAGTGGCTCCTCTCATACCCTCCTCAGATGATGATGATGAGGATGATGAGGAGGAGGAGGAGGAGGAGGAGGGCGAGAACGAGCATCTTGCAGAGGCCCATCAACCAGCGGCAGCATTACGCGAGAACATTGCTGTCCGGGATTCAAGGAACGCATTCATCCTGGCCAGATTTGCTTAGCCTAGTAAATCAAACTCTTTTGCCTCGCAGCTTCTTACCTGAGCATCGACAATGGCCAAACCCTGCGGATTCTGAGCTATTTGACCAGCATCCTGACAACTGCAAGTAATCCTAAGCCCTCAATGTGAAAGCCCCATTCGCGAAATGACACACGCCAGAACTGCAGCAGTTGCCATCAGAATTTTTATGAAACACACACAACTGATGGCATTTTTCCAAAATACACAGCATTTCACCCAAGTGACCAGCATTTCACCCTTGTGACTATTTGTGCTTTATTTTCCTCTTACGCGTGCTCCTACGTAGTGGTTCCCCTGTGGCTTCAGCAGATGTGTAGGCCCCTTGCTGACTTTCCTGCTGCTCCTGTCTCGACACCTTTGGCGGGCGTCCTCTGGGGTGGTGAGCATGTGAGGGCTTGCCAGCAGTCTGCTGCTCCTGCGGCTGTGCAGGAGTTGAGACGTCTATCTCCGTTGGGTGTGGACTCCGGCGGGGCTCTGACCGAGGGCTCTGCAGTGGCATGGAAGTGTGAGCGCTTGGAGAGGAGCCCCCACTTCCTTGAGGTCTGCCACCAACCTCCCTCTCATGGGTCAGGTCCCTCTCAGTGCCTGCAAGTGGCTTGAGAGCAGCTTGCTGCACATCAGAGGGGGCCATGGGGGCCCGCATCTGCAATGGCAATCCTACTCAGAAGGACTTCCATGAAGGTCTGGTTTCTCTGTTCAATAGATGCCCATCGCTCCTCAAGAGATGTCATTCTATTCTGAACACTCACCATGTTTTCCATACCCTGGCGACTAACCTCCTCCTTGGCCGTAGCCCTCCTCTCCTCTACCGTAGCCAGCCTTACCATAGAGGCAGCAATCATTTCCATGTAGGTAGCCATCCTTTCCGTGTTGATGCGTTCATGCGCCACTGACTCCACAAAGGCTCTGCTCATGTTCGCTATGGACTCCTCCATTCGCTCCACACTCGCAGCGACCCTGGAGACAAAACCTGCCAGAGACTCCTGCATCTGTGCATGGAGCTCCATCACCTCTGATCTTACAGATGGACCCAGAGGCAGAGGGTCAACATGCAACTGAGTCGAGCTGGCAGAGTCCTGCACCCACTGACGAGGACTCGCCATTGCTTTCCCTGTCTCCACAATCTGCTGATGCTCACTTGTGAGCTGTGATACACCAAGTGACAACACTGCTCTATGTCCCGAAGGTCCCACCGAGGTGTGAGTGTCTGCGCTGGTGCTGGGTGTGCTTATTTCTGATGACGCTGTGCCCTCAGAGGTTGCATATTCCTCTGAGGGGTCTGGCTGCTCAGGCTCCTCCTCCTGCAGAGTGGGGATGGGGGCTCTTGATGGTCCTGTGGGGGAGTCAAGGAAAAAGTTAGAGATGTGATGCCAAGGTTACATGCACATTGCATTTTGCAGATGATCATTATCAGCGACTCATGCAATGCCAATGAGAGAGAGGGAAAACTATTCTGTCACCAGCTTGCGGGGATGCTCCTGTCTGTCCTTCCCCAACTTCCGATTCGCAGTCAGCCCCGGCAATCTCCAGGACACCTTCCTCCCAGTGGGTGAGCTGGGCTAATGAGGGCGGCCCTCCTCCTGTCCTGGCTCGCTCTCTCCTGTTGTGAGCTCTCTTTTCCTGCAATGAGGGAGCCAAGTGGACGTTGAGTGAGAATGAAGGAGTGAGTGCAGAGATTGCATAGCATAGATACTTAGAAGGAGACAAAGATGGAGAGAGGTTGCAAGACCAAGGGCCCTCCCTGTGTGTAGTCAGTTGTGTTCAAAGCATCAGAGTGAGAGGGAGTGTGAGGGCTGCTTGGTGGAATAGTTCTGTGATTGTGAGCATAGCGAGAGAGGGAATGGCTAAGGGTGCATGGATCTGAGTGTCTAGTGGGATGTGCAGGAAGAGATTGCTAAAGCTGAGTGCTGGTGAGGAAAGGCAATGGGGAACAGATTGAGGGTGATGGAAACTTCATGCAGTACTTACTTTTCCAGTGCGAAGAAAGTCATGGGATCGTTTCCTGCACTGCAACCACGTTCTTCGTGTAAGCCCCAAGGAGTTGACTTGACCTGCCACCTCTAGCCACACAGGTACGATAGCAAAATACTGCAGATGCTGGAAATCCGAAATAACAACAGCAAATGCTGGAAAAACTCAGCAGGCCAGGCAACATCCATGGAAAGAAATTAGAGTCAAAGTTTCGGGTCAAAACCCTTTGTCAAGACTAAAGAGGCACAGGGAATGAAATAGATTAAGAGGCCAGGCTGGGAGAGAACAAAAGAGGAGACATTAAGAGGTATTCAAAATGAGACGAGATGGTGATCGGACTAGTGGAGACAAAAGACAGCTCTAGATTAGGTGTGAAATGCGCTGGCAGAATGGGAGACAGCTGCCATGTGGGAGAGAGAAAAAAAAAGAAAGGGGTGGGGGAAAGGCCAAAACAAAGGTGTGGATAAAAAATACAAGTAAAAATGAAATAGGGGCCGAGATTATGATCTGAAATTGTGATCCCACCACCAAACGCATCTTCCCCTCCCCTCCCCTTTCAGCATTCCGTAGGGACTGCTCCCTCCAAGACACCCTAGTCCACTCCTCTATCACCCCCAGCACACCTTCCCCTTCACCTGGCACCTTCCCGTGCAAGCGCAGGAGATGTAACACCTGCCCTTATACCTCCCCCCCTTCCCACTGTCCAGGGCCCCAAACACCCCTTCCAGGTGAAACAGCAATTTACTTGTACTTCTTGCAATCTAGTATACTGTATTCGCTGCTCACGATGCGGTCTCCTCTACATTGGGGAGACCAAACGCAGATTGGGTGACCGCTTTGCGGAACACCTCCGTTCAGTCCGTAAGGGTGACCCCAAGCTTCCGGTCGCCTGTCATTTTAATTCACCACCCCATTCCCACTCGGACCTCACCGTCCTCGGCCTCTTGCATTGTTCCACGGAAGCTCAACGTAAACTCGAGGAACAGCACCTCATCTTCCGATTAGGCACTTTACAGCCTTCCGGACTCATAGAAACATAGAAACATAGAAGATAGGAGCAGGAGTAGGCCATTCGGCCCCTCGAGCCTGCTCCGCCATTCAATGAGATCATGGCTGATCATCCAAATTCAGTACCCTGTCCCTGCCTTCTCCCCATATCCCTTGATCCCTTTAGCCTTAAGAAATATATCCAACTCTTTCTTGAATACATTTAATGAACTGGCCTCCACTGCCCTCTGTGGCAGAGAATTCCACAGGATCACCACTCTCTGGGTGAAGAAATTCCTCCTCATTTCAGTCCTAAATGGCTTACCCCTTATCCTTAGGCTATGACCCCTGGTTCTGGACTCCCCGGCCATCAGAAACATCCTTCCTGCATCTAGTCTGTCCAGGCCTCACAGAATTTTATAGGTTTCGATGAGATCCCCTCTCAATCTTCTAAACTCCAGTGAGTATAAGCCCAATCGACACAATCTCTCCTCATATGTCATTCCTGCCATCCCAGGTATCAGCCTGGTGAATCTTCGCTGCACTCCTTCCATGGCAAGAATGTCCTTCCTCAGGTAATAAGGCAATTTCAGATCATAACCTCGGCCCCTATTACATTTTTACTTATATTTTTTATCCACACCTTTGTTTTGGCCTTTCCCCCCACCCTTTCTTTTTTTTCTCTCTCCCACATGGCAGCTGTCTCCCATTCTGCCAGTGCATTTCACACCTAATCTGGAGCTGTCTTTTGTCTCCACTAGTCCTATCACCATCTCGTCTCATTTTGAATACCTCTTAATATCTCTTCTCTTTTTTCTCTCCCAGCCTGGCCTCTTAATTGATTTCAATCCCTGTGCCTCTTTAGTCTTGACAAAGGGTTTTGACCCGAAACGTTGACTCTAATTTCTCTCCACGGATGTTGCCTGGCCTGCTGAGTTTTTCCAGCATTTTCTGTTGTTATTTCTAGCTACACAGCCTTGGTCTGGCTGGGAGGCCTCTTCCTCCCTGAAGAAGGGAAGAGGACCTCCCTGTGGGCCCTAGCACCATCCAATAATGCCTGTAGTGAAGCCTCATCAAATTTGGGCGCAGATCTGGCCCACCCACTGGCCGTTCCTCCTGCAGGCTCCTGTGCCATCTTAATGTTGAAGGTTGGAAGCCTGCAGAGGAAGCAAGGCTTGCTGTGGACCTTAAAAGCAGCAGCAATGATGACGTCATATTCTGCGACTTTCTGACTGGAAATACTCAATTGCCAAGGCTTCCCACACGCTGGAAATCAATTGGCCAATTGTGTTAAATTTGCATCAATCTCACAGACCCATTTCCAATCGTGTCGGAATCACTAAATTCGGGGAACCTGCCAATTCCCTGCACCTGAACTAAAATCGACCCCAATGCCTATGAACTATTTCAAATACAGTCTACTCTTGTTAATGCAAAGTTGTTTTAGCTCTGAAAAGTTTGTATTTGAAGTTTAAATTAAGTAATTTAGATAAAACAACCCAGGAAACATTTTTTGCATGATTTCAATTCTAATTAACAGATAATTCAAGTTCAGCAACTTCAAATCAGCAGGAGTAGACTGTTAACTATTCAGGTTCTGGATTTAATGTAATATATACAAGAGCTTATGATTGGCGAAAACATCTGATAAATTATCTTGATATATAATGCTGCAATGGAGAACACGTCCTTCTTCTGTCACGACACAAAGAAAGCTAATTTGACTTTGAATAAAAAAGCAAAATTCAATATATGTATGGTCAGTTTTCCACAATTGGAATGAGAGTTTTAATAATAATTTATGATCCTTTCAGATAAAATTTGGTTAATTAAATTGATTACAGTCACCATTAAAATGTGTCTATTCTTTGCCTAATAAGGTATAAACTGTCCCCATTAGCTGTACATTACACTGAGGTAATATTTACTGTAATATGAAGTCCATCAGGCTTTTTGACTCTCAAAGAAATGCTGCTAAATGTATTTAAAATTGAATAATAGGCTTAGGATAACACAGACTGGGTTTATTCTATTGATCCTGGTTTGGTTCTAAAGATTAGTGTATGATAAAAAAAAATGTTTTAAATGTCAGTGTTTGATATTTGCTGCAGTTCATTCTGTGAACGTAACCTAATACTGATGCAGTACAAATATGTTTGAATTATAGAACTTTACCAGCAAACCTCCTGTGACATTGCTCAGAGTGAGTTGTTTTCTTATAACAATAAAGGCGTTATCAAAGTGCAACAGGAAAAGTGTTGCAAGAAATTATTGTGGCACTTATAGAAAGTGCATTCTACACTTCAGGGAACAAAATGCAACATTCCAGTTCCTGGTCCGAATCAAAATCCAGTTCTAAAAAGCTGTCCAGATTTATAGGAGTTCCTTCCAAAAGAAACTATGAAACTTTTCCCTAACACAATGATTCCATTCTGAAAGACGGACTTCATTTAGATGCAATAGAAAATGGGTCTTGTCCATTTTTGCCTCAAACCTTGGAAGTGGCTTTGTCACTTGAAGTGAATAATGTCACATTATTTAACCTCGAGCACTGGGGCTTTGGGTGAGAGCAATTGTAGAGATGCTTTATGGTGTTGTTGTTACGTGTGAACTTAGTGCCGCATGTGGCAGCCATGTGGCTAAATTGGATCAAGTTACATAAATCTGGCCATGATGAGGCAATCCCGGGCCTCCCAGGCAGCAATGTCCACCGCTGCTGGTTGCATCTGCATCTCAGCTTCCTCCTCCTCGTCTTCCACCCGCTCGTCCTCCTCCTCCTCTGAAAAGGCTGTGTGCAGTGCACCATACTCCTCCTGCAGCTCCAATCCTCGCTGCTGTGCTATGTTGTGCAGCACGCAGCAGACGACAATGATTCTGGAGACTCTGGCTGGTGCATACTGAAGGGCTCCTCCAGGACTGTCAAGGCATCTGAAGCGCATCTTCAGCATGCCTACTGCTTGTTCTATGACACATCTGGTGGCGATGTGGCTCTCATTATGATGCTCCTTGGCCTCAGTACTTGGCGTCCTCAGTGGTGTCATGAGCTACATCTTCAGTGGATAGCCCTTGTCCCCAAGCAGCCAGCCGGTAAGTCTGTATGAAGGTGTGAAGAGCTGAGGGAGGGTGGAGTGGCGCAGCACGAAAGTGTCATGACAGCTGCAAGGGAATCTGGCGCACACATGCATAATCATCTTTTTATGCTTGCAGACGAGCTGCACATTGAGGGAGTGGAAGCCTTTGCGATTCAGAATCACGCCTGGGTGATAATGGGGTGCCTTCATGGCCACATGTGTGCAGTCGATGACGCCCTGCACCTGTGGGAAGCCAGCCAGAGCCGCAAAGCCGAGCGCCCATTCAGTAACACTGGCTTCATCAGTGGCAAAGTTTACATTTTTTCAATATTCGTTTATGGGATGTGGGCGTCGCTGGCAAGGCCAGCATTTATTGCCCATCCCTAATTGCCCTTGAGAAGGTGGTGGTGAGCCACCTTCTTGAACCGCTGCAGTCCGCGTGGTGAAGGTACTCCCATAGCGTTGTTAGGGAGGGAGTTCCAGGCGTAAGTGAGGGGGAAAATAGACCAAAGCAGGTCATGGAGCTAATTCCTACGTTTTCTGGAACAATGGATTTCCCTGGGTAACCTGCTCCAAGTGCCAAGCATGAAAAGGGTGTCATAATGAAGGGTCAAGGCTGAAGATCAACATGTCAAAAAAATTAATTTCCCAGGCTTGTCATTAATTACACCTTGGTTAGAATACAGGCAAAACTGATCAAATACAAAAGTTTCCTCTCTCTGATTACTGGTACAATCCTAAATTAAATCAATTCTGTTAATTACAATCCAGTCCTTACTGGAAGCAAGTCCACAGCATATACTGAACAAGCCATTCTCATTCACGTCATAAGAATAAGTAGGACAGAAAATGCAACTGTTACACATGTGTATTTGTGGAACAAACTCCATTTTAAAGCTGGAATTGTTGCTCTGTACACTGCATGAAAATGATCTTGTATCCAACTTGGGGTATATTAGATTACTTATCACAGGTATGATCTTCCTCATTTTAGAAATGCATTTTAACTACACTTATAAACAGGAAATTATCATTATCCAGAAGAGCTTGACCATTCTTGCATCAAGCGCTTTTCCCCATCCTGTATAAAAGGTGTAAGCGCATAAATGGAAAGATAACAAAGTGAAAAACAAACTGAGGGTCAGGGAGGGTGATTTGAATATAGAGTTAAACAAGGAAGATCATATCAATGAAATGTAATGTAATATTCTTCCTCCTTCAACCTCCACATTTAACCAGAAGTGCGCTTAACTGATGCAGGACCTGGAGGTGGGATTCTGAGACCACAATGTGCTGACCAATTTGAAAAACTGCAGTAAAATGTTCATCTTCCTGAACTCTCTGATAAAGACAGAAATACTTACTTAAAAGCACGTGATATGCTTCATGTAGCTGGCCTGCAGATAGCATTGTACAACAACTTCCACAAATTGTACTAGTGCAACCCATGAACCAGGTAAAATGGGTTCAATTCTGTAGAATGGTGTTTCTACAGAAAAGCATAACCTAAGGAAATACCACTATCCAGTTTTCTAACTTCCTAGTAAGTTTTCTTTTATTCCCAAAGGAAACAAAATACACTTATTGGTGTATAGTTTTAAATCAATCAATAAAAGATTTTTGAGATGCCAAAGTATCAAAATTTTTGTGGATAAATGAAACTCAGTTAACATTTCTGCAAAAAGTGAAGGATATGATTTTCAAAAAAGTTCACTACTGCAATATGCAGAAATTAATGCTAACAGGGTGATTGTTTCATCTGTTAAAAAACCTTAACTCTAGCAAGAACACAGATGTTGAAATCGTTCTGACATTAGATTGCTAGCACAAGTTTTAAATCCCAGGTGCAAATTAGCTGGTAATTGGGGAAACCTGCTTGACTAACCTCTTTGATTTAATTGAGGAAGTAACATAAAAAAAAAAAATCCAAGGTGGACGTCAGAAAGTCCGACGACCTTATGTGCCTGGGCTCCTTGAGAGCCACTGATGTCCTCCTTGAAAGGCTGCTACACAAGTTTCAGGCAGTGGGTATTCTTCATAAAATTTGGAGGTGGATAAGGAACTGGCTGAGAGAAGAAGCAGTAAACATAGAAACATAGAAGATAGGAGCAGGAGTAGGCCATTCAGCCCCTCGAGCCTGCTCCGCCATTCAATGTGATCATGGCTGATCATCCAAATTCAGTACCCGGTCCCTGCTTTTTCCCCATACCCCTTGATCCCTTTAGCCTTAAGTAAGTAATTGCTAGTTAGAGGAGCAATGCCAGGAAGATGTACTGAGTAGAGTGGTCAGAGATTAGTACAGGAACAACCTGGATTCAGAAACACAAAGCTGCAAATGATACTAAGCTAAGGGGAGGGGACAGTCAAGTCTGATCAAGCAACCAAGTTACGACAGAAGAAACTAGATAAAATTTGCAGGTGTGCAGAACGATGGCAAATTAAATTCACCACAGATAAGTGCAATTTGCACATTGGAAAAAGAAAGCAGCGGAAATAATGAATGCTGTTGAACTGCATTGGGGAAGAGGCTGCAGATTATCTGGGAATGGTAGCATTTTCTTCAGCATAAACATTTAACCATGTTTCAATTATTGCAGAGCACCAATAAACAAAACAGAACGCTGAGCTGTATTGCAATATCGGTGTAGAATTAAGTCAGAGGTGTCATGCTGAAGCTCTGTAGTGCCCTGATCAGCCTGCACCTTGAGTACTGAATTCACTTCTGGTCACAGAGACACAAGGCCAACATCCAAACTCTGGAAGAGAACAGCCACATAGCTGCTTCCTAGTGTCAGAGGACCGAGTCATAAGCAAAGATTTTTTTTAAACTTACTCTTCAGCCTTGAAAGGAGGCGAATAGGAGATAAACATACTACATAATTAGTCTAGGAAAAAATTAATCCAGAATACTATATCAAGTTAAGCCTTGACTATCGGCAAGGGGAATTAATTACAAACTAGTAAAAGGCAACATCAGAACTCATTATAGAACGCAGTTTTCCACACATTAATACCTGGAACTAAAACCTCTTTAATTAATCAAGAGGCAGGTGACTGCTGCGATGGACGGAGTGGGGGCTGCGGGGGAAGGAGGGGAAGATGCACAAACATGGGGTTCTATGGAAAAATTAGCTAGATGGGCTGAATGACCTCTTTTATCTGTAGTTATGTTTGTAATCTTGGGATCGTTCAGGAACATTCTCCATGCAGATGAAGGGTCAAATACAACACAGTGATCTGCGAGATCGGTTTGACGGTTTCTGCTGTGAAGGAGGCATCATGACTCATTAGCGGTAGCCTATACTGAGCTTGTCATTTTTTGTAAGACTATAAAATAGTGAGATGTAGGCTGGGATATTTTGCTTCGACACTCACCAGCCTGCAATTTTCCGCCTGTTAAAATGAATGGGAAGAAACTGCCGGGCTAACGGGCACAGAAGCGGAAAAATGCCAGTCCCAGACTTCACGTTTCTTTGATCTAACAGCATCTGTTCTGCAGCACTGGAATCTAACCGCTGAAGCCAATAGCTCTTTCGATACGTGAACAACTACATCAAATTAAGCTGAATGCTATTAAAATTCTGGCTTTCTCCCAACACTTTTAACCCCTTTTCACAACAGAAAAGTAGTTTTCATCAGCAAATCCACATCTCCTATGAACTGAAGCTCTCACACTTATGCATGGCATGAATGGAATACCGTGCCACAGGACTAACAATTAGGCTTTCGCCACAGGATTGTGCACCAGTACCCCATTGGCTGCTTGCCGTGCTTTTATATCTATTCCAAAAGGGGCACAGTCAGACCAATATGTTCCGAGTATAACTAATAGTCCAATTTATTTACAGAAAGAAGAAAGAAAACAATTTGTATATATATATATGTCATGCTTTTCAGAGCCACAGGGCATCCCAAAGAGCTTCTCAGCCAATTAATTACTTTTGAAGTGTAGTCACTGTTGTTATGTAGGCAAAAGTGGCTATCAATTTATGCACAGCAAGAACCCATAAACAGCCATAAAGTAAATGACCAGTTAATGCGTTTTGGAATTGTTGCTTGAGGGATAAGTGTTGGCCAGGAAACCAGTTGAACTCCCTGCTCTTCTTTGAATAATGCCATGGATTTTTTTTTTATATATCCCGCAGAACAGAAGGGTCCTCAGTTGAATGGCTTATCCAAAAGGTGGTACCTCCACCCATGCAGCATACCTTCAACACTGCACTTAAGTGTCAACCTAGATTGTGTGCTCAAGTCCTGCAGTGGGGCTTGAACCCATGACTCTGGAGAGCTAGCAGTGAGTAAAGATGACAGTTAAATTACATAGGAGCAAAAAAACACAGCAAGATACTCGTAATACAATTATTCAGAAAACAACTAAGATTGAATCAGTCCACAAGAGTTTAAATATCATCAAAATGCATTTCTTCTGCAGTCTGATAATAACGAAGAGTAATGCAGAAATGAGATTTTCCAACAGGACATCTGTACATTAGTGACACAATAAACCTGCCCACTGCATAGAGTCCAATCATTTTAGACTCAACTGAAATTGAACTAAAGATGACAGGAAAGCTGATTATATATATTCCCTAATCAACAGGGTTCTGAATAAAGAAACATCAATCAAGCCCATTCAAAGTCACAAAGTTGCATGTGGCGAGTAGAATAACTTGACAAGTCACCGCTCACACCTCATCCCAGACCTCATAAGGGCAAGTAATACTTTCTGACTATGATTAATTAGATTAGCCTACAATAAAGCTTTGGCATCCTGGCTATTCTGCAGCTGAGACAGTGGAGCTCTGGCCCTCAAATGTAGCCCAGCAAGTGAAGACAGCTTCCAAGTTCTTTAAAAAACACACACATTGTCCTGTATACCTCCAATCTTATATAAAAATATAATGCAGTTATTTCTCTCTTTGACGCAGTACACAGCCCTTATGATTATTGTCAAAATGTTAGCAACTAGATTGGTACTCACAACCATTTGCACCAAAAAGCAGCGTTACCACCTAACTCTTCTTCTCTTCTTAAGCAGTCCCTCGGAACCGAGGATGACTTGCTTCCACATTAAAAATGAGTTCTCAGGTGACTGATGAGCCCAATGCGGGTCCTACAGTCTCTGTCACAGGTGGGGCAGACGGTGGTTGAAGGGGTGGGTGCGTGGGGTGCTTGGGTTGACGTGCGCTCCTTGTGTTGCCTGCACTTGGCTTCCGCTTGCTCCCGGCGAAGAGACTCGAGGTGTTCGGCGCCTTCCCAGATACTTCTCCTCCACTTTGTGCGGTCTTGGGCCAGGGATTCCCAGGTGTCGATGGGGATGTTACACTTTTTCAAGGAGGCTTTGAGGGTGTCCTTGAAGCGTTTCCTCTGCCCACCTGGGGCTCTCTTGCTGTGCCGGAGCTCCGAGTAGAGCGCTTGCTTTGGGCTTGCGGACAATGTGACCCGTCTATCGGAGCTGATTGAGCGTGGTCAAAGCTTCGATGCTGGGGATGTTAGCCTGAGCAAGAACACTGACGTTGGTGCGCCTATCCTGCCAATGGATTTGCAGGGTCTTGCGGAGGCAGCGTTGGTGGTACCCCACCTAACTACAAGCTCAAAGACTGACACTTCAGTCAGCTTGAAGCTTCTTGTTTCCCTGCAGAATTGTATACCTTGGATTAGCTTGAGAATTGAAGATTTTAGCAGCTTTGTGATTAGAGCTGGGGAAAGGTTGCAAGTGCCCAATAGATCTTTACTGCACTTATAGCTGAGACTTTCAAAAGAATAGAATAGTTCCGACAACTGAAGTACACTCAGGCAAAAAATTGCAATGTTTTACAAAAGCAAACATAGGCGTCAGTTGTGATATTTGGGAAGCTAGAATTTAAAAAGTCCAATTTTTAAACTGAATTCAGTAAACCTTTAATCCACCTACATTTTCTTTTCTTTTTATCCTGGTAATTTATGTGCGAATGATATGCAATTCATTGTTGTTGCCTATCTGATTATGGAATATGCTAGTTAGCACTGCAACTGAGAATGCAATAGCAAACCATATCTGTGCAGGTGCTAACATCAAAGAATCCCAGATACAGTGCAGTTAAATTTTCACAGTAAAAGCATGCTGCATCAGATTTTGTGCTCTCTCTACAAGCAGCCTCACGACTCCAGTCTCACTTACCATACATGCCAGTTGCATGTACTTTTTTACATCTCCTGCCTTTCAGAATGGAAACAGTGTGTTGCCTTTTATGAATCTGGCTTAGCAACCATTCTTAATGAGAAAGTTCAAAGTTTGGATGGCCTGGATTTTGCGGTCAGCGGCGAAGGGACGGCGCACGCCGTTAACTTTGAAGAAAGCTGCCCACAAAGGTTTAGCGGGCTCTGTGGTGTCGATCTCCCCGATTCAGTTGTCAATTTAAATCTGGCAACATACCTAGAAACAGAGAAGATAGAAGCATGAGTAGGCCATTTGGCCCCTCGAGCCTGCTCCGCCATTCAATGAGATCATGGCTGATCATCCAAATTCAGTACCCTGTTCCTGCCTTCTTTCCATATCCCTTGATCCCTTTAGCCTTAAGAAATATATCCAACTCCTTCTTTAATATATTTAATTAATTGGCCTCTACTGCCTTTTTTCACCACTCTCTGGGTGAAGAAATTCCTCCTCATCTCTGTCCTAAATGACTTACCCCTTATCATTAAACTGTGACCCCTGGTTCTGGATTCCCCGACCATCGGGAACATCCTTCCAGCATCTAGTCTGTCTAGACCTGTTAGAATTTTATAAGTTTCGATGAGATCCCCTCTCATTCTTCTAAACTCCAGCGAGTACAAGCCCAATCGACCCAATCTCTCCTCATACGTCATTCCTGCCATCCCAGGTATCAGCCTGGTGAATCTTCGCTGCACTCCTTCCATGGCAAGAACATCCTTCCTCAGATAAGGCGATCAAAGCTGCACACAATACTCAAGATGTGGCCTCACCAAGGCCCTGTACAACTGCAGCAAGACATCCTTGTTCCTGTACTCAAACCCTCTCACTACGAAGGCCAACATACCATTCTTAAAAGCATGCTGCACCTGCATGCTTACTTTCAGCGACTGGTGCACAAGGACGCCCAGGTCTCGTGGCACTTCCCCTTCTCCCAATCTATTGCCATTTAGATAATAATCTGCCTTCCTGTTTTTGACACCAAAGTGGAGAACCTCGCATTTATCCACGTTATATTGCATCTGACATGCTTCTGCCCAATCGCCCAACCTGTCCAAATCATACTGGAGTTTCTCGTCATCCTCATCACAGCACACACGCCCACCCAGCTTTGTGTCGTCTGCAAACTTGGAGATATTACATCTCGTTCCCTTGTCCAGATCATTAATATATATTGTGAATAGCTGGGGTCCAAGGACCGATCCCTGCGGTACCCCACTAGTCACTGCCTGCCACTCGGAAAAAGACCCGTTTATTCCAACTCTTTGCTTTCTGTCTGCCAAGCAGCTCTCTATCCAAGTCAATCCCATGTGCCTTAATTTTACACGCTAATTTCTTATGCAGGACCTTATCGAAAGCCTTTTGAAAATCCAAATACACCACATCCACTGGTTCTCCCTTATCTATTTTACCAGTTACATCCTCAAAAAATTCCAGTAGATTAGTCAAGCACGATTTACCTTTTGTAAAGCCATGTTTACTTTGTCCGATCCGGTCACTTTTTTCCAAGTGCTCTGCTATTACATCCTTTATAATGGACTCTAGCATTTTCCCCACTACCGATGTCAGGCTTACTGGTTTATAATTCCCCGTTTTCTCTCTACCACACTTTTTGAACAGTGGGGTAACATTAGCTACCCGCCAATCCATGGGTACTGTTCCAGAGTCTATCGAATTTTGGAACATGACCAGCAATGCATCTACTATTTCTAGGGCCACTTCCTTAAGTACCCTAGGATGTAGATTATCAGGCCCTGGGGATTTATTGGCCCTCAATCCCATCAATTTCCCGAACACCATTTGCCTACAAATACTGATTTCTATCAGTTCCTCCCTCTCATCAGATCCTATGTTCCCCGACAGCTTTGGGAGGTTATTTGTGTCCTCCTTTGTGAAGACAGAACCAAAGTATGTATTTAATTGGTCTGCCATTTCTTTGTTCCCCATTATACATTCCCCTGATTCTGACTGCAAGGGACCTACGCTTGACTTCACCAATCTTTTTCTCTTCACATATCTATAAAAGCTTTTACAGTCAGTTTTTATGTTCCCTGCAAGCTAACTCTCATACTCTATTTTCCCCTTCTTAATTAATCCCTTTGTCCTCCTTTTTTGGATCCGAAACTGCTCCCAATCCTCAGGTTTACTGCTTTTTCTGGCCAATTTATATGTCCTCTCCTTGGATATTATGCTATCCCTAATTTCCCTTGTTAGCCATGGTTGAGTCACCTCTTTTGTTTTATTTTTATGCCAAACTGGGATGAACAAATTCTGAAGTTCATCCATGCGATCTTTTAATGTTTGCCATTGCCCATCCACCGTCAACCCTTTGAGTGACATTCCCCAATCAATCCTACCCAACTCGCACCTCATACCATTGTAGTCTCCATTATTTAAATTCAGGACCCTAGTCTCTGAGTCAACTATTTCACTCTCCATCTTAATGAAGAATTCTATCATATTATGATCGCTCTGACCCAAGGGGCCTCGCACAAGATTGCTAATTAATCCTTTCTCATTACATAATACCCAGTCTAAGATGGCCTGATCTCTAGTTCGGTCCTCGACATATTGGTCCAGGAAACCATCCCGTATACACTCCAGGAATTCCTCCTCCACAGTATTGTTACTAATTTGGTTAACCCAATCTATATGTAGATTAATTAAAGTCACCCATGATAACTGCTGTGCCCTTATTGCACGCTTCTCTAATTTCCCGTTTAATGCCATCCCCGGCCTCTGCATTACTGTTTGGAGGTCTATATACCACTCCCACTAACGTTTTCTGCCCGTTGGTATTTCTCAGTTCTACCCAAACAGATTCCTCATCATCAGAGCTAATATCCTTCCTTTCAATTGTGTTAATCCCCTCTTTAACCAGCAATGCTACCCCACCTCCTTTTCCTTTCTGCCTATCTTTCCTGAATATTGAATACCCCTGGATGTTGAGTTCCCAGCCTTGGTCACCCTGGAGCCATGTTTCCGTAATCCTAATCATATCATATCCGTTTACCTCTAATTGCACAGCTAATTCATCCACCTTATTACGAATGCTCCTCGCATTAAGACACAAAGCCTTCAGGCTTGTTTTTTTAACGCTCTTAGACCTATTAGAATTATTATTTACTGTGGCCATGTTTGATTTAAACCGTTGATTTCTCTGGCTGCCACTTCTGTTTTTCTCCTTCCTATCTTTTGTTTTTATCCTTGTTTCCCTTTCCTCTGTCCCCCTGCTCATGTTCCCAACCCCCTGCCATTTTAGTTTAAACTCTCCCCCAGAGCACTAGCAAACACTCCCCCAGGACATCGGTCCTGGCCCTGCCCAGGTGCAAATCATCCGGTTTGAACTGGTCCCACCTCCCCCAGAACCGGTTCCAATGTCCCAGGAATTTGAATCCCTCCCCCTGGCACCATTCCTCTAGCCACGTATTCATCTGAAATATCCTTCTATTTCTACTCTGACTAGCATGTGGCACTGGTAGCAATCCTGAGATTACTACCTTTGAGGTGCTGTTTTTTAATTTACCTCCTAACTCCCTATATTCAGCTTTTAGGACCTCATCCCGTTATTTACCTATATCATTGGTACCTATATGCACCATGACAACTGGCTGTTCACCCTCCCCCTCCAGAATGCCCTGCAGCCGCTCCGAGACATCCTTGACCCTTGCACCAGGGAGGCAACACACCATTCTGGAGTCTTGTTTGCGGCCGCAGAAACGCCTATCTATTCCCCTTACAATAGAATCCCCTATTACTATAGCTCTCCCCCTCTTTTTCCTCCCGTCCTGTGCAGCAGAGCCACCCCTGGTGCCAGGAAGTTGGCTGCTGCTGCCTTCCCCTGGTAAGCCATCCCCCCCATCAGTATCCAAAGCGGTATATCTGTTTGAGAGGGGGATGGCCAAAAGGGACCCCTGCACTACCTGCCTGTGCCTAGTACTCTGCCTGTTGGTCACCCGTTCCCTTTCTGCCTGTGCCACCTTTATCTGCGGTGTGACCAACTGATTAAACGTGCTATTCACGACGCCCTCAGCATCGTGAATGGTCCAGTATGTATCCAATCGCTGCTCCAGCACCGCAATGCGGTCTGCCAGTAACTGCAGCTGGGCATCTGTAGGGGATCAGTGGCGTCCAGGAACAGTGATGAGCAGCCAATCATGAATGAAGAATTCTCAGACAGCAAACCAGGAACTTTTTTTTTATTCGTTCATGGGATCTGGGCATCGCTGGCAAGGCCAGCTTTTATTGCCCATTATTAATTGCCCTTGAGAAGATGGTGGTGAACCGCCTTCTTGATCCGTTTGGAGAAGGTACTCCCACAGTGCTGTTAGGGAGGGAGTTCCAGGATTTTGACCCAGCGACGATGAAGGAACGGTGATATACTTCCAAGTCAGGATGGTGTGTGACTTAGCGGGAAACTTGGAGGTGGTGGTGTTCCCATGCACCTGCTGCCCTTGTCCTTCTAAGTGGTCGAGGTCGTGGGTTTGGGAGGTGCTGCCGAAGAAGCCTTGGTGAGTTGAAGCAGTGCATCTTGTAGATGGTACACACTGCAGCAACGGTATGCCGGTGGTGGAGGGAGTGAATGTTTAAGGTGGTGGATGGGGTGCCAATTAAGCAGGCTGCTTTGTCCTGGATGATGTCGAGCTTCTTGAGTGTTGTTGGAGCTGCACTCATCCAGGCAAGTGTTGCGTATTCCATCACACTCCTTACTTGTGCCTTGTAGATGGTGGAAAGGCTTTGGGGAGTCAGGAGGTGAGACACTCGCCGCAGAATACCTAGCCTCTGACCTGCTCTTGTTGCCACAGTATTTATGTGGCTTGTCCAGTTAAGTTTCTGGTCAATGGTGACCCCCAGGATGTTGATGGTGGGGGATTCGGCGATGATAATGCCGTTGAATGTCAAGGGGTGGTGGTTAGACTCTCGCTTGTTGGAGATAATCATTGCCTGGCACTTGTGTGGCGCGAGTGTTACCTGCCGCTTAACAGCCCAAGCCTGAATGTCGTCCAGGTCTTGATGCATGCGGGCATGGACTGCTTTATCTGAGGAGTGGCGAATGGCACGAAACATTGTGCAGTCATCGGCGAACATCCCCATTTCTGACCTTATGTTGGAGGGAAGGTCATTGATGAAGCAGCTGAAGATGGTTGGGCCTAGGACACTGCCCTGAGGAACTCCTGCAGCGATGTCCTGGGGCTGCAATGATTGATCTCCAACCACCACAACCATCTTCCTTTGTGCTAGGTATGACTCCAGCCAGTGGAGAGGTTCCTCCCCCCTGCCCCCCCGATTCCCATTGACTTCAGTTTCACTAAGGCTCCTTGATGCCACACTCGGTGAAATGCTGCCTTGATGTCAAGGGCAGTCACTCTCACCTCACCTCTGGAATTCAGCTCCTTTGTCCATGTTTGGACCAAGGCTGTAATGAGGTCTGGAGCCGAGTGGTCTTGACGGAACCCAAACTGGACATCAGTGAGCAGGTTATTGGTGAGTAAGTGCCACTTGATAGCACTGTCAACGACACCTTCCATCACTTTGCTGATGATTGAGAGTAGACTGATGGGGCAGTAATTGGCCCAATTGGATTTGTCCTGGATTTTGTGGACAGGACATACCTGGGCAATTTTCCACATTGTCGGATGGACGCCAGTGTTGTAGCTGTACTGGAATAGCTTGGCTAGAGGCACAGCTAGTTCTGGACCACAAGTCTTCAGCACAATAGCTGGGATGTTGTCGGGGGCCCATAGCCTTTGCTGTATCCAGTGCGCTCAGCCATTTCTTAATATCACGTGGAGTGAGTCAAATTGGCTGAAGACCACCATTCATGACTGGATGAGGCAGGACTGCAGAGCTTTGATCTGATCCGTTGATTGTGGGATCACTTAGCCCTGTCTATAACATGCTGCTTCTAAGCTTTTTAGCATGCATGTAGTCCTGTGTTGCAGTTTCCCAGGTTGGTACATAATTTTTAGGTATGCCTGGTGCTGCTCCTGGCATGCTCTTCTACACTCCCTATTGAACCAGGGTTGGTCCCTGGCTTGATAGTAATGGTAGAGTGAGGAATATGCCGAACCATGAGGTTACAGATTGTGGTGGAATAAAATTCTGCTGCTGCTGATGGCCCACAGCACCTCATGGATGTCCAGTTTTGAGCTGCTAGATCTGTTCTGAATCATTTAGCACGGTGGTAGTGCCACACAACACGATGGAGGGTGTCCTCAGTGTGAAGACGGGACATTGTCTCCACAATGAGGTGCGGTGGTCACTGCTACCAATACTGTCATGGACAGATGCATCTGCGACAGGTAGATTGGTGAGGACGAGGTCAAGTAGGTTTTTCCCTCGTGTTGGTTCTCTCACCACCTGTTGCAGGCCCAGACTGGCAGCTATGTCCTTCAGGACTCGGCCAGCTCAGTCAGTAGTGGTGCTACTGAGCCACTCTTCGTGCTGGACATTGAAGTCTTCCACCCAGAGTACATTCTCTGTGCCCTTGCTGCTCTCAGTGCTTCTTCCGAGTTGTGTTCAACATGGAGGAGTACTGATTCATCAGCTGAGGGAGGGCAGTAGGTGGTAATCAGCAGGAGGTTTCCTTGCCCATGCTTGACCTGAAGCCATAAGACTTCATGGGGTCCAGAGTCAAAGTTGAGGACTCCCAGGGCCACTCTTTCCCGACTGCATACCATTGTGCTGCCACCCTTGGTGGGTCTGTCCTGTCGGTGGGACAGGACATACCCAGGGATGGTGATGGAGGAGTTTGGGACATTGGCTGAAAGGTATGATTCTGTGAGTATGAATATGTCAGGCTGTTGCTTGACTAGTCTGTGGGACAGCTCTCCCAATTTTGGCACAAGTCCCCAGATATTGCTGAGGAGAACTTTGCAGGCTCGACTCGGCTGGGTGTGGCGTTGTCATGTCCGAAGCCGGTGCTGACGTTGATGCCGGGTGGTCCGTCCGGTTTTATTCTTGTTATTGTGTTTTGTAGCGGTTTGTTACAACTGAGTGGCTTGCTAGGCCATTTCAGAGGGCAGTTAAGAGTCAACCACATTGCTGTGGGTCTGGAGTCACATATAGGCCAGACCAGGTAAGGACAGCAGATTTCCTTCCCTAAAGGACATTCGTGAACCAGATGGGTTTTTATGACAATCCGATAGCTTCATGGTCACCATTACTGGTAGTAGCTGTTCATTCCAGATTTATTTAATTAACTGAATTTAAAGTGAACTAAAAAGCACTGATTATCATTCACTTTTTAATCATTTTACAGAAAGCTAAATAAAGATAAAACACACATGAGATTAAGGTAGAAGCTGAAATATCATAAACTATAAAAAATAAAAAATAAATTTTTATTACTTAAAAAATCTATGGAAGTTTTATCATGGAATAGAGGGAATGACACTCCACACTTATAAAATTAGTTTTTCAGGGCCAGAGAGGTTGTTCAGCAGTAATTATGACTTAGCACGCCATTAAAAACTCAGTTAGATCTCATTCAACAAGGCTGGTCATGAAGTTAAAAGCCCATGGGATCCAGGGCAAAGTTGGATTCAATACTGGCTTGGAGACAGGAAGCAGAGAGTAATGGTTAATGGGTGTTTTTGTGACTGGAAGGTCGTTTCCAGTGGGGTTCCGCAGGGCTCAGTACTAAGTCCCTTGCTTTTTGTGGTATAAATCAATGATCTAGACTTGAATATAGGGGGTATGCTTAAGAAGTTTGCAGATGATACTAAAATCGGCTGTGTGGTTGATACTGAAGAAGCAAGCTGTAGACTGCAGGAAGATATCAATAAATTGGTCAGGTGGGCAGAACAGTGGCGAATGGAATTTAATCCGGAGAAGTGTGAGGAAATGCATTTGGGGATGGCTAACAAGGAAAGGGAATACACATTAAATGGTAGGACACTGAGTAGTGTAGAGGAACAAAGGGACCTTGGAGTGCATGTCCACAGATCCCTGAAGGTAGCAGGCCAAGTAGATAAGGTGGTTAAGAAAGCTGTGTTGACTGCATCTGCGAAGACTGCAACAGTGCACCCTGTGGAGGAGCAGGGTATCACTGACAGCAACTTCCAGATTTCCACGCTTAACTGCTCATGTGCAGACGCCAGAAGTTGCTGTCAGATTTACACAGTAATGACAGCAGTTTCACCATCATTACAACCGCAAATTACGGTCCGATATCTTCGAATGACATACAATTATGCAATGAAATGCTATTTGGTATTTTTTTACAACAAAAGTTGTACACTAAAGTGTTTTTTTAAATCACTTTAAAAGCCTCATAACTTCAAATATATTACTTCTAAATCATAAAAGTGCAATGAAATTTAGTGACTAATTAGTTGAATAATTATTAATTAAGTTAATCAATTAAATGTTCAATTTGTTCAGTTTCTGATTTCACAGATTAAAAAGGGAACTATTTATTTCCATGTGTAAGAAAGAATTAGCATTTATATAGCACCTTTCAGGACGTCCCAAAGCAGTTACAGCCAATGGACTAATTTTGAATTGTAGTCACTTTTGTAATGTAAGAAATGTGCACAGCAAGGTCCCACAAACAGCAATGTGATAATGACCAGTGATATTGTTTGAGGAGTAAATATTGGCCAGGACACCAGGCAGAACTCCCCTGCTCTTCTTCGAAATAGTGCCATGGGATCTTTTACGTCCCTGACAGAGCAGATGGGCCCTCAGTTTAACATCTTATCCGAAAGACAGCACCTCTGACAGTGCAACACTCCCTCACTACTGCTCTGGAGTGTCAGCCTAGATTTTGTGCTCAAATCTCTGGAGTGGGATTTGAACCCACAACATTATTGAAACAGCTGAAAATGGGTTTATCACAAGCATTTTTAATGAGAGTGTCTACTCCACCACCTGTGAGTAACCCGATCTTAAATAACTGAAAATGATTTTAAAAAACCACACAGAACCATTTTCTAGTTACATTGGTATACAGCAGTCAGTTTCTTAGTAAATTAAAAAACATATTTAAAAGCTTTTAAAACATGTCTAATAGTGTCCTTGCGCCTCAAAAAAAAGCTTAATTTTAAGAGCCTCCTCGAAGGCTCACAAACGGGCACAATTAGTGGAATCTCTCCATGGTGATTAATTCGATCTGGAGGCATGGCCAGTTTTGTGGGAGGGGCCGGCTTACAGCACGATGTTTTTTAAACTGGCGTAACAGATCGCGGAAACTCGATTTGCGCTGGACGTAATTTGCACTTGAAATTCCTCGATCTTTTGCGCTGGTTTGGCCAATTTGGGGCGAATTGTGCTGAAAAAACACCAGGGCAATGATTTTACATCTTAATTGAAATGGCTGCTAGGCCACTAATGTCAGTTCATAACCAACCATAATTTAAATAAATATAAATATCATATTGAAAAAGAAACTTTAGAAACTTTTAAGTTTTGATAGAAGTATTCATAAAGTGACATGCTGTCCAATTTTAAAACAAACTATTTTCTCTTTAATATCAGATGCTTTGAGCTAATTTAAGACATTGTAATCAGGGTCAGCCAGCCAGTCTGGACCACCTGGAATGACCATCAAATCAGAGATTGGTTTCGCCTCGGGTCATAAGATCTGAAATGTTAACCTTTCTCCAGAGATGCTGCCTGACCTGCTGAGTGTTTCCAGTGTTTTCTGTTTTTATTTTCAATCTGATATTCCTGGATCCTTGAGGATTTGAGAGAGGATCCCAGGACATCCTCAAAGTCATCAGGTTTCTGTCCATCAGGCATTAGATTTCAATATTTTTCGGTATTTGTTGACTTACTAGCACGTTATTTCCATTGCTGTCTACTAAAAAAACAAATTCTGCAATAAGAAGTTTGTTTTGGGTAATCCACAGCATCTTTTAGAAATTAGGACTGGGGTCCCCAGGGGTGTGGCAATATTTGGAAGTGATACCCATAGAGAATCAAATCATTGCAAACAGATTGAAAATAGAATTACATGTAAAAGGTAAAGAAGAAAATGCTGCAGATAGATTGCTGCCATAATTTGATACAGAGGTAGCCTGTCACATCATCACTTCTGCAGACATGAACGCTGGGAATTTACTCAGGGGTTCTCCCGATTAACTGCCATGACTTCAGTTGAAGATCAGCAGAATCCCCGGATTGACGTGTAAACTCCTCCAAAGTTACAGCAGCCAATCGGGGCATACCTTAAGGAAATTCACTATTGGTGTAAGTCACACGATATCAGGAATGCTCTTCCTCAACCAGAATTCTGTTAAATGAGCAAATTTTTTTTATTTTGCCAGACATACAGCAGCTGGCCACTTCGGTAATACCGTTTTACAGAAGCACTCTTCTCATAAACCACATGATAAAGCAGGGTATAATATTGCTTATATCAAGCTTTCCTTGCTTTAAACATAGAAATATACAGGACCCAAAATGATAGAATCATAGAAACTTAAAGCACAGAAGGTCGTCATTCGGCCCAGCTTTTTGTCGATAACCCTGTAAGTTCCTCATCCTCAAGCACCTATCCAACTCCCTTTCTCCTCATCTCCCCTCTAGATCTTTTGCCAATGACTTTAAATCTATGACCTCTGCTTATTGACCCACTCACCAGAGGGAGTAGTTTTGCTCTACCTACTCTATCAAAACTTCTCATCATGAAAACCTCTATTAGGTCACCTCCCAACCTTCTCTGTTCCAAGGAGAACAGTCCTAACTTTTCCAACCTCTCCTTGCATCTTTCCTGAAGTGTAGTGCCCATATTGGTCCACAATACTCCAGCTGAGGCCTAACCAGTGATTTATAACATTCTAGCATGATCTCTTTGCTTTTATCTTCTATTCCTCTATTTGTAAACCCAAGTAACCCATATGCTTTTTTAACCATCTTATCAACTTGCCCTGCCACTTTTAAGGATTTGTGTATATGGACACCAAGGTCTCTCTGCTCATCTACACTTTTCAATATCATGCTATTTATATTATATTGTCTTTCCATATTAGTCCTCCCAAAGTGCATCACTTCACACGTCTCCACAATGAACTCCATCTGCCATTCTTCTGCCCATTTCACCACCCTGTCTATGTCAGCCTGAAGTCTACAACTTTCCTCATCATTATCCACTATGTTGGCAAGTTTTGTATCATCTGCAAACTTTATAATGTTGCTCCCTACACCCGAGTCTAGCTCGTTTATAAAAATTGAAAAGAGTAATGGACCCAAAACTGACTTTTGGGGAACAGCATTGAAAACCACCTCCCAGTCTGAAAAACATCATCCACCACCATCCTCTGCTTCCTGTCACTGAGCCAATTCCGTAACCATACCACTACTTTCTCTTAATTCTTCTTAACAAGCCTCCCGTGTGACTTTGTTGAATGCCTTCCAAAAGTCCATACATACAACATCTACTGCACTACCTTGATCAAGCTTCTCTGTTAGCTCATCAAAGAATTCAATTAACTTGGTCAGGCATGATTTGCCTTTAACAAATCCATGCTGGCTCTCCCTGATTAACCCATGCCTTTCCAAATGAAAGTTTATTTTGTCCCTGATGATAGTTTCCAATAATTTCAACAACACCGATGTTAGGCTGACTGGCCTGTAGTTTCCTGGTTTATCCCTCTTCCCTTTCTTCAATAGTGGTATTACATTAGCAACCCTCCCATCCTCCAGCACTACTCCTGCTCGCGATGCTTGGGACATCGTGAATAGCACGTTTACGGAGTTGGACACACCGCAGGTAGAGGTTGGACAGGCAGAAAGGGAATGGGTGACCAACAGGCAGAGTACTAGGCGCAGTCAGGTAGTGCAGCGGTCCCCTGTGGACATCCCCCTCTCAAACAGATACACCACTTTGAGTGCTGTTGGGGGGGATGGCTTATCAGAGGAAAGCAGCAGCAGCCAACTTCCTGGCAGCAGGGGTGCTTCTGCTGCACAGGACGGGAGAAAAAAGAGGGGTAGAGCTATAGTAATAGGGGATTCTACTGTAAGGGGAATAGATAGGCGTTTCTGCGGCCGCAAACGAGATTCCAGGATGGTGTGTTGCCTCCTTGGTGCAAGGGTCAAGGATGTCTCGGAGCGGCTGCAGAACATCTTGGAAGGGGAGGGTGAACAGCCAGTTGTCGTGGTGCATATAGGCACCAACGATATAGGTAAAAAGCGGGATGAGTTCCTAAAAGCGGAATATAGGGAGTTAGGAGGTAAATTTAAAAATAGGACCTCAAAGGTAGTAATCTCAGGATTGCTACCAGTGCCACGTGCTAGTCAGAGTAGAAATAGAAGGATATTTCAGATGAATACGTGGCTAAAGGAATGGTGCAACGGGGAGGGATTCAAGTTCCTGGGACATTGGAACCGGTTCTGGGGGAGGTGGGACCAGTTCAAACCGGACGGTTTGCACCTGTGCAGGGCTGGGACCGATGTCCTAGGGGGAGTGTTTGCTAGTGCTCTGGGGGAGGGTTTAAACTAAAATGGCAGGGGGTTGGGAAGCTGAGCAGGGAGACAGAGGAAAGGGAAACAAAGATAAAAGCAAAAGATAGGAAGGAGAAAAACAAAAGTGGCAGTCAGAGAAATCAACGGTTTAAATCCAACGTGGCCACAGTAAATAATAATTCTAATAGGTCTAAGAGCGTTAAAAAGACAAGCCTGAAGGCTTTGTGTCTTAATGCGAGGAGCATTCGTAATAAGGTGGATGAATTGGCTGCGCAAATAGAGGTAAACGAATATGATTTGGTTGGGATTACGGAAACGTGGCTCAAGGATGGCCAAGGCTGGGAACTCAACATCCAGGTGTATTCGATATTCAGGAAAGATAGGCAAAAAGGAAAGGGAGGTGGGGTAGCATTACTGGTTAAAGAAGGGATTAACACAATTGTAAGGAAGGATATTAGCTCTGATGATGTGGAATCTGTATGGGTAGAATTGAGAAATACTAAGGGGCAGAAAACGTTAGTGGGAGTGGTATATAGACCTCCAAACAGTAATGCAGAGGTTGGGGATGGCATTAAAAGGGAAATTATAGAAGCGTGCAATAAGGGCACAGCAGTCATCATGGGTGACTTTAATCTACATATAGATTGGGCTAACCAAATTAGTAACAATACTGTGGAGGAGGAATTCCTGCAGTGTTTACGGGATGGTTTCCTGGACCAATATGTCGAGGAACCAACCAGAGATCAGGCCATCTTAGACTGGGTATTATGTAACGAGAAAGGATTAATTAGCAATCTTGTTGTACGAGGCCCCTTGGGTCGGAGCGATCATAATATGATCGAATTCTTCATTCAGATGGAGAATGAAGCAGTTGACTCAGAGACTAGGGTCCTAAATTTAAATAAAGGAAACTACGATGGTATGAGGCGCGAGTTGGGTAGGATTGATTGGGGAATGTCACTCAAAGGGTTGACAGTAGATAGGCAATGGCAAACATTCAAAGACCGAATGGATGAACTACAGAATTTGTTCATCCCAGTTTGGCATAAAAATAAAACAAAAGAGGTGACTCAACCATGGCTAACAAGGGAAATTAGGGATAGCATAATATCCAAGGAGAGGACATATAAATTTGCCAGAAAAAGCAATAATCCTGAGGATTGGGAGCAGTTTAGGATTCAACAAAGGAGGACAAAGGGATTAATTAAGAAGGGGAAATAGAATATGAGAGTAAGCTTGCAGGGAACATAAAAACTGACTGTAAAAGCTTTTATAGATATGTGAAGAGAAAAGGATTGGCGAAGTCAAGCGTAGGTCCCTTGCAGTCAGAATCAGGGGAATTTATAATGTGGAACAAAGAAATGGCAGACCAACTAAATACATATTTTGGTTCTGTCTTCACAAAAGAGGACACAAATAACCTCCCAGAGATGACGGGTAACATAGGGTCTGATGAAAGGGTGGAACTGAAAGAAATCAGTATTTGTAGGGAAATGGTGTTGGGAAAATTGATGGGACTGAAGGCCGATAAATCCCCAGGGCCTGATAATCTACATCCTAGGGTACTTAAGGAAGTTGCCCTAGAAATAGTAGATGCATTGCTGGTCATCTTCCAGAGCTCGATCGACTCTGGAACAGTACCCGTGGATTGGAGGGTAGCTAATGTTACCCCACTATTCAAAAAAGGTGGCAGAGAAAAAGCGGGGAATTACAGACCGGTAAACCTGACATCGGTAGTGGGGAAAATGCTAGAGTCCATTCTAAAAGATGTAATAGCAGAGCACTTGGAAAGCAGTGACAGGATCGGACAAAGTCAACATGGATTTACAAAAGCTAAATCGTGCTTGACTAATCTACTGGAATTTTTTGAGGATGTAACTGGTAAAATAGATAAGGGAGAACCAGTGGATGTGGTGTATTTGGGCTTTCAGAAGGCTTTCGATAAGGTCCCGCATAAGAGATTAGCATGCAAAATTAAGGCACATGGGATTGGGGGCAAGGTATTCACTTGGATAGAGAACTGGTTGGCGGATAGAAAGCAAAGAGTTGAAATAAACGGGTACCGCAATGATCGGTCCTAGGACCCCAGCTGTTCAAAATATATATTAATGATCTGGACGAGGGAATTGGATGTAATATCTCCAAATTTGCTGACGACACAAAGCTGGGTGGGAGGGTATGCTGTGAGGAGGATGTCGTGAAACTCCAGTACGATTTGGACAGATTGGGTGATTGGGCAGAAACATGGCAAATGCACTATAATGTGGATAAATGTGAGGTTATCCACTTTGGTGGCAAAAACAGGAAGGTAGATTATTATTTGAATGGCAATAGATTGGGAGAAGGGGAAGTGCAAAGAGACCTGGGTGTTCTTGTGCACCAGTCGCTGAAGGTAAGCATGCAGGTGCAGCAGGCGGTTAAGAAGAAGAAGAAATGGTATGTTGGCCTTCGTAGCAAGAGGGTTCGAGTACAGAAACAAGGATGTCTTGCTGCAGTTGTACAGGGCCTTGGTGAGATCGCACCTTTAGTATTGTGTGCAGTTTTGGTTGCCTTATCTGAGGAAGGATGTTCTTGCCATGGAAGGAGTGCAGCGAAGATTCACCAGGCTGATACCTGAGATGGCAGGAATGACGTATGAGGAGAGATTGTGTCGATTGGGCTTATACTCACTGGAGTTCAGAAGATTGAGAGGGGATCTGATCGAAACCTATAAAATTCTGTCAGGCCTGGACAAACTAGATGCAGGAAGGATGTATCCGATGGTCGGGCAGTCCAGAACCAGGGGTCATAGTCTAAGGATAAGGGGTAAGCCATTTAGGACTGAGATGAGGAGGAATTTCTTCACCCAGAGAGTGGTGAACCTGTGGAATTCTCTGCCACAGAGGGCAGTGGAGGCCACTTCATTAAATATATTCAAGAAGGAGTTGGATATATTTCTTAAGGCTAAAGGGATCAAGGGATATGGGGAGAAGGCAGCGACAGGGTACTGAATTTGGATGATCAGCCATGATCTCATTGAATGGCGGAGCAGGCTTGAGGGGTCGAATGGCCTACTCCTGCTCCTATCTTCTATGTTTCTATGTTTCTATGTATCCAATGATGATTGAAAGATTGTAATCAATGCCTCTGCTATTTCTACCTTTGCTTCTTTCAGCAACATAGGATGCATTCCATCCAGACCACGTGACTTACATAAGAACGTAAGAAATAAGAACAGGAGTAGGCCATACAGCCCCTCAAGCCTGCTCCGCCATTAAATAAAATTATGGCTGATCATCGAATTCAACTCCACTTTGCCGCCCAATCTCCATATCCCTTGATTCCTCTAGAGTCCAAAAATCTATCTATCTCAGCCTTGAATATACTCAAAGACTCAGCATGCACAGCCCTCTGGGGCAGAGAATTTCAAAGATTCACAACCCTCTGAGTGAAGGAATTCCTCCTCATCTCAGTTTTAAATGGCCTTCCCCTTATCCTGAGACTATGCCCCCTAGTTCTAGACACTCCAGCCAGGGGAAACAACCTCTCAGCATCTACTCTGTCAATCCCCTTCAGAATCTTGTATGTTTCAATGAGATCACCTCTCATTCTTCTAAACTCCAGAGAGTATCGGCCCATTCTACACAATCTCTCATCCTAAGACAGCCCTGTCATCCCAGGAATCAATCTAGTGAGCCTTTGTTGCACCGCCTCCAAGGCAGGTATATCCTTCCTTAGATAAGGAGACCTAAACTGTGCACAGTACTCCAGGTGTGGTCTCACTAAGGCCCTGTACAATTGTAGCAAGACTTCCTTACTCTTATACTCCAACCCCCTTGCAATAAAGCCCAACATGCCATTTGCCTTCCTTATTGCTTGCTGTACCTGCATGTTAGCTTTCTGTGTTTCTTGCACGAGGACACCCAAATCTCTCTGAACACCAACATTTGAAAGTTTCTCAACATTTAAAAAATATTCTGTTTTTCTATTCTTCCTGTCAAAGTGAATAACCTCACATTTCCCTATATTATACTCCATCTGCCACCTTACTGCCCACTCACTTAGTCTATCTATATCCCTTTACAGACTCTTTGTGTTCTCCTCACAGCTTACTGTCCCACCTAGCTTTGTATCATCAGCAAACTTGGATACATTACACTCGGTCCCTTCATCTAGGTCATTAATATAGATTGTAAGTAGCTGAGGCCTCAACACTGATCCTTGCGGCAGCCCACTAGTTACAGCCTGCCAACCTGAAAAAGATCAGTTTTTCCCTACTCTCTGTTTTCTGTCCGTTAACCAATCCTATATCCATGCTGCTATATTACTCCCAACCCCTTGAGCCCTAATCATGTGTACTAACCCTTTATGTGGCACCTTATCGAATGCCTTTTGGAAATCCAAATATACTACATCCACTAGTTCCCCTTTATCTACCCTGCCAGTTACACCCTCAAAAAACTCTAATAAATTTGTCAAATACGATTTCCCTTTCATAAAACCATGTTGACTCTGCCTAATCATGTTATGATTTTCTAAGTGCCCTGATACCACTTCCTTAACAATGGATTCCAGCATTTGATGTCAGGCTAACTGGCCTGTAGTTCGCTATTTTTTCTCTCCCTCCTTTCTTGAATAGCGGTGTTACATTTGCGACCTTCCAATCTGCTGGGACCATTCTAGGATCTAGGGAATTTTGGAAGATCAAAACTAATTCATCCACTATCTTTTCAGCCACTTCTTTTAGAACCCTAGGATGTAGGCCATCAGGTCCAGGGGATTTGTTGGTTTTAGTCCCATTAGTTCCTCTAGTACTTTTTCTCTACTTATATTAATTACGTTAAGTTCCTCACCCTCATTAGACCCTTGGTTCCCCACCATTTTTGGTATGCTTTTTGTGTCTTCTACTATGAAGACAGATACAAAATATTTGTTTAACGTTTCTGCCATTTCCTTATTCCCCATAATAATTTCTCCTGTCTCAGCCTCTAAGGGACCAATGTTTATTTTTATTATCTCTTCCTTTTTACATACTTGTAGAAGCTCTTTACAATCTGCTTTTATATTTCTTGCTAGTTTTCTCTCATTCTATTTTTTCCCTTTTTATCAATTTTTTTGTTAACCTTTGCTGGTTTCTGAAACTCTCCCAATCCTCAGGCTTACTATTATTCTTTGCAACATTATAAGCTTCTTCTTTCAATCTAATGCTATCCTTAACTTCTTTAGTTAGCCATGGTTGGATCACTTTTCCCATGGAATTTTTGTTTCTCAATGGAATGTATTTTTGTTGAGAATTATGAAATATTTTTTAAAATACCAACTTTCAGTAATGTTAATCTTTTTAATACGCCTGCTCTATCTATTACTATCCTGTACATAACTTCCTTCTCCACTTGTAGTTCAACTGCTTGGTTTCAGTGCCTAGGAAGTATCATATCCCACAATACAAGTCATAGCCCTCCATCAGAGTTTTCTCCAGGTACTTATCCAACTCTATCTCAAATTTGCTGAAACAATCAACTCCACTGCTTTTTTTGGCAGTCTGCCCACACACTCACCACTCCCTGCATAAAGCAGTTAAATCTAAGCTGTCTTTTTGCCCTCCCTCTTCTAAGCTTAAAGCTGTGCCCTCTTATAGAATCTGTGGCTATATTAAACATGTTGGTGTTTGTCTATGCCCTTTAACATTAAAAGGAAACTGATAAAGTTGAACAAAAATTCAAATGCTTGTATAAAAATGCATAGAACAAAATAATGCATATTCAGTAGTCTGGCAGAGACTGCTGTACTGTCCAACATCCATGTGTGACACAAAGGCTTAAACCTGTTTCCAGAAACCTACACACTAACAAAACACTGGTAATCTTACCCAGCTTTAACCTGCAGTATTGTGTCTAAAAGGTTGAATGTGCCACTAAAGTTAATTCTGTTAACGATTCAGTTACAGATGATTAACTAAGTATTTAGATGTTCATTTAGTGCAAGAAATTATTTCCATATAAGGATATGAAAGTCATTCCGACATGTCACAACAGATACAAATATCCATAAGTTCCAGCATGCAGACTTTGGACTGGCGTCTATAATGTACGATTGGACTCAGGGATAGATGTCCTAATGACTACAGGAATTTTAATGCAAATAAATTATAGTGGCTTCCAAACACACATACTTAGCTCTTATTCAATAGTTTTTTTCATCAGCTCATGTCAGTAAACAGTAACTGTAACAGTAAAGAGGAAGCATGCTGTCAGGTTTACTAGCACATTCTGATACTGAACAGTGGGATTAATTATGAAAAGTGTGCTTATTTATTTGCAATTACGAGCATCCAGAAACTGGCATGGTAGAAAATGAGTGCCAAGGACAAATTTTCCCCTCACTTTAATGCTCTCATAAACAAACTCTACAATAAACATGATGACGCTATAACTGAAAAAGTCTAACTGGTGAAAAATTTTACATTTTTTCCAATTCCAAAATGTCCAATAATAAGTTTAATATTAAAAGCCATTTTACAAAATATAGCAGACACTCACAGAAACACAATTGTTTTTTTCCCCAAGATTTTACCTTTAAAGAGCTCACTTTTGAAATTTAGAATTTATATTTTTTGCTTAAATAGAACCTGAACATCAGAACTTTGCAGTTTGTACAATGTTGGCTTTCACCCCCACACCCATTCTTTACTCTTAGTTCCTGCCAACAAGGCAGCCAAAAACCAGGGAAAGAGTTGAATTCAGTGCCATTAGCAAACAACTCAGTTCTACACTGAATAAAATATCTGACAAAGGGCTTTATTTTAAAACACTGCTTTTCCAAAGGGATCTTTTCGTATTATAATATATTAAAATATGAAAAGTAATTGTCAAGCAGTGAAGCTTTCTTCTGACATCAGTAAAGTTTGACTGCCAGCTTAAGGATGTCACATGCGCCTCACTGTGAGATTCAAATTGGAAAGGCTAATTTAGCAAAGACAACTTGCTGACCGGGTTGCAGGAAGGGGAAAGAGAATATTATACAAACCAAGCTATAATTTGCTTGTTGATGGAAGGCTACAATTTTCTTTCAGTAGTTCTGAAGCTAGGGGCCAGCAAACTTTTATGCAGTATCTGTCTAGATTATTATAAGTTTTGTTTTTGTGTGAACATAATAGTGTAATGCAGAACTGCTTTAACCAATCAGATCAGAGAACCAGAACGCACCATCAAGGGGCTATAGGGAGGGAGGAACTTAAAACAATCACTATCACTAGAGAAAAAGTACAAGGCAAACTAATGGGGCTAAAGGCCGACAAGTCCCCTGGACCTGATGGCCTGCATCCTAGGGTCTTAAAAGAAGTGGCTGCAGAGATAGTGGATGCATTGGTTGTAATCTACCAAAATTCCCTGGATTCTGGAGAGGTCCCAGCGGATTGGAAAACCGCAAATGTAACGCCACTATTCAAGAAAGGAGGGAGACAGAAAGCAGGAAACTATAGGCCAGTTAGCCTATCATCTGTCATTGGGAAAATGATGGAATCCATTATTAAGGAGGTAATAGCAGGACATTTAGAAAATCATAAGACAATCAAGCAGAGTCAACATGGTTTTATGAAAGGGAAATCATGTTTGACAAATTTGCTAGAGTTCTTTGAGGATGTAACAAACAGGGTGGATAAAGGGGAACCAGTAGATGTTGTGTATTTGGATTTCCAAAAGGCATTCGATAAGATGCCACATAAAAGGTTACTGCACAAGATAAGAGCGCACGGGGTTGGGGGTAATATTTTGGCATGGATAGGGGATTGGCTAACTAACAGAAAACAGAGAGTCGGGATAAACGGGTCATTTTCTGGTTGGCAACCAGTAACTAGTAGGGTGCCACAGGGATCAGTGCTAGGGCCTCAACTATTTACAATCTATATTAATGACTTGGATGAAGGGGTCGAGTGTACTGAAGCCAAATTTGCTGATGATACAAAGATAGGTGGGTTAGCAAGTTGTGAGGAGGCCACAAAGAGTCTGCAAAGGGATATAGATAGGCTAAGTGAGTGGGCAAAAATTTGGCAGATGGAGTATAATGTGGGAAAATGTGAGGTTATCCACTTTGGAAGGAAGAATGAAAAAGCAAATTATTATTTAAATGGAGTGAGACTACAAAGTGCTGCGGTACAAAAGGATCTGGGGGTCCTAGTACATTAAACACAAAAACTTAGCATGCAGGTACAGCAAGTAATTAATAAGGCTAATGGAATGTTGGCCTTTATTGCAAGCCATATGGAGTAAAAACGTAGGGAAGTTTTCATGCAACTTTACAGGGCGCTGGTGAGACCGCACCTGGAGTACTGCGTACAGTTGTGGTCTCCATATTTAAGGAAGGATATACTTGCACTGGAGGCAGTACAGAGGAGGTTCACTCGGTTGATTCCTTGGATGAAGGGGTTGACATAAGGCGAAAGGTTGAGCAGGTTGGGCCTATACTCTGTAGAGTTTAGAAGAATGAGAGGTGATCTTATTGAAACATATAAGATTCTAAGGGGGATTGACAGGATGGATGTTTCCCCTAGTGGGGGTATCTAGAACTAGGGGGCATAGTTTCAGAATAAGGGGTCGCCCATTTAAGATGGAGATGAGAAGGAATTTCTTCTCTCAGACAGTCGTGAATCTTTGGAATTCTCTACCCCGGAGAGCTGTTGAGGCAGAGTCACTGAATATATTCAAGGCAGAGATTGACAGACATTTGAACTACAAGGGAGTCAAGGGTTATGGGGAGAGAGTGGGAAAGTGGTGTTGAGGACAAGATTGGATCAGCCATGATCTTATTGAATGGCGGAGCAGGCTCGAGGGGCCGATTGGCCTACTCCTGCTCTTGTTTCTTATGTTCTTATGTATCTCTTCAACCAATCACATCTCAAAGATCACTATCCCTCCAACCAAGCATGTCCCAGAACCAGGAATTTTTCAGATCCCAGAATCTTGTAACTGAGGACCAATCAGATGCCAATTGTGTAATGCAATTTCTCATGGATCATTTTTGTCATAGATCTAATCACATTCTATGAAAAAAAATGCTGTGGCATACAGCCATTATGACAATTCCTCGCCCACACAATTATATAAAAACAAAACTTAAAAATTAACAGACTTATCCATAAACGTGGCTCCAAAAGCTTTGCCTCCTCTCACCACAAACAACATGACCCCCACCCCCAACCCACCCCCACCCCACCCCCGCTTCTGAACATCCTGGACCCTCCTCATCCACAATTCACTATTCTCACAATCAGAGGTTCAATGTAACACCTACAACATAAGCAAATAAAATGCACTTGTGCAGTGCCAGTGAAGCAGAATCTAAAAACCTGCTAGAAGGAGGGAGAAGAAGATAAATAAATCTTAAATTTGAGGGAGCGGGGAAAGAGGGAGAGAAAAAAAGAACAGATCTCCAATTAAAGGTGGGGGGAAGAGATAGAAAGAAAAAAGATATAAAGAGATGCACACATACACAGGCAGACTACTATTGTCATAGTAGGGGGTTAATAGTAACAATGCTTGTCTTGACACAAGTAATTATAATACTGTAATATTAGTGCTTTAAATTAGTGGTAGAATTGAAAGCCTTTTTTTTAGAATGTGGTTGGCTCAGGGAAACTGGGTTTTCCTGCAATTATCATCAGTCCAACTAGTTAAAAATCTAAATAGAAGTCTGCAGGTGATGGGAATATGAAATAAAAACTGAAAACGCTGGAAATATGCTTCAGAACAGGTAGTATCTGTAAAGAGTCACATGATCCTTCATCAGAACTCATGATGGGTCCAAAGACCTGAAACATCATCATCTGTCTCTTCTCATTACAGCTGTTGACAACTCTGATGTGTATTTCTAGTAGTTTAGTTAAGAATCTAAGTTGCGTAAATTTTTGGAATATTAAAATACGATAACTTAGAGACTCACATTTGTATCTGTATTACAATAGTGTTAAGATTCATGTATGTGCAAAATAAAATACATCTTAAAAATTAGCTAAGTTGGATAAGATTTGCAACATTTACTTTTCAAAAATAAGATTAGCAGACGGCGCCTTTTGAGTGCCACTTTTGCTGGGTCTATTTTATTAAAACAGATCAGGCCTCTGATAATCAACCACTAAAACGTTCATTCGGGATTGAACTGTTACATATTACATGAATCACTCAAAAATCTGTTACTTCAAATAATTAACGTTAAATATGTTTGCCGTTTCGAAGTACGAAAAGTAAATGTAGAACCAATTTGAAGAAATTCCTATCCGCAGAAAATAGTAAAGGAGGAAAGAGTTAAATGCTAGGTTGCTAAGCAACAAACTGCTCACTTGAATTTGTGCAGGGATCAGATCAGCCCTTTCAACATGCTCCGGTGTACTTTTTTCCACCAATGTTTTTTCTCTAAAACACATTACTGGTATGGTTAACACTTAAAAACCATGCTGACAATGCAGGCATCCCAGGCGATGCCAACCCGGCGGGTGGACATGAGCTGAGGTGGCATTTACACTCAGACTCAGAATACGGGGGGGGGGTTTAAAGTGACCGTGTGAAAAAGCTGCGAAGCAGCCACTTAAATTCTAGCCTGTGTTGCCTCTCACGCAGTTACCACTCTTACTTTTAATGTTAAAAAATATATATATTAGATCATGTGTGAATCTGTGCGATGCTCTATTTCCATTACGTGACAGCAATCTTGCTACCATCCAACACCTTCGATTTTAGATCGCGTCATGACACAATAAAAGGCGCGAAGGTATCTATCTCACCTATCTGTCTGTCTGCCTGCCTGTCTCTGTACCGGGGCTCGTCATCTGCAGCGTCCGGTGGTGGCGCGGCCTCGGCAGCAGGTATCAGGATGGGCAGCACCCCTGAGCAATACCAGCTACAAAGTTTCACAGCTGAAGATATTCTAGCAGGGTCACTTCAATGGTTCTTCAGGCCGGAGCTAGCTTTGACCGGGATGATGCTCTCGGCTGCCTGAATTATCCCTGCACATTCTGGGGTGGGGGGGGGGGGGGGCGGGGGCGCTGGACGTGACACCTCAGACCCATAATGAGCAGCCTCCGATTGTACAAATCAATCCACTCCGGTCAGAATGCGAGGTTGAAATTTAAAAAAAGATTGGACACGCCTCTTTTTTGGGGAAAAAAAATAATAGAACCCTTACCTTCCCCCTGCTGTCCACTCACACAAACACACAAAATGCCACGGTCACAACAATGCTGCTTCACTCGGAGCGTGGGTTGTGTTTCTTCTCCGACAATCTGTTAAGAAAATAAATAAATAAATAATCTGGGACAAGTGCCACAAGGGGCTAGGATGAAAATGATCTAAATAGCTTCACTTGCTACCAGCCAGCGAAAGACTGGTCTGTTTCTCCAGGGGTGGACAAAGAGCGGCGACCTCACCGTGACTCGCATCGTTAGCCACTGCCAGCGGTTTGTAGGAATCCATGACAACGTGCCAAAAAAAACACACAAGAGCAGAAGAATCCTGAAGAAAAGCTACAGGAGTATATCTCAATGAACGGGGTGGTTAGATTTTACGCGATCTGAGCGGTGAAAGAAAGAAAACCAGAACAACTGGAATTGGAGAAACGACATCAAATTTTGCAAACACGTTTAAATACTAACTGCTTCCAAAATATGCAATGCACTATTATTTTTTTTCTTTAAATTCTGGGTACGTTTTATTGTGTTTCTTTTTAAAAAAACAGTGTAACAAAAGCAAACACTGCCGATCTTCCAGCTCTTATTGCATATCTGTTTTCCCCCTAAAGCTCTGGATTTCATTATTTCGCTATTGACAGCCACTTACAACGAATACACTGATATACTTCACAGTTTAACAATGTTCGCAAAAACAGAGTGAGATTTTTTTTGCTGTTGTCACTGGGAATATTTCCTCCGAGGATGCAAAGAATGCATTCCACGTCCAGGCATGATTGAAATAGCTGGATTTCAGTCTTTCTTTTTTGGGGGGAAAAATTGTCTGGGTACATTTTGCATTCATCAGGTAAAGAAGTGTTCCTTCCAGTTTTACTGCATCTCAAGTCTACGAAGACTGCTAATAATAGACAATTTCTAATTTGAAGTATATTCTGTTATTTTTGCACCAACCTGTGAGGCAGTTCAGCGCAGCAACCCATCTTCACGCCGTCAAATTCCGCTCTGTGAAGGAAAATGGGGTTACGTCATCGAGGTGTCAGTCAGGACTGGGCGCGCCCTGGCGGCACCAGCTCCTTCAGGCGCTGCTGCCATGCCGGGCATTGAACCTCTTGCACTGTCCGAGGGGTGGGGTGACACTCACACTGCAGAGTTAGTACCAGCGGGGGAGCCAAGGAGGGTACTTTGCCCGCTGGCAGCTGTCGTCTGTAATTTGCCGACAGTAAAGGAACTATTCGAATCCTATTTTGTTGAGATTTATAACCCTATCTGGTGAGATTAATAATTCCAAAACGGTCTGATCTCTGCAATTGGATGTTAAGACTTTTTCACTTCCCAACCATCTGTGCTGTCGTGATGTCTTATCTGTCTCTGATACTTTCTCCATCACCCCAGTCTCTTCCTCGGCTGCTTATCCATAGCAATGACCTCCTCCATTCACCATCCCACACTATCCATTCTTTGGCTGATGATTCCACACCACACTCATCTTCCTTCAGATTACACTCCTTTGGTGCACAAAACCTTCATTCCACTCTCAATGTAAATGGCTGAATCGCTACATCCTCAACATTTGCATCTCCTTTGATGGAACAATCAAAAATGTCTCTTTCAATTCATCAAAGATAGTTCCTTTATGTGTCGTGGAATTTCAACAGCTGCCACTTCTTACCTTTAGTCTCCACAGTTAGTCTCCCACAACTTTAACAATTTCAGGTTCTCTAGCTCCAATCGTCTCCTCTTCACTCAGCTCTCTTTTGATTTCAAATGGAACTATCATGTCGCCACTGTTAAACCTGCTTCCAAGAAACTAATTTCCCCTCCCATGCAAATACTTCGCCCTTCAACTCAATCAAGCCCAAGACTTATATATTGCTGCCATCTAATATTCCTGTTCCAAAGCTGAATTAAAAAAATCTAGCTTGTCACTGATCTTATCTCCAGAAATCTCACCATAAACTGCCTCCAGTCTCATTAACCTTGCAGTGTTCCTTGCTTTGTTCTCTCCACGGACGATTTGTGCACATTGCTATGTCACAGATTTCACCTCTTAGATGTTATTTTCTCAACCTTTGTCCAGTCTCTACCTACCTATATTTATGATTGTTCTGATGCTCTCCGCCATTATGGGTGTGCAGTTCCTCTTCAACTCCATCCCTCAATAAGATGGTATCTGGGCCCTCTCCTTGCTTGAGATGTTTTCCAACTAGGTTCCATCTACTTACTCTTCTCCATTTTGCTGAACTTATTCTTATGCTCAACAGTTTGTCTTTTAACACCATGCACTTTCTCTACACCTGAAGTGTCACTTTGGGAACCTACATGGGTTTTAGCTAAGCTCATCTTTTTAGAGGATTTGTGAAATACTTCTTATTCATATACTATTAATACATGACGTAAGAAAACTACTAGGCACTTGGTCTAAGCGTTAAACAAAGCTTTAATCAACTGTTTTACAACATGGAGGTCTAGTTGTGTCCTTCACTAGTTCCTGTTAAGAATGTCCTGCGCAAGCTGGGCCAGTGCCCAAGTATTTATACTCTCCCTGGACAGTGCCACCCACAGGCCGCTCAGTATTATTTCATAATTCTTTCTTTCATGAATGACTGATTCATGTCAATACATATGTTGTACAGGGCCTTGGTGAGACCACATCTTGAGTATTGTGTGCAGTTTTGGTTGCCTTATCTGAGGAAGGATGTTCTTGCCATGGAAGGAGTTCAGCGAAGATTCACCAGGCTGATACCTGGGATGGCAGGAATGATGTATGAAGCGAGATTGGGGCGATTGGGCTTGTACTCGCTGGAGTTTAGAAGAATGAAAGGGGATCTCATTAAAACTTATAAAATTCTGACAGGACTGGACAGACTAGATGCAGGAAGGATGTTTCCGATGGTCAGGGAGTCCAGAAGCAGGGGTCACAGTCTAAGGATAAGAGGTAGGCCATTTAGGACAGAAATGAGGAGGAATTCCTTCACCCAGAGAGTGGTGAACCTGTGGAATTCTCTACCACAGAAGGCAGTAGAGGCCAATTCATTAAATATATTCAAGAAGGAGTTGGATATATTTCTTAAGGCTAAAGGGATCAAGGGGTATGGGGAGAAAGCAGGGACTGGGTACTGAATTTGGATGATCAGCCATGATTGCATTGAATGGCGGGGCAGGCTCGAGGGGCCGAATGGCCTACTCCTGCTCCTATCTTCTATGTTTCTATATATACTATTAATACATATTTCCTGAGTCCTTCCTCTGCTACACTGATTGTACCATTGCTGTTTCATTATTGGCCCCCGTCGTGCCTGATTTCTGAGGGAAAAGTAAGAGTTGGGAGGACCAATATCTGGGCGTGATCTCCTGTGCCTGAATCCACCCCTCAGAAGTGCCCAAAAGACCAGGGGGGAGAAATTCGGTATTGCCCGTTTGGGGGCAGTAACTTTCCAAAGCTGGGAAACTTAGCTGCCTGTTGCGCTCCACTTCATTCTTGGAGCGCAACAGGCAGCAGGCGGGGTGGTAGTTGTGCAGCGCTGCATTGGAAGGCTCCTTCCCGCCCTTAAAGGGAAGGGCCATTGCTGCAGGCTCTGCAAGAGGGAAACTTACCTTGTCCCCGAAGGCAGCCGCGATCTGGCCCAATCATCCTGCTGCACTGCAGCAAAGTGCCAGGCTGATCGATGGTTGGCGAAGAAAGAAAAAAAAATGGAAAGAGCATTTCAGGTTTTTTTTCACCTACCTCGGCCACCTCACCTTTAAGTATTACTCCCGAAGTGCCCAGCCTCCTGATCAACGCCTCTTGCAGCTGCCGGTGTTTTCACCCGGCGATGCTGCAGGGGCAGAAATGAACTTCGGGTCCGGGGTGCTATCGGGGTGATGCGCAGCCGAATGATGTCACGATCTCCAAGCACAGGAGATTGTGGTGCTAGGCATTAATGCTGCCGCAAACCGCCAGGTGAATTTCGCGGGCGGTAACATCGCCACGCCTGGGCGGAAAGTCCTTAGCACCCCGTTATCACCCCCGGAGACGCTAAGGCACCGAATTTCTAGCCCCCTAATGTTCATTTCCAGCATTTTTCATATATATGTAATATATATAGTGAAGTATGAATTGAGAAGCTACGTGCAAGAATGATTTTAATGTATTGATAATACCTGTAGTTGCATGGTTTCTCATACATGAGAAAATGGATATTCATAATAGAATTAAACACTACATAATGATGGAAATAATCACATTTACTGGGGAAGGGGAAGAGATGATTATTGTGCAATAAAAAAGGATAATTTTTACCTGCAAACTTGTGATCAGTTTCAGGATCTGTTCATTATTTCATTCATGCCTGGCGCAAAAACTAAAAATAGTGCACTTGTGCTTGTTTTCTTGGAGGATGGGGAATTGTAGAAATGATAAATCAACTTCATCTACAGGGAGTTGTAGATTGCAGATTTGTTCCACCTAACCTCCAATTAAAAAAAAAAATGCTTGTTTGAAGCAATTTCTAGAAGTTTTTCAAACTACAAAGGGAGGGGGGGGGCTCTGTCTGATTTTTCCAGTTTTGTAAGTCTATCTATAGACCGAGTTGGATTCTATGTCCAACAGAAATGTACCTCTAGTTAAGCACTGCATCATTATGGACAGATATTCCAGGAGCGCTGGCATTGGTATCTTAAGCATCTATATCAGTTATTTTCACCACTGTGTCTCAGAATTATTTAACCCCAAGTCGCTCACAGACCTCATGTAACAGGGTGTGATCTATCTGCATCATTTATCCAATATGTATATGGCTATGCAGAATAGCTTATCTGAGGTAGACTCTTGACCTAAATCAGCTTATATTGAGTGTTTATGGCCAGATTAATGGTATTGCACTTTTCTCTGCTCAGGCACAATCTATCTCAAGGTCCCTTGGCCAGAGATGTTCTAAGGTCAGTTTTAGTTGGCACTCTTAGGTGTTGGTGTTTATTTAAGCTGTCATACAAATATTTCCTGTCTTTGTGCTTCTCAGCAAACTTGACAAAGGAATTGTTTAATTTGACAGAGGGCAGTTTTCTCCTCCAATACCAGTCTGACTTTAAAGGTATCCTTCAAATGAAGTTACCAAAATATCTGGTATTGTGAAATTTATATTTGTTTACATTAAGTTAAAAAAAGAATAAAATTAACACCCGACAAACATATGTCCTTTAAAATTCAGGTTGGTCCCATGCATGGCATTGTTGGCTTGTCTTGGCAGGGGGCAGAATTGCAGATACCATTAATCATTCCTTTAAGGGTTAGGAGCTGTACACATTTTCCATCGGGAACTGTAAATTGGAATAGATTTAGTCCTTTTGACTTCTATGTAAAATGTATTTGCTCATATACCCAGGTCAGTTGGCATGCTATTTTAAAGCCCATCTACAACCAACCAATCATTTGTGTTAACACTGCAAAATGGCCATATAAGAAAGTGGTAAAATCTATATCATAATTCATATTTTTTCCATTTTGAGCCATCTTGTCTTAAGTCTGAATCCTTTATACAATCCAGAAATGGATCATGTTGATGTACAGCTGCAAAGGGTCACTGCATGCTAGAGAGGGGATTCACACTTGTACTTCTTTATAAAGTTCTACCAGGTCACAGGAGAGAACATTGATGAGTGAAAGCAAGGTGCTTCCCATGGGGAGAGGGAATAAAGTTAAGTTAAGTTCGAGTTAACCACTGTCGTCATTTATTGCCATCATCCATGTCTGGACATTTGATGCTTTTGCTTAGTTGTTCAATGGGCACATGATAATTCAATGCAGATAAATTCCAGATTGATGGGGTTTTTCTTGATGGCATTTTTCTGCTCAACAATGTGTCAACTTATATGTCAACAAAACAACCAGTGTATCTGCATCTATCATGAAATAAAAACAGAAATACACAGCAACATAGTATCGCTATACAAGGATAATTCTTGAACCATTCTTGAATGAGGTAATGAAGCAAAAATTCAGTGTTTTGAATACAGAAACATTAAATTACAATCTTCAACTCCTTCCTGCTAGATGTTACTTAATAACCATAGATTGTACAGATTTTGATTTTGAAATGTTCGACAATCATTTGAAAGTCCGCTGGATGGGTGGCAGTTGGTGTTATTTTCAAAGGTATTCCAGAATCTCATATACTGTGACATCTGCAGAATTACATTTTTACTTCTTTCTGAGCAGCTTCATTTGTACAAGAATTGATTCATGCTTGGAACTCTTTTTATTCTCACCATTTCCCCAAAAACATTATATTGATAAGAAAATATATATTACATACATAAACTAACATTAGATTCGGAAACCCCCGTTACAATCCAATCAAAGATACAGATAATCTGTGACAGCAAACGCAGTTTCTGAATATAAGGTGAAATTGGATTACATCATGGAACTCCAGTCCTATTTATTTATTTATATACATTAGTGGATCTCCTGTGGCATTGCTCGTGATAGTTGGTGTGTATGGTTTGCCTCTTACCTAGCTTGCAGGAGCACCCATCCCTCACTGTCTATGCACCTACTCACATCCCCATCTGACTATCCACCACTGACCCTCACCCTCATCCTAATGCAGTCATAGAATCATAGAAATTAATGCCACAGAAGTAGGTCATTTGGCAATGTCACGCCACTCCCTCATAGTCACCCTATACAGATGTAGCCCATACATCCTTTACACTAATTCCATGACTCTCACTCAAAGTTCTCTTGCTTCCCTCCTTGTAGGAGAAGAGAGCACATGTAAGGGGGGTGTGGCGGGTGTGGCGCATGCGCCCAGTCAGTTATGCCCCTGACTGTTTGTGAGCAGTATGAATCACTCCCACGCCCCTTGGGTTCTAGACACCGGACTTAGGTACAGGCGGTGATACAGAAAGACTCGAGTAGGCAGGTGGTTTGGATGTAAGAAAACCAGGATTTTATTGAAACAGAAATTAACACAGTCTTATGAGAAATTACCAGCATAAAATACAGGCAAATACAAAATAATCTATACTTATACAGGGAATGGGGAACACATGGCACATCAAGGGAAAACAAACTATATTAACAATCCCCTTATCCTTATCCCACCCCCTATACCTAACTAGATTAAGTTATGAGGGGCCAGAATTCATGCTCACCAATCCAAAGCAAAGCCACTGTTAACGAAATGCAGGTTTTGAGGTTTGGTTCTCTGTCCTCTTAGGTACCCCATTGCCACGTGGTCTTCAGGGGCATGGTGCTGGAGCCGCTACTGCGACACACCTTCTTCTCCTCCGCTACCGTCGTCGTCTCGTCTCGATGGGTTCTCCTCTTCTTCTCCCTCGGGCGGTCATCGGCGGTAACGTTATGTTTATCGGACAGTTAGCAGTCTTTGCCCTTTAGATTTTGCTACCCATGCGTCAAACACCAGTATATTCATTGTGGCATAGACACCTGCGTTATCGCAATGTTCAACAAGATGTTCGTCTTCCCAAGCGCCAGCTTATAACTAGTTGCTTGGTCTTTATCGATACGTTTTTCGCTGCCCTGCTCTGCTCTTATCGAGTTGTTATCGTCTTCTTTGTCTCTACTCATCTCGTCTCGCCGGACTACCATACAAGTCCTGGGCTACCTGCTCAAATTCATCTCGCCCCTTTTTGCGGTCTGGGCATCCCAGATGACGAGGGACTCGGGTCTCTTTCCCCTCCCCAGCTGTTGGTATGGTGTCTTTTACTGCTGAAATCTCACCGCAGGGAGCGAGGAGAGACCCGCCATGAGGCCAGGGCATGAGTGAGCCAAGAACCAAGAGCGAGGGCCAAGCGCAAGCGAGAGCAGAGTGCGATTGCTACCCGGGGCCTGCAGTTATACCCGTTGTTTCATCCCTTATCTGCGCGCCAAATCAGGTTAGTTCATTGTTCCAGTTTTGGCGGGCTGTTTTAAATAATTATACCAATCTAAACTAACTGTTTTTAGATGGCCATTTGTCGCACCTAATGGCCTGATGTCCGAGCTGTATTGTTATTAATGCATTCTAATCGGCCTGTCCAGCCTCGATGGCTTCCTTAAGCTGTTTCCGATTATTTATGCAGACAACTTAATGGCCTCAAGTATAGGCCTAACTAGTTCTGATCTGTCTACGATCTGGCTTAATGCATATTCAATGTTTGCTGTCTGCTTTTCCAAAACACAAAGTCATTTTCACAGAAACTGCATTTTAGGTTTCGATTTCCCCAAAAGCTGCTTGTGCTGCTACAGAGTCCAAGTTTAAAAAAAAAAATTAAATGTCCATGCAGGGCCCCTTTTATTAATAACTTTGGGGGGAATGTGGGAATTTTGCGAATCTCACACACAGAACACCAGGGAGAAGCAGAGAACTGGAGGTGGCCCTCCAATCACCACTCCATTGAGGGCAGCAGATGAGGAGGCCCTGGAAATAAGTGGAGGTGCGGACCTGCTGGTGTTGGGAGATGGAGAGAGGGGGGCCTCCCAGCAGCCGGGTTACAGAATTCAATATCATACAGCCACATGGCATACAAGAGCCATTCATGGTGACTTGATGTCAGCAGCCAGTGAAGTATGATCATGTGCATAATAGTAACTTAAAACATTCTTATCGTAACAGTTCTAATTCATGTCTTTACTCTCCCACAGGTACATCAAGTGCCCCCGCCCCCCACCACACTGTCAAGCCAGAAGAGGGCGACGACTCATCAGAGGAAGCTCCAGACTCTGAGGGTGCACTGATCCTAGATCCATGCGCACCCAGCACCAGTGTAGATATGCGTAAGTCGGTGGGTCCTGTGAGAGATAGAGTAGTGCTGTCACCTGGTGTTTCACAGATCACAAGTGAGCAAGAGGAGACGGTGGAGACAGGGACAGCAGTGGAGAGTCCTCTTCAGAGGGCGCAGGACGCTCCAAGCTCTGATTAGCTGCGCGCAGATGCTGAACCTCGGGGGACGTCGACAAAGAGGGTGATCTTGGAGGAGCAGCAAAAAGTGCGGGAGGCTCTGGCAGCTTTTCCAGCCGCGATGTGCACAATTATAGGGAGAATGGAGGAGTCCATCTCCAACATGAGCAGCACCATGTCGCAGGCAATGGCGACGATGTGCTCGTCCATGAAAAGGGTGGCCACCTGCATGGTGGACCAAATGTGCCAGGCAAACGAGAACATGCTTGCTGTGAACAATAGCTTGCAGACTCTTATTGCAGTAATATCTAGGAGGGTTAGAAAATTAGCCTTGGGTGTTCAACGGCTCACTGATGTGCAACAAGGTGCTCTTCGGCTCCTTGCAAGCAGGAAAGTGCGGGTGGCCCATGAGAGGGATGATGGTGAGAGGGGACATGGAAGCGGGGCTCAGCGCAAATCGGTCCCATTTCTCCCCCGTTGCCTCCCCCTCAGTCAGAGCCCCACATGCTGCCTCGGATCCCAATGGCCAAGTCTACCCATGCACAGGTGCAGGAGGAGCAGTCTTTGACAGGGCCCTCAGAGGCTCCAAAACCCAGAGGACGTCCAACAAGTGTCTAAGTAGGAACAGAAGGGAAGTGAGCAGCCTGCATGTACCTATGATGAAGCCACAGCGGGTGCATGTCATAGAAGTGTTAGGAAAAGAAAAACAATTGTAGATGCACAAGGGTATACATGTGGGTGTGTTTCAAAATGTTACGATGGTTCAGTTTCAGCTGTATTTGAGTCACATAAATTCATGTATTCACACCACTTTTCAGTCTTGTCCATTTTTGCCTGCTACCTGGGAAGTGGCCTTGTCACTTGGAGTGGATGGTAAAACATTACCTAACCTCAAGCAATGGGTGTGTGTGTGACAGGAATGGTTTGGTGATTTTAGGACTGTTTTGTGGTTTTGCAGGGCAGGGTGGGGCAGAATTTGTTTGAGCATCTGGGTGGCATATGGGTGCACTGGTGCAAGTTAACTAAATTATACCATTATGAGTCCATCCCGGGCCTCCTGTGCAGCAATGTGCACTGCTGCTGGTGCCATCTCCACCTCAGGTTCTTCCTCCTCCTCCACCTCATCATCCTCCTCTGAGGAGGAGGCTCTGCGCTCTGCACCTTGCTCCTGCTGCGCTATGTTGTGCAGTGCGCAGAATACGCCGATCATTCTGGAGACCCTGGCTGGTGTGTACTGGAGGGCTCCTCCAGATCTGTCCAGGCATCTGAAGCGCATCTTCAGCAACCCGATTGCTTGTTCTATTAGACATCTGGTCAAGATGTGGCTTTGATTATAGCGCTCCTCGGCCTCATTGCTCAGATACATATGTAATACCCACTGGAAATGTTATGTACGCTAAGTATGGTTATCAATCATTAACTTAGACACTGTATTATCATTGTTATAAATCCCTGGGTTAAAGTTGCCCATGTGAAGGTATGGCAAGAACTTTTAAGGACACAATGTGACTAAGAGCAGACTTTCCATAATTCTGCACCAGTATCAACTGTTGCAGACAGTGAGGCTGCGCAGTCTCCAGGCAGAAACCCCAGGAGGAAGGGGTGGAGTCGGGTTTTTCGAGCGGGAAACGGGAGCGACTGGAAGAGAAGAGGGCAGGAGCTCTGAAAAAGAGGGCTCAGGAGGCAAATGGCTGCCGCATCCCGTCCCGGGCTTACAAACTCAGCCGCCGCCCTTCGTATTAGTAGCTCTGCATCCAGAACTCAAAGTGGGATTCAGTGATCGTGAAGAGAATTCAACGAAGGGGTTCGGAGTCGTAAGTCTTGCAGACATTATACATACCATGAGCTCCAACTTAAGCACGCCAACGAAAGAGTGCACTCGAATTTGGACACAGGGACAGATTCTCCTTTGAATCCATATAAATGGAGAATATTTGTTTATTATGTCTAGATTCATTCTAATGTATGCAAATGTCTAATTTAGGTCATTGACCCGTAATCTTCTTATACTGTCTGACGTTAAAACTATAAAGTAAGATAATTAGAATTAAGCCATTGTAGTAGTGATCTCCTTACTGGACTATAGAATACTGTCTACAACAGAGACCACATCTCACATATATCTAGAGAACCGTGAAGGGGTTACACATAGAAGATAGGAGCAGGAGTAGGCCATTCGGCCCCTCGAAACTGCTCCGCCATTCAACGAGATCATGGCTGATCATCCAAATTCAGTACCCTGTCCCTGCTTTCTCCCCATATCCCTTGATCCCTTTAGCCTTAAGAAATATATCCAACTCCTTGGTCTCCTCAAGGGTATCATCAGCCATGTCATCAGTGGATAGCCCTTGTCTCCAAGCAGCCAGCTGGTAAGTCTGGTCGGAGGTGTGAAGAGCTGAGGGAGGGTGGGCTGGCGCAGGATGAAAGAGTCATGACAGCTCCCTGGGAATATGGCACATATATGCATGATGGTCTTTTTGTGGTTGCAGACGAGCTGCACATTGAGGGAGTGGAAGCCCTTTTAGTTTATGAACACTCCCGGGCGATGAGGGGGTGCCTTGATGGACACGTATGCAGTCAATGATGCCCTGCACCTGTGGGAAGCCAGCCAGAGCAGCAAAGCTGAGCACCCGCTCAGTCACACTGGATTTATCAGTGGCAAAGTGCGAATAATTGCCTGACTTGTGAAACATGGCATCAGTCCCCTGGGTGATGCATCTCGACTGCGAGATCCCGGAAATGTCTGCTGCAGATCCCTGGAAGGAGCCTGAGGCAAAGAAGTTGAGGGCACTGGTGACTTTGATAGCCACTGGTAAGGCGTGTCCACCAGGTCCACTTGGCAGCAGGTCTTCTTCCAACAATCTACAAATGTTTGCCACGAACTGATGTGATAACCTGAGCCACTGCTGTTCAGTCATGTCCAGGAAGCTCATCCTCTGCCTGTATACCCTGTGTTGGGGGTATCGTCTCCGGCGAGCTGCACCTCTGTGCTCATCCCCTCTCTCTGTGGAGCAACAGGTCAGTGAGGAGAAGGCTGCTGCTGCTGCTGGGGCTCATCTTGATCCGAATCTGAGGTCCAAGGTGAGACAGCATTAGCGGCAGACATGCTGATCTGATAGATGCCAGGTAAAGTGGAGATCAGAGACACAATCCTCCAGTGTATGCCTCAGAGACATGGACCATGTACAGCAGGCACCTCAACGCACTGGAGAGATACCACCAACGCTGCCTCCGCAAGATCCTGCAAATCCATTGACAGGATAGGCACACCAACGTCAGTGTTCTCGTTCAGGCCAACATCCCCAGCATTGAAACTTTGACCACGTTCGATCAGCTCCGATGGATGGGCCACATCATCCGCATGCCCGATACGAGACTCCCAAAACAAGCGCTCTACTCGGAGCTCTGACACGGCAAGAGAGCCCCAGGTGGGTAGAGGAAACACTTCAAGGACACCATCAAAGCCTCCTTGAAAAAGTGCGACATCCCCACTGACACCTGGGAATCCCTGACCCAAGACCGCACAAAGTGGAGGAGAAGCATCCGGGAAGGTGCCGAACACCTCGAGTCTCTTCGCCGGGAGCAAGTGGAAGCCAATCGCAAGCAGCGCAAGGAGCGCAGGTCAACCCAAGCACCCCACCCACCCGCCCCTTCAACCACTGTCTGCCCCACCTGTGACAGAGACTGTAGGTCTCACATTGGACTCATCAGTCGCCTGAGAACTCATTTTTAATGTGGAAGCAAGTCATTCTTGGTTCCAAGGGACTACCTAAGCAGAAGAAAAGGTAGTGAGATTGACTTCCCATGTAGTGAAGTTGCAGAAATCACCTACAAATTCCTGAAAGCAAGTTCTCTGCACCAATGATGTCAGCAGGAGCCTTTCCCTTAGGCAAGGAAGCAGGTGTGAGATGTGATTATTTGTGTGATTATTTGAACAGTCAATTGTTCAACTCACACAATGGCCGCTCAGCTCTCACCTTGCTTTGACAGGCGAGTTTCAGGAAGCCCATGAATCTCGTGCACACCCAGTAAACGCTGTAACATCACGTTAAAAATCTGTTAATAGTCTGTTAATAGTCTGTTAACAAGCTCTTAAATATTTGAATTAGCTTGCCCGCCTCTCCCGAGCGGGTCTCTAGCACGCTGAGAAACGCGCCGGAGTTAAAGGCGGAAGTCAGTGGGATGAAGGTGGCTTCCCAACGCGCTCTCAATTTCAGCGCTTTTAACTGCCCACCCGCTTGCAAACCTGCACTCATTTCAAAGGGAAAATTCCAGCCAAGGAGTTTGGTTAGGCATGAACTTCCTTTTCTGGAGCCATGTTGGCTGCTATTTACTAGATAATACGAGTAATCTTTGGGGGAAAAATTTGGTTGGTTAGCGCCTCCCTTTAGCGCCTCTGGGGGATGCTAACGGGGCGCTAGGAACGTAGCGCCCGAGCGCGGTGATTTTAGCGCCGTTCGTGAAATTGACCAGCCGTTTTGCGGCGGTGCTATACACTACTGCCACGATCTCCTGTGCCTGCAGATCGTGACATCAGTCAAGCATGCAATGCCTCGGTAGCGCCCCAGACTGGATATTGAGTCACGCCCCCTGCCTTAGCGCCTGCTGCTAGGAACGACAGGCAGAGGGGAATGTTTTCAAGTCGGGAAGGGGCGGGTGGGAGCGCTATTTAAAGGCGGGCGCTTCCTGCCTTTTCTTGTCGGCAAAACTTTTGGTTTTAATGTTGTCCTAAGGAGTTTTGGCCCTCAGCACCACTTTTGAGGTTCCTAAGCTCTTTCCCTGGGCCTATCCATTAGTGCTTCCAACACAATTACTTTTGAGGTCTCTCTTGGCTGAGATTCAAGGCTGCAATGAGCAGGGAGTGGCTGGCCAGCAAGATTGCCCCTCCCCTTTAAGAACTGGACGGCGCCAGTCTGCCTGGCTTCGATGGTAATTGGCATTACCTGAGCTTCGGTAGCGTTATGAGGTAGCGCCTCGTTCCCTGACGTTTGCGCCTTAAGAGAGGTGGGTAGCGCCTGATTTAACACTCAAATCACCTCCAGGGGCGATAGAGGTGAATTTTGCAGTCGGAGGCGATAATTAGTGGCGGGCGCTAAACTTTGCGCCCAGCCGATATTAGCGCCCCAAAATGGGCGATACCGAATTTTTCCCCCTTTATGTTTGATCCTGATAATTTATAGCATTCGTTTACTAATTATTAAAAGAATTGAAAAAGACTTGCATGACTTATCACATCACTCAGAAATGTCTCAAAGTATACTGACTTGTGGAGTCAATACAGCAGCCTTTCTTTGCACAGCAAGATTCCACAACAGCAATGAGATGAATGATTACCAATGTGTCAGCTGTGGCTCAGTTGGTAGCACTTTTGCCTTGGAGTCAGAAGGTTGTGGGTTCAAGACACACTCCAGAGACTTGAGCACAAAAATCTAGGGTGACACTCCAGTACAGTGCTGAGGGAGTGCTGCACTGTTGGAGGTGCCATTTTTCAGATAAGACGTTAAACCAAGGCCCCGTCTGCTCTCTCAGGTGGATGTACAAGATCCCATGGCACTATTTCGAAGAAGCGCAGAGAAATTATCCCCAATGTCCTGGCCAATATTTATCCCTCAATCAGCATCACAAAAACAGACTATCTGGTCATAATCACATTGCTGTTTGTGGGACCTTACTGTGCACAACTTGGCTGCCGCATTTCCTACAACAGTGACTACACTTCAGAAGTACTTTGTTGGTTGTAAAGCACTTTGGGACATCCTGATGTTGTGAAAGGCACTATATAAATGGAAGTCTTTCTTTCTTTAATGGTTACCAATGCAAGATTGATGGATCTGCAATTGCCAAGGTTAAATATAATTATATTTTTTTTAAATATGGATATATTAGCTTGTTTTCAATCTAGTTGGACCTCCACAGCAGTCAATGACTCTCAGGATAATTGTCAGCAATTGATAAATTTCATCCCTGAGCCTACCTTAGGACTCTGGAATTTGTTTTACACTCTATAAACCTGTCTAGAACCTATATCTCCTTAATGTCTAAGTCCATAAATCTGCTTGGATTGCCTCCATTAATGGGGTACGTTACTATTATCTTATCTGGTGAATGCTTACTTAAAATAAATATTTTGGAGGTTTTCTACTTATCCGTTACACAATTTTCCAGTCCATTAAAATGAATGAGGGGTGAAGGATTACATGGGCTGGTGTGTGCACATGCAGAAACCTCAGCCATATATGTTTATGCAATTTCGTTAAAACATTTCCAGCATTGTTGCTAGTTGACAGTTCCGCAGTTTGTTACTTATCAAAACAATTATAATATTTTGGTGAAAAATCATCATTTTTGATTCATGGCAAATTATTACAAACCTGTTGAGAATTATTTGAGACCTAGATAGCTCAGTCAGTTGAGCATTGGAATAAATGGACAAACGATACCCAGGTTAAAATCCTAGCAGCCTTTAATCCTTCTGAGATGGATAACATTAGATCAATGCATTGGGAAAGCAAAGGACTGCAGATATTGGGCTATATTTTCCGATCGGAGGCTTCCTGCGTGCGGAGGCCTCCGATCTGGAAAAATCTACGGAATTACCTGAGGGCTCCCGAGGTGCGTATACTTCCACTCCTGGGCCTCTCCAAACTCGAAATGTGCAGGGCCCAGGTATCCCAGAGGCACATGCGGTTCGCAAGCGTCCCTGGGATCACGTGGGGCCATAGGGGGCCAATAGGAGAAGGGAATCTTCCTTCATACACTTGACAGATAGAGCTGTCAAATATATGAATGTAGATCATCCCAAAAACACAGTAAAACATTCAATAATTTTTTTTTAAAAACATCACTTTTTTAAAATGACTTCAAATTACAATATATTAAATATTTTAAACAAAAATGTAATTTTTTGAAAAAAATAATTAAAGTTTTTTACGGGCTAAAAATAAACTTACCTTTTTTAAAGTATTTTTAAATGATAAATGAGTGAAAGAAAAATGTTTTTTAAAACTTTTTTTCAACTCTTACGCTGCTAAAAGCAGGCGATTTCTAAAGGTTTTCTGTGGGCTGAGGTTCTCCAGAAAGTGGAACTATCCGCCCGTAGAGGCCCTTCTCCAGGGCAGGTGTCCGATCTGTCAAGAGCATTCTTATGCTTTTTGCATGTCTGAAACCAGCATTTCCGACATCCCTATGGGTGTGTACACAGCGCGTACACACCCGTAAGCATCGGAATATACGGCCCCATGTTTCCCACACTGCTACAGTATCTGTCCTCAGGCATTCCTGGTGGAATCAGGAATCAGCACCACACCCAGTTGACAATCACATCCAGCAGAGAGATTTCTGTGGGTATTCTCTCTTTAAAATGTCACATATCTTTTTGATTTAAATGATAAACACGATTGGCAGAAAAGATAAATTTAGCACAGAATAAAACAAATACTGCTGCTTTCTGACAGAGTGCAACCCCTACACCAAATGGGCGAAAATATTTCCCATTTTGAAGATGAAGTTATCTCGAGAGTGCAATATATATATGTAGACAACACAGTGACTGCAGTTATTCAGCTATTGTTGTTAAACTATTGCCCCTCGGGTTTCAGAAATGTCCTCAAGTGTGTAATCATGTCCTGAGCTTTGAACATTATTACCCCAATCTCAATCACTTCACCAACTTTCAAGTCAATTCACCACTGTATCTGACCACAGGACTTATATTTTACACAATGAATGGTATTTCCACAGCTGGCATATCATTTTAACGGGCTACAATATGGCATTGAACTATTCATGCACCTGAGCACTGTGGAATTAAACAAGACATTTGCACAGTTAGAAGCCAAAATAAAATGAAACAAAACATACATGGCATGGATTTATCATGCATCTTTCCGTCTGCAGTATTTCTGATGCATTTCCAGCAGGCTTTGGGTATAAAATAAAACTATTGTACAGTACTGCATAAATAAATCCAAACTTAAGTAATCTAGACCCATCAGAAATCCACACTCTGTCTTCCACAAAAAGAGGTACAGTATGTACATAATGTCCCAGGTCTTGCTGGAGCGGGGCATCTTACGGCGTACGCCATCAGTTAGACTTTTTCCTGCACTCTTCAGCTCTAAGTTTTTTCACGCCATAACTTGCTGGAAGTGCGAGTTGATGACGGAGCGGCGAGGGCAACAGGACATCTCTTTAACCAATGAGATTTAAGGATTGAGAAAGAAACAGAGGAACGATGGTGGAAGGAGGATAAATTAGAGTCAAATTAGGTACAGAAAGAGAAATAATGAGGGGGAAAGAAAGGGACAAAAAGGAAAAGTAAGATAAAATTAAAAATGACTTTTAAAATTTCTAATAAGAATTTACTACATGCAGTTTCAATTGTTCCCTTTCTGGGCGAGAGTGGTTGATTGTCATTGCATTAACATTATCATGTCATTAAAAGGGTACTTATGCTCTTAATCACCTGCCCTAACTTTCTGTGGCGAGTTTAATGGGCAATTAATGTCCACATCCAGCAAGTTCTTAAAAATAACGAGGAGGCTAAGATGCCGTTTGTGAGAAGCAAATGGCGGAGCGACATACGTTGCCCAGCAAGTTCTGGAGATTCACAACTCATGGCGTATCTCTTAATCCCCTGAACCTGCTGGCCGATTTGCGCATTAATAACAGGGTGTGTTGTTAACACGCCATTACTTTTCCAACAAGATTTGGCCCATTAATGAAAATCCAAAAATCTTATTGAATTGTAGGGCTATCTTAACCAGAGTCATTAAAAAACACAAATATGGCAAATTTGTTTATTATTTAAAGCCACATGTTACTCAGCAAACTCAACAGCTAAATTACAAATATTTTAATACATATTTGCAGCAACTGACAGAGACACAGCGAGACAGAGAAAGTGAGAGAGAGAGTAATAGAGGTACACTAACTGAGAGTTAAACACTGACGGATGCCTTTACCCACTGAATCCACAGAGGGAGACTCACTAAGGGACAAATTCTGTTGAATTTGTGAGCCTTACTTTCTAGAGTGCGTTGGTGCTTGATGAGGTTGTTGATCCATTGAAGTTTTCCACCTGTGGGCTGACGGTTGGTTAATTAGATCTTATAATATTTAGGTACTGAGAGGAACAATTATTTGATCTATCCAATACATGGCGCCTGGAGTAAGGTCCTCGGCTTACAACCAGGACATACATCTTCTAAAATCTGCCATTTCTATGTAACCCAAATTTCCTGTGCGTCTATTTGCATGCCCATTTCAGCTGCTGCTCAAGCATATTATTTCTATCTCCTTTGTTTTCCTCTCTCGGTCCCTCTCGCGTACTTCTCTCCTGTCTCTTTCTATCACTCAATCGCGCCTCCTTTCATTTCTCTCTTATTGGATACTTTGTCTCCCCATCCCTATCTATCACTACTCCTCTGTCTTTCTGCTCTCCTGCCACTGTCTTTCTGCTCTCCTGCCACTGTGACAGGCTTGAATCCACCTTCAATAACCCACAGCTACCTTCTGTGCCACTCTTAGCATTATCCGAAGGGCCCATCAAGGCAGCAGCCATTGCCTCCTCATGGGCATAAACCCAACTGCCCCAGCCTCCTCTTTTGCTAACCTTCCCACCCATTGCACTCATTGGGGCCTAGCTTAGTCAACCTCCTTCCCGTCCTGTTCACCCCATCCACCACTGCAGCCTTGGACTCTTCCAATGGACCTACAACCACACCTCTCTGCGCTTCCCTCCAGAATGTCCGTTTACTTGTGAACAAGGCCCTTACCATTCAGGACCTTATAGTGGATGATTACATTGACACGTAGCTTTCACTGAAATCTAGCTCACGGGTGGTGGCATCTTTCCTTTTACTAAAGCTTCACCGCGTAGCTATAATTTCCGTCTTCCCTGTCCAAACTGCTGTGGTGAGAGTTGGCCCTTATCACTAAATTACAACATGGTCTCTCTCCTACTCCTCTGCTATTTCTTTTTTCTTCAAACTCATCACCTTGTTCCACCTCTCTCATCTCCCCTTTAAAATCGTAGTTGCCTACCATCACCCACAATCTCCACCCTGTGATTCTCACAGAGCTATCCTCTCTCATTTCTTCCCTTAGCCTCTGCACTGAGTGACTCCTCATTCTCACTGATTTCAATCTTGATTGCAGCTCCCCTTGTCCTCTCCCCTCTAAATTCACTGGCCTCCATAAATATCTGCATCCATTTAAATTCCCCTATCTATATTAATTGCAACCGTCTCAACTTACGTATCTCCCATAGCCTCTCTACTCCCATAGCCCTAATCGCAGACAAGGCCATCTCTGAACATTTCCTTTTATTCCTCAACACCCACATTCCCCTATCCTCTTCCAACTCCAGTTCCCTCTGTATCCAACTCTCCCCCAAGTCACTTGAAACTGCACTTTCTAAATCACAACTACCAAGTCTTTGACCCTCAATTCGTCACAATACTTTTGAAGCCTTTGTCCCCAGCAAAACCATATCTCACTTTTATCCATGTTGATCCCCCTGATATGGCCACCTTCTTTGCTCCCTCAAGTCAAAGGGGTGCAGATTTAAGCATATCTGGTGCACAACTGGTTTAGTTATCTATCACCAGATTTGACTGGACCATATCATGTGCTATTGGGCCTTTCTTTCCTTTGCCAAAGCCACGTACTACTCCAGGATCACCCTGGAGGACAAAGATAACACTAACTTCTTTTCTCCACTACCAACTGTCTCCCTAAATCCCTCTCTCCTCCACCCTCATCTCCAACAAGTGCGAGGAATGCATGAACTTCTTTGTCACTAAGATTGGGACCATCCATTCAGCTTCGCCCGCTGATTCCTCACACCCTTCCTCTTGCCCACCAAGCCAAAGTACCCCAAGGCTCCCTAGCCCTGAACCTGCATCTCTCTCTAGTTTCTCTCCCTTTCTCCCCCATGCCCTCTCCATGCTCAATTTGTCCATGAACTAGCTCCTGCTCCCTTGATTCCATCCCACTAAATGTTGACCACCCAACTTTCTTTCTTGGCCCCCATGCTAGCTGACTTTATAATTGGTTTCCTTTCCCTAGGTACCATCCCTCTTGCTTTCAAAACTGCATTATTACCCCCTCCTCAAAATATCCACCCACGGCCCCTCTATCCTTGCAAACTGCCACACCATCTCTAATCTTCCTTTCCTCTCCAAAAGGTCTAGAATGTGTTGTTGCCTCCAAAATCCTTACAAGGCCATCAGGAAACTCACCTGCCTGGCCAGGACTCAGTGTACCCATGTCCCAGCTGAAGTTACAGCCGTTCCACCGGAGTTACAGTGGGAATGCGCAGACTTTCAGCCTCTATATTTCCAACCACAAATCCAAACTACTTTAAAGCTGAACCACAGACCGGTTCCATTGGTGGCTCTGATGTACAATACTTCAATATACTAATTAGAGATAAGACAAAGTTAAAAGCTTTTGCTTTTTGTGTGTTCTTGCTGCTGTAATTCTAATTGCAAGGCAGTAAAATTTTATTCCAGACACTTCTCACATCAGCAGAAACAAATCTGGTTGTGAAGATAGCACTGCACAGTGAAGCAGAACCATGCATTAACTGAGTAGGTGTCACAACATGCAACTCACATGGAACAGCAATATTATAAGCGAGAAGCAATCGCATTTACTTTTTCTTTTCTTTCAATTAAGTTTCCACACAGTCATTGTCTTACTTGTGGCATGTTGTCCTATTTTATCTCTGTAAATCTACAGGCAACAATCAGCAATAGCTCTTTCTGTGGATTGAAAAAAATTTACATTTTGCAAAATGGTTATGTTATTATTGCAGGTGTTTGTGGAGGATTTTACATTTGAAACAATCAGGCTCAATAGCTGGAATAATCTTAAACTGGCTTCCATGGTGTTTATGAATTCATAATTTAATTCAGTGAAACAATGGAAAATTATATTGCAGTTTGTAATTATGATAACTGAAGCAAGCACTTCAAATCATCTTTAATAAATTATGTGAACAAAATCTGCGAGCCTCATTTGCTCGTCTGTATTTCTAACAGGTGGCACCAAGCACAAGTTAGTGAAACTTTGCCATCATAGACTTGGGGGGTGATTTTACCAATGGGGGTGCGTTGGAGGCAGGACTGCTGCTTGTCAGGTTTCAGTCCCGCCTCCATCAACATCTGTCAACCTACACTATTTTCCCTAGAATGACCCAGCGGGCTTAGCAGGCCAATTAAGGGAAAGCCAGCGACAGAGAACATCAGCGTATGACGTTTCCTGTCAAAAAATTTTGACAGATGAATTGTACTCTGTAATGTCCATGTGTAATTGAGACACGGACTGCAGAAGTTGGTTATAACAGGTGTTTACTGAATGGAGACAAAACTGGAACTACTATACAAAGTTACTACACAGGCTTATATACAGGGGTGGTCACTACTGGTACTGCAGTATACAGGGGCTGCAGAATATAGTTCCTTCTTAAAGGTACATACACTACATACTCAAGGCTCACCAAACCTATTTCCTGAGCAGAAATCAGATGGCTGCTGCATCGGAGAATGCAGCAGCCATTCTGTCATCTCTGCCGTGGAGATGCAGGAGCCTCCGGATCCCCAACGATTGAAGCCTGCAGGAAGAAACAAAGGTAAGTAAACTTTTTCTAACACTTTTCACTCACCTCACATAATTACCTCTCCACACTTGCACCCATCACTCACCACCACAATGCACTTCTGGACCCCTCGCACCCCGCAGACCCACTGCTCGCCTCGCTGACTCTGGCGGGGTTTCCCGACGTCGGGAAACCCGCACCTCTTTTGGAATAATGGGGAGAATCCTCTTAACTGCCTGTTAACTACCTGTTAACAGGCAGTCAATTGGCTGTAATCCCCTTCCCGCCTCCAGGAGACGGGACCTGGCGTGGGTCGGGTACCCACCTCCTGGGAAGATGGCACGGAGGCGAGTTGGGGGCGGGATGGGTACCCGCCCCTAGATTCTGCCATTTTCTCAGCAGTCCCGCCTCTGAACCCACCTCTCCAGGGCTGGCAAAATCACCCCCTTGGTTTCCGATTTTCTCTTGGGAGCTGGGTGACACTGGCAAGGACTGCATTATTGCTCATCCACAGCTATACTTGAAAGGTGATGCCGACACTTCAGAGGCATTATGAATCAACCACAATACAATAGCAAAACACTGCAGATGCTGGAAATCTGAAACAACAACAGAAAATGCTGGGAAACACTCAGCAGGTCGGGCAGCATCGAGCAGAGAGAAACAGAGTCAACGTTTTAGGTCGGTGACCCTTTGTCAGAACTGGAAAAAGTTAGAGAAGTAACAGATTTTTAAGCAGGGGCTGGGAGGAGGGGAGGAAAGAACAAAGGAAAGGTCTGTGACAGGCTGGAAGGCAGGAGAGATTGACTGACAAAAGGGATGATGGTGCAAGGCATAAAGAGAGGCAAGGGGACAAGTTAAGAAACAAAAGATGACTCTAGTTGAGGTGTGAATGGCGGTGGCAGAATCATCAACAGCTACCATGTGAGAAGACAAGGGGGAAAAAAAATAGAGGGGCCGAGGTTATAGTCTGAAATTGTTGAACTCAATGTTAAGTCCAGAAGGCTGTAAAGTGCCTAATCGAAAGATAAGGTGCTGTTCCTCGAGATTATACGTTGAGCTTTGTTGGAACAGTGTAAAAGGCCGAGGACAGAGAGGTCAGAGTGGGAGTGCAGCGGAGAATTAAAGTGACAGGGGACCGGAAGCTCGGGGTCACCTCTCTATACCTTGCACCATCATCCCTTTTGTCAGTCAATCTCTCCTGGGTCATTCTACAGAAACGGTGGCATTCCTGTCTCTCACCTTTGCAGCAAGCAAAATACTTTAAATGAACTTAATGATCACATGTAATATATATTTTTGATAAATATACACTGTTCTTTTAATAATAAAACATATTTGAGTCATGTAATGAGCAATGCTTGTTTTTTATAATTTATATAAAATACCAAGTGCAAGCAATTTGCTTGTCACTCAGATCATGTATGGAAGTTTAAAGACATATTCTGAGTTTAAAAATATATTTTTCTCCTACTTTAAATGTCATTAAGTAAACACAAATGTCACATTTATGGAATGGAAACCTAAAAAAACTAAAATACCAACTAAATATTATAAATAATATAACGGTAATAGCGGTAACCCCATGTTATGTCATTGGTGTTACTGCTTCACAAAACACACTATTTTGAAAAAATGCAATGACTTTTGGAAGTACTTCCTGGTTCAAGAGGTCATTGGAGGAAGTGCGACCAACAGAGGCACCTGGTGAGTCTGCTGTCTCTCTTCATTTGTTATAAATTTGATGATTTAGTTGATAATTTAATGCGAGGCTTTTAAGTATGTCATTGGCGTTAGTCATTTCATAGGAAGGGAAATGAGAAATTGATCATAGAAATTGATTAAATTAGATATTTGAATGATTTTAATATGATTGAAGACATGTGGTCTAAGGTACGGTGGCGTCCATTTTGTAAAAAACATTTTTTCTGCAAATTGTCATTGGTGTTACCGTCATTGGTGTTACTCCTCCTCCTGGTAACACCAATGACAATCAGTAACACCAGTGACGTTTTTGTGTAAATGAGCTTTTATAAAAGCTTCAACAAAAGTTATTAGGGCAAAATAGCACATATTGTTTGACTCCCTGCTCAACCTCCACAAGAGATTTGTTGCTGAGCATGGAGAACAGATTTCTTATGCCTTCTTCTGCAGGCAGAGACCCTTTTGGGTTGTGACACCAAATGAGCGGGACAGAGAAACATGTCAGTGCAAGACTCATGAAAATCTTCAGTTTATGGCAGATACACTGTACAAACTTGGGCTCTCAGAGTGTAAAAACCTGGATGAAATGGCTGACAGCACCGTCTGCAACAACTCAAAGTCATGTGCCTATGGTGAATGCCAAGAATGTGAACGCACCACATATCCCCTCACCGAATCAACATCAAATACACTGGTAACTTTAACCCAGTGGTGTCTGGAGAAGATTGACCATTCCAAACCAGGTGAAGAGTCTGAGAAGAGAAGAACAATGACTGTCAAGAAAGATGTGCCAATAACAGAGGATGAGCTTGCTACCCATTTTCAAGATAGGCTCTTTAAGTTCCGCAGACACATCTTCAACATCCGTTGGCAGTACAATGCTTACAGAAATCTAAGAGAGAACCTGACCTCCAAGGACTGCCTTATACACATAGATTTTAGTGAAAACTACACTTGCAAGTATGCAAATGAAATCCAGTCTGTGCACTTTGGGGGGTCACATCAACAAGTGACCCTCCACACTGGTGTTCTCTATGTGCAGGACCAGCCCCCCATGCCCTTTAGTACGATCTCCCCAAGTAGAAGGCACGACCCAGTGGCTATATGGGCTCATCTTGACCCCATCCTGGAGATGGTGAAAAATCGGTGCCCTGAAGTCCAGAACCTTCATTTCTTCAGCGATGGCCCTGCCACCCAATACAAGCAGAATGGCAATTTCTACATGATTTGCTCAGAACCTCACCAGAAGAGCTTCCCCAAAACCACTTGGAACTTCTTCGAGGCAAGCCATGGGAAGGGTGCTCCGGATGGGGTGGGGGGTGCATTAAAGAGGTCAGCCGACATCTTGGTCCGTCAGGGAAGGGATATCCCAGATGCACTCTCTTTCTTCCAGGAGTTAAAGGACTCTGGAACGCAGGTGAAACTGTTCTATGTAAGCGAGGAAGATGTTGAGACTAAAGCACAGAAAATGCTGGAGGTGCCTCTTGTGGCAATAAAGGGGACCATGAAAATGCATCAAGTTTTGAGCATCACACCTGGCATCCTCAAATACAGAGACATCAGTTGTTTCTGCCACGCAGCAGAGGGTGTGTGGGATTGCCCATGTTACAGTCTCCAAGAAATCATTGTAGGAGCTGTGCCGCCTACAGGACGTGACCACTCTGCTCCACAACAACCACACCGACCTGATGTCATTGAGACTCACCATAGCGGGCAGTGGTGTATTGTGAGGTATGATGACCAGCCATACCCTGGCATTATACTGGAGGTGGAAGAGCACAACATAAAAGTCAAGTGCATGCACAGGAATGGCGTGAACAGGTTTTTCTGGCCAAGCCCAAGAGATGACGTAAACTGGTATGGGGACGACCAGATAATGTGTTTCATGCCAGAGCCAGTTCCTGTGAACAAACGATCAGTTCAGGTTGACCAGAAGATCTGGACATATTTGAAGGGGCAGTTGGATGTGTGACCACAAGTCAAAAACCAGTTGCTGGAAGCCTAAAGTTGATGTAAAGACAGATTACTTTGTTTACTTGTGTTCTAATGAGTATGTTTTATATCTGGCTCAATCAGGATAGAACTAGGCTACATGTTTTATGAGTTTCTATGAAAATGGTGATGTTGACTACGATGTTGATGACAATGTTCAGACACAATCATTCTTGGTCTTGGTCTTAATGTGCTCTCTTTAATGTGCTCCTCTTTGGTCTTAAAGTGCTTTGGCTAAGTTTTTTTATGTTATTACTCAAATTATATGAATCTCTCAGTGCTGTAAATGAGTTAACTGAAAAAAATGGCACATTAGTTAGATGAAATGTAATAAATTCATTGAGTTGTTTGAAATAGTCTGGGGTCAAGTCATTGGTGTTGTATTGTGTCACTGGTGTTACTGCATGTTTTTTTCAGTGATATGATAGCAAAGGTGTCATTTTTGACTTTATAATAATTTTGCGTTTGTTGATTGTTGCTTTATTCATGAGTTAGCAGTTTACAGATAGTATCATTCAATTTTGATGACTGTCCTTCAGTTATTGTTGATATTATAGCAAAAACATGATGGCGCAAATGAAAAAATGTCACTCAGTGTAACTTTACACATACCTGATTATAATAAATAAATAAATAAATAATCAAAACTTTTCTTTAAATTATTATCAACCTACTCTGTCTTTCAGTATATGTGCAGATTGAATTGAGAAATAGCATTCTGATAAGCCTTTAATTTTGTTTAAAGTATAAGTAACACCAATGACAAAAAGACGGCACAAGCATTCTTTGAGTGAATGTATAAAAATAATTAAAATACATTAAGCTTTCATTTTTGTGGATTGATAAAGTTAAGAGGTTAATTAATATTGTACAATAAGTTTTGATTATGTAAAATGAAATACATTTCAAGACATCTTGCAATTCCAAATGCCACCGTTTCTGTAGAACGGCCCTCCTGCCTTCCAGCCTGTCACAGACCTTCCTTTTGTTCTTTCCTCCCCTCCTCCCTGTCGCTGCTTAAAATCTCTCTTCTCTAACCTTTTCCAGTTTGACGAAAGATCCGCGACCCAAACGTTGACTCTGTTTCTCTTTCCTCGATGTTGCCTGACCTGCTGAGTGTTTCCAGCATTTTCTGTTGTTATTTCATGAATCAACCAGACATTGTGCAATGACATAGAGCCATATGTAGGCCAGAGCGGGCAGGGGTGGCTGGTGCCCTTCCTTAAAAGGACATTCAAGAGTTAGTTGGGTTATGTCCAAACCAAATTTAAAATATAATTCTAGTACATTTTTTGATATTACAGAAAAGCTCTTGTACGTTAAAATACAGTTAACTAATGAAAAAAAGCCATTTATACAGAAGATTGTTAGAAAGTGGAATTCTCTGTCACAAACTATTGTTGAAGCAGAACCTGACGTAATAAAACTCACTACGCACTTGGTTTGAGCATAAAGCAAGGCTTTAATCAACTTGTTTCAGAATTTGGAGATCTAGTTGTACTTCACTAGTTCCTTGTCTTACAAAATGTCCCTGGAAGGCTGGGGCCGACGCCTGAGTGTTTATACTCCTTGGACGGTGCCACCAGCTGGCCATCCAGCATTATTTCATGAGTAGTTTCTTGATGAATGATGAGATTTATAACATTCTTCCTGCCCCTAAAAGATTTGGAAGTCTGACGACTTCCTCTTAGCGGATCAGGTGGACCACGAATAGCCGTAGTCTTTTAGATTTTTGTTTATGGCTAGAAGGCATGTCTCGCCAGACCGTGTCTTGGTCCCTGGGCCGCTTGATCCGTACCGGTGGATCGACAGGGCCCGTGTTGCTCTGATCGACTCGAGGGAGGCTGGGGAGATCGTGACTCCGGGTGCGGGTCCCCACAGGCGCAGAACTGGCTTCATCCTGTCAGATAGCTGGGGATTGACCGGCATCCTGGCCTCGGGTGGCCATCCCACGGGGAGCGCTCGGCTCCCCGAGTAGATCCGGTGGGGCAGCTGGCAGATCTCTCGATGCCCCAGGTAGGGCGTCATCTTCGGGAGAGCGCAGTGTCGGCATCATCCACATGGGTCCCTCTATTGGTTGGGTCCGTGGAATGGCCAGACAGGTAGCCAGGTCCCGGAGCAAAACGGTGGACTCCCGGCCATCCGGGTACTGCACGTGCGCGTACGTGGGGTTGATGTCCGTGAGTTCTACCTCGTCGACGAGAGGATCGGTTTTAGATGATCGGACGAATCTTCGGAGCAGCACAGGGCTGGGAGCTGCCAACCATGATGGTAGAGAAGTCCCATGGGTGAAGTGATGCTGGAAGCTGAAGAATCGCTCATGAGGTGTGACATTGGTAGACGTAGAAAGGAGAGACCTGATGGAATGCAACACGTCAGGGAGCATAGTTTCCCATTGCTGGTCTGGTAGGTTGCGTGACCTCAGTGCAAGACGAACAGCGTTCCAGATGATAGCATTGTATCTCTCAACCTGTCCATTACCGATGGGATGGTACGGTGTCGTTTTGCTTGTGGCGATTCCCCACTGAGAGAGATAACTTTTGAGTTCGCTTGACATGAAGGAGGGACCCCGATCAGAGTGGATGAAATTGGCCGTACTGCAAAGGGAAAAGACTTGATCAAGGCATTTGACCACTGTGGAAGTAAGCATATTGGGACAGGGGAAAGCAAAGGGAAAGCGTGAATATTCATCCACCATAGTCAGTAAGTAGGTGTTTCGCATTGAGGAAGGCAATGGCCCTTTAAAGTCAATGCTGAGTCGCTGCATAGACTGCATAGCGTGTATGAGCGAGCCATCCGATGGACGGAAGAATTGCGGTTTTAATTCCGCACAAATTCTACAGGAGGAGCACGTTCTTTTCACATCTTCCGTAGAAAATGGGAGATTTTTAGATCGCACAAAGTGCATCATACGGGTAACGCCAGGATGGCATAAGTCAGTATGAAGATCCGCCAGAGTCAAAGTTGACATAGAAGAGCAGAATGCCCGCGTGAGGGTATCCGGGGCCACATTCTCTTTGCCGGGTCGATAATGTATGGTGTATCCAAAGGCAGCCAATTCCATCCTCCAGAGTTGTATTTTGTTATTCTTGATCTTAGTGCATTTCCGGTTATCCAGCATAAAGGTCACGGAGCGCTGATCAGTTATAAGTGTGAAATGGCGACGAGCGAGAAAATTACTCCATTAACATACAGCTTCGATGATGGCCGTAGCCTCCTTCTCGACAGGAGGATAATGGAGCTCGCTACCCTACAAAGTTCTGGACAGAAATGCAACGGGTCGACCACCTTGATTCAAGGTAGCAGAGATCGCCACATCCGATGCATCGCACTCGACCACGAAAGGAAGATTTTCATCAATGGAATGAAGCGTGGCTTTTTCCAGTTGTCGCTTGAGGAGGTTGAAAGCTGAAATAGCCGTTGCCTCAAATGGAAATGACTCTGCGTGAAGCAGGGGCTGGATCTTGTCGGAGAAGTGGGGTATCCATTTCGCATAATAGGCGAACATGCCGAGTGCCCGACGAAGAGAGCCGAGATCCGGATCCGGTTTGATGACACCGTTGCCCACCCAGTAGCCAAGGATGTTGACTGATGGTACTGATTTCACAGATTTGGACTCGTTTAAGTTTAAGTTGCGACAATGGAGAACGTCAACACATTTCTGGAGGTTGGCATCATGCTCCTTCTGGTCATGACCAGCAATGGTGATATTATCCAGATATGGAAAAGTGTCCGTTAAGTTCTCCTGTTTGGCTAGGCTATCCGTTGCCCATTGAAAGACGGCCACCCCATTGGTGACCCCAAATGGAAGGCGACAAAACTGGTAAAGCCGACCATTGGCCTCAAAGGCCGTATATTTTTTGTCAGAGTCCTTTAACGGTACTTGATGATATGCGCTCTTTAAATCAAAAGTTGAAAATACCTTGTAGTTGGCAAGGTTATTGACCATGTCATCGATGCGTGGTAGTGGGTAGGCATCCAGGTGGGTATACTGGTTAATAGTTTGCGAGTAATCGATGCAAAGACGTTTATTGTGTTGCTTCAGAGGATTTTTAATGACGACGACTTGAGCTCGCCAGGAAGATGAACATGGCTCAATGATACCATCAGCTCGAAGGCGAGAGATTTCTGTCTCGATAAAGGATCGATCATCTTGGCTGAAACGTCGTGATTTAGTGAGTATGGGCTTACATTGGGGGGGGAAGATTGGCAAACAAGGAGGGCTCGTCGAGCGAAGCTGCCGAATGTGCACAAAACGATACTTTGGAAATAGTAAGCTCTGGCTTTGACCCTCCAAACTCAAAAGTGAGTCTTTTGTGTTGTTTCTGGAAATGCTGTCCCAGGAGCACATCACTGCATAGGTTCTTGAGCACCCCGAGCCGGTGGAGAAATAAGTGCGGCCATTGAGAATAAGGTCGACAAGACCAAAGCTGGAAGAATTGGTGGTCAGTGTCGTCAGATCCATTGCAATTTCCCTGTCCAAGGGGTAAATACGCAGTTTTAACTTACTGACAGCCCGCTCACTAATGAAGCTGTCAGAGCTGCATGAGTCGATTAGTGCACTCAAAATGTGTCCATTTACCGAAACCTTCGTGGCTGCATGGGACAGACTTTGGGGAAAAATAGCTGTGATGGGAGGAGGGGCAGTTTTAACCTTGACAGCTGTAACCTTAGTAGTGGTTCTTGGGGGAGGAGCAGTTTTATAGATAGTAGCTGCAAAACTAACAGGAGCTCTTGACCGGTATGCCGTAGAAAAGTGGCCTTTCATACTAACAGCGGCTCTTGACTGGCATACCTTAGAAAAGTGACCTTTCTTGCTGCAATGATTGCAGGTCGCGTTACAAGCAGGACAAAATTTCTTATAATGGAACGCACCTCCACAGAAGAAACACTTCCTTCCAGATTGCCAAGATGCCGCTGGGGCGGGGTCATCATCAGTGTAGGTTTCTAGAGTAGGGTTGTCATCAGCTGGGTTGGAGTCGTCATCCGTGAGGGATTCCGCCCGAGGCCTATGGAACATGCCTGGTCATAGGCAGCCTGTAACTTGAGGGTTTCATTCTCCAACAGACGCTGACGTATGAAGGGAGACGCAATCCCATTAATAAAGGAATCATGAATTAACTCCTCCTGGTACTGCTCAGCTGTAACAGCTTTAAGATTACAATCCTTGCTGAGCCTGCGAAGTTTCTGAAGGAATTCGTGAAGTGATTGAATGGGTTGTTGTCGCGTTGTGGCCAGTAGATGCCGAGCAACAATTTCATTTGGGGACTTGACATATAGCTGCTGTAGTATTTTGATAGCGGCGTCATAGTCTACATAGTCTTCGATATAATCAAACACATGAGGGGATACATAATTAGCAAGCATTCGTAACTTGTTAGGGACATTCTCACCACACTCCTCAAGGAAGTTGCTAAAAGTACGATACCAGTGTTTCCATACCTTAGCGGCTGTAAGTGAATTCAGGTCCAGGTCGAGACGGGCGGGTCTGAGTAGTTTCTCTATGATGGATCGATTACTTGTCTGAGTTCCCTTCTACAGTTCAAGTTGTAGCTGGCTGTTCCCAAATCACCCAAAGCATGGAGTCGATAACAAGTTGATTAAATTGACGTAATAAAACTCACTACGCACTTGGTTTGAGTATAAAGCAAGGCTTTAATCAACTTGTTTCAGAACATGGAGGTCTAGTTGTACTTCACTAGTTCCTTGTCTTACAAAATGTCCCTGGAAAGCTGGGGCCGACGCCCGAGTATTTATACTCCTTGGACGGCGCCACCAGCTGGCTGTCCAGCGTTATTTCATGAGTAGTTTCTTGATGAATGATGAGATTTATAACAGAACCCATGTTTGAAAAAGAGGAATATTAAGCACTATGGGAGCGAGCATGGCATTGAGATTCGACTAGGTGGGTTAGGTGGAGAAAAACATTGGTGCAAACTTGATGTGCCAAATGGCCTTTTTCTGTGCAGTAACATACTTTGATTCTATCTGATTGGTGTAAACTGCCTAATTAAAACAGCCAGTATCATTTGAGGATTCTCACAGGCTTTGAATTATCTTGAGAGTAGATTAAAAAAAAATTAATATCTGTTTTCAGTTGTCTGAAAATAAGGTTGTAACTGTGGAAAACAAACATTGTTTCCTCTCCTCATAAATTTCATCATCAAAAATAATTAAAAGTTTACTATAAATTAAAGATCTGGTCAAATTATATTGTACAATCTAAAGTCCTTGTCATTATAAAATAATACACGTTGGAACTTCATGTCTAATAAATATATATACACATCAAGTTTGCACTAATGTTTTTCTCCACCTATATATAGTGACCTGATTTCTAAACACTGTCACATAACTGTCGATTTCTACAGTGCCACCAACAATGCAATGATACAAACATTCACAGTGCAATTATACAGGATGTCACCAAATTTAACCTCAGCAGCGAGCAATTCTAGGAATTCACAGAAAACCCTAATTAGTGTACATGCAAGAATTAAAAATAAATTTGAATGAGATGACAGCAATAATTGAAACTCAAAATCATGGCAATATGCAGAAAACACTTGCGCTGTGCCTTTGCAGAAACCACTTGCGCTGTGCCTTTGCTGTTTATGACAGCATCGCGACTTTAAAAAAATTAGACGACAGTTCTGGCCCACTTTTTATTAGATTATGTTATAAATAAGTGATTGTTCTGCCTTCCTGAGAATCATTGTGAAGCTCAATATATTCGCAGCTTCATCGAGTCTCTGAATCTTCACATTGTTCCGCATTAAACCTATTGCTCAACAATCAGTAGATTTTTAGAACACTAAAAATAATAATTGTTCTTTTTCTAAAGAGAATAATTTTTTTCATCATTTAGACATACAGTAACACGAATGCAGTAACAGTAACATTTGAGTAGTCATGTGAGCAGGAAGCTGTAGTTACATCAATTGTGGGTTGCTAGATCTCTGCATTTGTATGATCAACTGTAGCAGAGTGACCATGCCAGCCTCATTCTGCTGATGAGTTTTCTGCTGATTGTAAAGGATTAATTGAGAAAACTGAAGGAATGAACAGCAGAAATGGAATAGCTGTTTTGGAGGGCAGCTGAACTTTGCGATGATCAAAACAGCAGGTTTTTCACTAGCCAACTCAAAGAATGCAAGACCGCCTGTTATAGATTGTCTTGATGTGCCAATACAGCACAGCACTAGCACCAATATGCTGCACTTTGGCAATAGCATGACACAAATCTCAGCGTGCAACCAATGCTAAAGGTGTCACAAAACAGCAACATACATGTACGCGTTAAAACCAACAATGAACACACACTTCAGGAGGAATGAATTGGATGGTGCTATGAGTTGGCACACTTTCATCTCAAAGGCTGAATTTGTATTTGTCAAAATGGATGGCATGAAATTCTCCTCTTTCCCAGTTGGCTGCAAGAATGTTATCAAATAGGGCTTGGATTGTCTCAATCCAATTCCCAGGGGGCGGGGCGGGGGGGCGTTAAAATTGTGTAGCAGGGTTTACCACTTTGAGATTGGAGCTAAGAAACATTGCTGGGGCAGAGTTGAGACAACTTTGCTCTTCATCTGGTCAAGTTATCTATATATATATAAAAGGATACATCTGTCTGTCTGTCTGTCCTTTGGTGTGTGTCTGTCCGGCTATACACTCTAAAGTTATAGAGCGTACCTACATGTGCGTTACATCAAAAGAAAGCTTACGATTCCGGAACGGTCATAAGCGTATTTATGTTTCGGCGAGACAAAAATTGCGCCCGCGGTATCCAAAAAACGTTCAAAATTCCACTCATTAGCATCTCATTATCCGCTCATTAGCAATAGAGTGACGTCGAGGTCGACCAATCGTACGGCGGGTTCCTGGCGCGTGCGGGCGGGCCCTCCTACAGTCGAGTGATGGGACGATTGACCAATCCTACGCTTCGGTGACCTGACGGTCCACCAATCGGTGCATGTGTGGGCGGGCCTTATCGTTCTGAACCGAGGTGAGTCGCCGCCATCTTGATTCCAAACTTTTCATTTCTTTTTCCCGCTTTCTGCGTGTTTCTTTTCAAATCTACATTTCCAACAAAAAAAAAGTTGCTTTTAAAAGAGAAATTGTTTTTAAAAAAAGTTAATTAATTTGTAAATCTTTTGTCTAACCTCTTTAATTTTCCTACCTTTCACCGTTTTTCCAGGCCTCAAAGCCTGGGCGTCTGTTGACCAGCCACGCCCGAGCTAGCCGCCTCCCGTCGCGATCGACAAAAGGCCAGTGATTGCCGCCATCTTTGTGAAGGCTGGAGGGGGCGGGCCTGAGCCAAGCGTCGCCACCGCCGCCATCTTAGTAAAGGTGGGTGGGGCGGGAGTCAGCGTCCGTGTCATCTACCGCCCGGAGCGCGACTTGAGTCCGGCCAGGCCTCACGTGGTAGGTTGCGCGGTGGCGTCTCTCTGGTCTTGAAGCCGGCTCGGGCGGGGAGCGGGGCTCGGGAAGGCGGAGCTCGGGAGAGCGGGAGGGCGGGGCTCTGGAGAGTGGGAGGGCAGGGCTCCAGAGAGCGGGAGGCCGGTGCTTGGGAGGGCGGGGCTCGGGCTGAGCCATGTCAGTGCGTGGGGCGGCACGGAGCTCCGCGGAGCTATCGGGTCTGCTAGCTCCCCCCCTCCCTTTCTGCCCCCACACCCCCCCTCCCCTCCCCTCTTCCTCCCCCCTCCCCTCCCCCCTCTCCCCCCACACCCCCCTCCCTCCCCCTCCCCTCCCCCCCTCCCCTCCCTCCCCTCCCCCCTCTCCCCCCACACCCCCCTCCCTCCCCCCCTCCCCTCCCTCCCCCTTCCCCCTCCCTCCCCCTTCCCCCCTCCCCTCCCACCTTCCCCTCCCCCCTCCTCCACCCCCCTCCCCCTCACCCCCTCCCCCACCCCCACCCCCTCCCCCCCCTCACTCCCACCCTCTCCCCCCCACCCCCACCCCCTCCCCCCTCACCCCCACCCTCTCCCCCCCACCCCCACCCCCTCCCCCCCACACCCCCACCCTCTCCCCCCCACCCCCACCCCCTCCCCCCCACACCCCCACCCTCTCCCCCCCACCCCCACCCCCTCCCCCCACCCCCCCTCTCCCCCACCCTCTCCCCCCCACCACCCCCTCTCCCCCACCCTCTCCCCCCCACCCCCACCCCCCCACCCCCTCCCCCCCTCTCTCTCTTCCCCCAGTTGCTCTCTCTCTTCCCCCCAGTCGCTCTCTCTCTTCCCCCCAGTCGCTCTCTCTCTTCCCCCCAGTCGCTCTCTCTCTCTCTCTTCCCCCCCAGTCGCTCGCTCTCTCTCTCTCCCCCCCAGTCGCTCGCTCTCTCTCTCTCCCCCCCAGTCGCTCGCTCTCTCTCTCTCTCTCTCCCCCCCAGTCGCTCGCTCTCTCTCTCTTCCCCCCAGTCGCTCTCTCTCTCTCTTCCAACAACAACATTCCCTCAAAAATCCCCTCGGCACCGCCGGGCACTTCAGCTAGTATTTAATACATTAATGCTTTAGGTTCATACTGCATAGTCAAAGTGGAGACATATTCCATTCCCCAGTACTGACATCTACGACCAAGACAAGCAGAAAATTCACTGAAAGGAAAAATAAACTCACTATCATGAATATATTCTCTTGAATATGAGATCATGGCACTTAGTTAGAACAAAATATCCTTCCAGGATTGTGATTCTCAAAAATGTGCCCAGAAATGTACAACAAACCTGAAACTCAGAAAATCAGTGCAAACTGCAACTAAAATTCCATGTGCACAACACATTGCATGGAACAAAAGATACTGGGGAGTAAAATAAAAGCTGTAACCAAATCCTGGGGTTCAGGTGATGTTTATAAATTGTTTACAGTTCGCTTTCAAGATCCGTGAAGGCTTAGTAACACCATAAATGTACAATAACAACAGAAAATGCTGGAGGCACTCAGCAGGCCAGGCAGCATCCGTGGAGAGAGAAACAGAGTTCTGATGAAGGGTCCCAGACCGGAAACGTTAACTCTGTTTCACTCTCCACGGATGCTGCCTGGCCTGCTGAGTATTTCCAGCATTTTCTGTTGTTATTTCAGATTTCCAGCATCCGCAGTATTTTGCCATAAATGTGCAGCTCATTTACCCATGTCAATTATTCTATATTTACCCATATTCATATCAATTATTCAACAACCTGCATTTTTTTTGAAGCTGATTTCATTTTATTTTTAACCTTCATAATCTTTCCATATAATTTCTATTAATAGATCCACTATAAGGAACATTTTAACGCTTTCTGCTTAATGAAATATGCCACTTTTTATGTGTGCCAAGAAAAAAAACAATCATTGTGACCATAAAACATTCTGTCAAATGTAATTTTATTTTCAAATTAAAGAAAGGCAGTTTAGATATTGTTTGCTCTTATAGTCACTGAGTGAGACTGAAATTGTACAGGACTAAGATTAGTATACAACTGCTTTACACATTTGGGTGAAATTCCTTTGCCATTTAACTGAGGCGTCAACACCCAAGTTAAAATAGTAGACAAAGGAACTACATGTGACCATTTGTACATTAATATTCATGCACAATAATTACTTTGAAACTTCATTAAGGATATTTATATTGACGCCACTGCAGCCTGTAAAACCATATACCAGCACGAGTTCTTACCTTCAGAGGAGTAAGAGAAAATTGCAGCAAGCAAAATATTAAAATATTAGTACTTGCTCACACCTGCTCTTTAGTCCTCTCATTGTTATCCTCCACAAATCCAGATAAGGCAGGTAGGTGGGGTGTGAATCTGCAGACCACTTTGGAAAGGAATTTCCACCTTTTATTAGTCTTGATGAGGAATGATACATTTGGTTTCCCAGACATGACTTCCACCTGATTCACGAGCCAGAATTAACAGCAATGCCAGGACCTGGATTGTAAAACACATCTGCAATTAGTATGTGGCTCCAGTCAGAGATTATAATCATTAGCAAAGCTAATTGTAATTATACTCTGATTGTTAACTTTCTAATAGTAATTTTTAATCACTAAGTAACAATCAGCGACTACTTATGATTAAAGGTTTACTAATTTTTTAATGAGATTCTTTGTGGCCATGACCCTTGAAACATCCAGTTACTAAACACTTTTGCATCACTACAAAGGCAACATCAGTAGCATTATGTAGTACCATATTCATGCTCAAATTTGTATTAATGAAAAATGAAATGAAATATATGTATTTTTAGCATGTCATCTGCTGTATTTTCTCGTTGTGTCCAATGAGTGGTTTATCTTACCAAATGCTTCCTATAATTAATTTTGCCAGAATATATAAACCTTACATTTATCAATGCTAAAGATGTTTTGTCAGGCCATCGGAGAGGCAAAAAGTGGAATGGAGGTAAATCAGAGGTAGGATCAATTCACAGACAGCCTAGCAGCCAATCACAAAGTGAAATTAGCTAAGTCCCAGACACAGATCAGTGACTCCTTTGGCTACAGACTGACCAGGGTGGAAGAGGAATTAAAATAAAATCTAAGTGGATGAGACTTATAAAAGCTACAGATATTAAATATCTTCCATTTTGATGTAAATGAATATTAAGAAAGGGTATTTTTGAAAAACAGAAATGCACAAAACGGTGTTGCAAAATAAAACTTTTGTCATTTTTATATGAACATACAACATATGAAATTGATGGGTAGGAAAAGACCAGTTGGTCCATCAAACCTGGCCCACACCATGATGGCTGGAACCTGCCCACACCACAATGGCTGGAACCTGTCCCACACCACGATGGCTGGAACCTGTCCCACACCACGATGGCTGGAACCTGTCCCACACCACGATGGCTGGGACCTGTCCCACACCACGATGGCTGGAACCTGTCCCACACCGCGATGGCTGGAACCTGTCCTACACCACGATGGCTGGAACCTGTCCCACACCACGATGGCTGGAACCTGTCCCACACCACGATGGCTGGAACCTGTCCCACACCACGATGGCTGGAACCTGTCCCACACCACGATGGCTGGAACCTGTCCCACACCACGATGGCTGGAACCTGTCCCACACCACGATGGCTGGAACCTGTCCTACACCACGATGGCTGGAACCTGTCCGACACCACGATGGCTGGAACATGTCCCATACCACGATGGCTGGAACCTGTCCTACACCACGATGGCTGGAACCTGTCCCACACCACGATGGCTGGAACCTGTCCCACACCACGATGGCTGGAACCTGTCCTACACCACGATGGCTGGAACCTGTCCGACACCACGATGGCTGGAACATGTCCCATACCACAATGGCTGGACCACCATGGTGAAACACTTCTTCCCTTCCCACGACCACCCCCATCCGCCCTCCCCCCCCCCCAACACCTCCCCTCGCTCCCACCCCTTGCAGCCATATAATTTCCTGGGAGAGGCAAAAAGCAGAAAAAAATCAGGACCAGTAAGGGAAAAAATACTTCGGAAAATTCCTCTCCGACCCCCTCAGGCGATCAAAACCTAGAGATCACATGGACCAAGTGTTGTCTATAAAGACACTCACCTTCTATAAGATGCGATCTCTGCCCCAGTCACGAACCGGTCCAGCTCCCTCTTGAAGGCATGCAGCCACCCAATCAACACCCACCGCACCAGCTGGCAATGTATTCCTGAGGCTCACCATTCTCTGGGAAAATAATTGCCTCATATCCAGCCTATTCCTACTCTTACATAGTTTAAACTCATGTCCCCTGGCACTCCCCAATAATACCTTGTTAGCTACAGTTTCACTACATTGGCTATGAACCTTCAGTGATCTGTGCACAATTACACAACGATATCTTACTTTCACAACCTCTTTCAGTATTGTTCCCTGCAAAATGATACATGTATTCTGTGTTAGCCCTACCAGCATGCATGCCATTTATCCAAATTAAATGTTATTTGCCAATGTGGTGCCCACTCCCCAGCACACCAAAATCTTTTTGGATTTGACTGCACGCATCCACCGTCTTAAACCTTGCGCTTATTTTGGTGTCATCTGCAAACATACTTACTGTACTCCCAACACTGCTGTCATTAATAAAGACTGTGAAGAGTAGCGGTCCTAGGACCGATACCTGGGAGGCACCATTAGTAACATGTCTCCAAGCTGAACCATACCCGTTAACTATAACATTTTGGCTGCGGGATTGGAGTCCATTCCTAATTGAGTGGTTCAAATTTCTACAGATACCACAAGATTCTGTCTTGTGAAGTAATCTAGTATGATGCACCATACAATGTCTATTGGATTTCTCTCATCCACTACACTAGTGACTTCCTCAAATTTGTTAGGCATGACCTATTTTTTCAGAAGCTGTGTTGTGAATTTCTAAAGGCCCCTTCCCTTTCCCAGTAATCATAAAGGACATCTCTTATGATCCTTTCTAGCATCTTCCTAATGATTGAAGTCAGGCCAGTAGTTCCCTGGCTCTAATTTTGTCCCCTTTGTTGAAAATAGGAACAACATGAACCCTCACCCTATTGAACTATTAAAGATATGGGCAAGGGGCTCACACAGCATCTGTCCCATCTCTTTAATCACCCTTGGATCGATATTATCTGGACCTGGAGCCTGCTTTCCTAATCTATCCATTTTGTCATTACAATCTATTTTAATATTAATAATGCTATTCAATACTGAGCACCCCTCATTTGGAACATAAGCATCATCTACAGGAGTATGGACTGATGCAAAGTAGTAATTTAGCAGCTCTGCCATAAGCTGAGAGTCAGTTTGAATCTACCCTACAGTATCCTTTAGTAGCTCTATGATCCTTTATGGTCTTTTGGCTTCTGAAAATGCTGAAATAGCTTTTGCTGCAACTATCACAATTACGCACCATCTTCTTTTCCAGAGATCTCTTGGCTAATCTTATGACTGTTGTCTTCCTTAATTGCATGCAATACTTTTCCCTGTTCTCAAGTGAGTCAAATGCCTTAAGTGTGCAGAATGCCTTCTGTTTTGATCACAAAGTATTTACAGTAAATGAAACAGGCCATTCAGCCCTACAGGTTCATGCCGGTGTTTATGCTTCACACAAGCCTCCTCCCACCCCCCTTCATCTAGCCCCATCAACATATCCTTCTATTTCTTTCTCCCTCATGTGCTTATCTAGCTTCTTCTTGAATGCATCTATGCTATTCGCCTCAGCTATTCCTTGTGGTAGCGAGTTCCACATCCTAACCACTCTCTGGGTAAAGAAGTTTCTCCTGAATTCCCTATTGGACTTATTAGTGACTATCTTATACTTATGGCCCATAGTCCTTTCATAACCTTAAAGACCTCCATCAGGTCACCCCTTAGTCTTTTTCTAGAGAAAAGAGCCCCTGCCTGTTCCATCTTACCTCTCAGTTCTGGTATAATTCTAGTAAATATTTTTTGGACTTTCTCTAGTGCCTCTATATCCTTTTTATAATATGGACACCAGAACTGTTCACAGTGCTCCAAGTGTGGTCCAAGGTTCTATACAAGTTTAACATAACTTCTCTGCTTTTCAATTGTATCTCTCGAGAAATGAACCCCAGTGATTTGTTTGCTTTCTTTTTTTAAACATGGCCTTATTAATGTGCGTCACTACTTTAAATGATCTGTGTATCTATATCCCTGGATCCCTCTGTTCCTCTACCTCATTTAGACAGTTATTTTCCAAGGAGTATGTAGCTTCCTCATTCTTCCTACCAAAATGTACTACCTCACACATCAATTATAGGCCCGTTCTACAAGTTTATTAATGTCTTCCTGAATTTTGTCACAGTCCTCCTCTGCATTAACTACACACCCAATTTGGTGTCATCTGCAAATTTTGAAATTGTACTTCCAATTCCAGATCCAAATCATTTATGTAAATGGTGAACAACAGTGGTCCCAGCACCGATCCTTGTGGAACACCACTTCTCACCATTTACCAATCTGAGTAACTACCTTTAACCCGACTCTCTGTTTTCTGTTTTGTTGTCAGATTGCTATCCATTCTGCTACTTGTCCCCTGACTCCACCTTGGTGGTACCTTATCTAAGGCTTTTTGGAAATTCAAATATATTGGCCCGTATTTTCCGATCGGAGGCTCCCTGCGTGCGGTGGCCTCCGATCTGGAAAAGATCTACGGACTTACCTGAGGGCTCCCGAGGTCTGGACACTTCCACTCCTGGGCCTCTCCAAACTCAAAATGCGCAGGGCCCACGTATCCCAGGGGCACATGCGGTTCGCAAACATCGCTGGGATCACATGGGCCATGGGGAGCCAATCAAAGAAAGGAATCTCCCTTCATACACTTGATAGATAGAACTGTCAAATATATGAATGGATATCACCCCAAAAACACTTTAAAACATTGAGGCAGAAATTCCGATCCCTACGGGTGAGTACGCGCTGTGTACTCACCCGTAGGGACATCGGAAGTGCCGGTTTCAGGCATGCACTGCGCATGCGCTGGAAACCGGCATTTCCGATCTGTCAAGAAAGCTCTTGACAGATCCTCCGGCTGCGCTGGAGCAGGGCCTCTGCGGGTGGAGAGTTCTGTTTTTTGGAGACCCTCCACCCGCAGAAAACACTTACAATTCTTGCGCCTGTAAAAGCTTTTACCAGCTAAGAGTTGAAGAAAGTAAAAAAAAATGTTTTCCACTGATTTATCATTTTAAAATACTTTAAAGAAAGGTAAGTTTATTTTTAGCCCCGTTAAAAACTTTAATTATTTTTTCCAAAATTTAAATTTTTGTTTAAAATAGTTAATTTATGTAATTTAGTCATTTTAAAAATGTGATGTTTTTTTTAAAATTTATTTGAAGTTTTACTTATGTTTTGGGGGTGATCTCTATTCATAGATTTGACAGGTCTTCCTGTCAAATCTATGAATGGAGATTCCCTGCTCTGATTGGCTCCCCATGGCCCATGTGATCCCAGGGACGCTGTGAACTACCTGCGCCTCTGGGATTCGCGTGCCCTGCACATGGGCAGTTTGAAGAGGCACAGCAACGGAACTCTGCGCCTACTGGGAGCCCTCCGGTCCAGGCACAGATTTTTCCAAATCGCAGCCCTCCGCAAGACTGCGAACGGAATTTCTGGGCCACTAAATTTTTTTTTTAAATCACATTTTTAAAATTAGTTGAAATTACAATAAATTAAATATTTTAAACAAAAATTTAATTTTTTGAAAAAAATAATTAAAGTTTTTTACAGGGCTAAAAATAAACGTAACTTTTTAAAAAAATTATTTTTAAATATAAATGAGTGGGAATTTTTTTTTTAATTTTTTAAAAAACTTTTTTTTCAAATCTTATGCTGGTAAAAGCAGGCCTTGGATCTGGAGTTGGAAGTACAATTTCAAAATTTGCAGATGACACAAAATTGGGTGTGTAGTTAATGCAGAGAAGGACTGTGACAAAATACAGGAAGACATTGGCCCAGAAATTCGGGTCTCCACGGGTGAGTACGCACGGGGTACTCACCCGTAGGCCCAATGGCAGTGCCGGTTTCCTGCATGCACTGCGCATGCGTGGGAAACCGGCACTTCCGTTCCCCTGAAAGAAGGGGTTCAGAGTTCGAACGCGTGTGTGGAAGAGGCTGTGCATGCACATCGAACTTACATTTTTATTACAGGTTTTCCCGGGAGGGTAAGTCTCCAGGAGTTACACATTTAAAAAGAAGGCGCAAGGCCTGCTTTTTACAAGGTAAGTGGTGAATTAATTTAAATTAAAACATTTTTTCCCCAGGTTTATTATTTTTAAATACTTTAAAGAAAGGTAAGTTTATTTTTAGCCCCGTTGGAAAATAAAATTATTTTTTTCAAAAATTTAAATTATTGTTTAAAATAGTTATTTCATGTAATTTACAGTTTATTTAAAAAATGTGTTTTTTAAAAATTTATTTGAAGATTTAGTGATGTTTTGGGGCCCGTAGTATTTCTAAGTTTTGACAGCTCTTCCTGTCAAACTTAAGAATGGGCATTTCCCTGCTCCGATTGGCTCCCCATGGCCCACGTGATCCCAGGGGATGCATCGAACTAACTGCGCCCCTGCGATACACAAGCACTGTGCGCTGGCAGCTGGAGCAGGCCCAGGATTGGAATTCCACGGGGGCCCACAGCTCAACGGCCTGCGCGCAAGATAAGTGCAGGTCAGTGTTAAGTCTGTGTGTTATATTGAGAATTACTACACAGACCACAAGAGTAAACTTTAACAGGTCTTTACTGGTTGAAGGTCAGGGCGGAACTGCCCAATAAATCATTACACAGCACTTATATACCGGTGTGGTCACTGCCGGTATTACAGTATACAGCAGCCAAGATAAAGTAGTGCAACTCTTAAAATAGTTCTCTTAAAGGTGGAACGGTTACTAAAATAGTTCTCTTAAAGGTGGAACGGTTACATACACTACAGTCAGGGGCTTACACCCGTGGGAAGCCCCCGACCCGAATTTCTGGGCATTAATAAACTTTTACCAGGCGTAAGATTTCTAAGGGTTTTCTGCGGGCGGAGGTTCTCCAGAAAGCGGAACTATCCACCCGCAGAGGCCCTTCTCCAGGGCAGGTGTCCGATCTGTCAAGAGCATTCTTGATGGATCAGAAATGCCAGTTTTCAGCGCATGCGATTGGCATGCCTGAAACTGGCATTTCTGATGTCCTTACGGGTGTGTACACAGCGCATACACACTCGTAGGGATCGGAATATACGACCCATTATGTCTACTGCATTACCCTTATCTACCCTTTCTGTTACTTCTTCAAAGTATTCAATAAGGTTGGTCAAACAGGATCTTCCCTTTCGGAATCCGTGCTGACTACTCTATTATATTTTCAGTTTCTAGATGTTTTTCTATTGCAGCTTTGAGTAACGATTCCATTATCTTTCCTACAATCGACATTAAGCTAATTGGTCTCTTAGTTCCCTGGGCTTGTTCCATCTCCCTTTTTATCTATAGGAATCACATTCACTGTCCACCAGTCCTCTAGCACTATTACCTTTTCTAATTTTTATATATGTATGTAATAGTGCCTCTGCTACCTCTTCCCTAACTTCTTTTAATATGCACAGCTGCAATCCATCCAGACCAGGGGTTTTATCCTCTCTAAGTTTGATCGGTTTATCAATTATTTCTGCCCCCACCCCCCGGGTTTCTACCTTAAATGTCTTTTTATCCTTTTTGATCTCTTCTTCTAATGTCATGTCCACCAACTTAGTTTCCCTGGTAAATACCGAGGCAAAGTAATTAGTTAATATTTCTGCCATTTTGCTGTCATTACCTGTGAGTTTATCTCGTGTATCCCTATCCTGATTTTTCTTGTTATTTATGTGTCTGTACAATACATGACAATTTCTTTTTATATTCCTTGATAATTTAATTTCAGTTTCTCTTTGCCTTTTATTTTTTTGTCTTTCCTAACCTTTTCATATTCCCTTTTGTCATCCTCTCCTTTGTTTTCTATTTACTTAGTGCATGCCTTTTTCTTTAGTGTCAATGTTGCCTTTATTTCTTTATTCATCCATTATGTGTCATTACTGGCTAGTTTGTTCTTGCTTTTTAGTGGGTCATATTTCTCCTGGAATCTATTGATCACCATTTTAAATGTTTCCCACTGCTGTTCTATTTCTTTGTCAGTATTTTTTTCCAGTTTACTTTCCCTAGTTCTATTCTCATTTCCATAAAATCAGTTTTTTCCAATTTATTATTTTAGTCTTTGTCTTACTTATGTCCCTCTCAATCTTAATCTTAAACCTTAGTATGCTGTGATTGCTATGCTTAGATGTTCCCCGACACTTACTTCTCTTATCTGTTCTGTTTCAGTTTCCGTTACTAGATCTAGCAGTGCTCCTTCTCTTGTTGGACTTTTTACATACGGGTAAGAAAATGTCCTGCCCACAATAAAAACTCCATTCCCTGTACGTCTTTTGCTACTTCTTCTTGCCAGTTTATTTGGAGGTAGTTAAAATCACCCATAATTATTATTCTATGTCCTTTACTCATTTCACAAATTTGCTTACATATTTCTTCCTCCGCTTCCATTCCATTATTAGGTGGTCTGTCGTATACCACGAATAGCGTGATCGATCCCTTCTTATCTATTATTTCAATCCATATGGATTCTGCAATCAAATTCGCCTCTGTACATTCCTCGTCAACCATAATGGTTTTAGAAACATAGAAACATAGAAGATAGGAGCAGGAGTAGGCCATTCGGCCCCTCGAGCCTGCTCCGCCATTTAATGAGATCATGGCTGATCATCCAAATTCAGTACCCTGTCCCTGCCTTCTCCCCATATCCCTTGATCGCTTTAGCCTTAAGAAATTTTTCTAACTCCTTCTTGAATATATTTAATGAATTGGCCTCAACTGCCTTTTGTGGTAGAGAATTCCACAGGTTCACCACTCTCTGGGTGAAGAAATTCCTCCTCATCTCAGTCCTAAATGGCTTACCCCTTATCTTTAGACTGTGACCCCTGGTTCTGGACTCCCCCACCATCGGGAACATCCTTCCTGCATCTAGTCTGTCTAATCCTGTTGGAATTTTATAAGTTTCAATGAGATCCCCTCTCATTCTTCTAAACTCCAGCGAATATAAGCCCAATCGACCCAATCTCTCCTCATATATCATTCCTGCCATCCCAGGTATCAGTCTGGTGAATCTTCGCTGCACTCCCTCCATGGCAAGAACATCCTTCCTCAGATAAGGTGACCAAAACTGCGCACAATACTCAAGGTGTGGTCTCACCAAGGCTCTGTACAACTGCAGCAAGACATCCTTGCTCCTGTACTCGAATCCTCTCACTATGACGGCCAACATACCATTTGCCTTCTTAACCGCCTGCTGCACCTGCATGCTTACTTTCAGCGACTGGTGCACAAGGACACCCAGGTCTCGTTGCACTTCCCCTTCTCCCAATCTATTGCCATTCAGATAATAATCTGCCTTCCTGTTTTTGCCACCGAAGTGGATAACCTTGCATTTATCCACATTATACTGCATCTGCCATGCATCTGCCCAATCACCCAACCTGTCCAAATCATACTGGAGTTTCTCGGCATCCTCCTCACAGCACACAGGCCCACCCAGCTTTGCGTCATCTGCAAACTTGGAGATATTACATCTAGTTCCCTCGTCCAGATCATTAATATATATTGTGAACAGCTGGGGTCCTGCGGTACCCCACTAGTCACTGCCTGCCACTTGGAAAAAGACCCGTTTATTCCAACTCTTTCCTTCCTGTCTGCCAACCAGTTCTCTATCCAAGTCAGTACCTTACCCCCAATCCCATGTGCTTTAACTTTACACGCTAATCTCTTATGCGGGACCTTATCGAAAGCCTTCTTAAAGTCCAAATACTCCACATCCACTGGTTCTCCCTTATCTATTCTACCAGTTACATCCTCAAAAAATTCCAGTAGATTAGTCAAGCACGATTTATCTTTTGTAAATCCATGTTGACTTTGTCCGATCCTGTCACTGCTTTCCAAGTGCTCTGCTGTTACATCTTTTATAATGAACTCTAACATTTTCCCCACTACCGATGTCAGGCTTACCAGTCTATAATTCCCCATTTTCTCTCCACCACCTTTTTTGAATAGTGGGGTTACATTAGCTACCCTCCAATCCATGGGACCTGTTCCAGAGCCTATAGAATTTTGGAAGATGACCAGCAATGCATCTACTATTTCTAGGGCCACTTCCTTAAGTACCCTAGGATGTAGATTATCAGGCCCTGGGGATTAATCGGCCTTCAATCCCATCAATTTCCCTAACACCATTTCCCTACAAATACTGATTTCATTCAGTTCCTCCCTCTAATTAGACCCTATGGGGGAGAAATTCAGTATCGCCACGTCTGGGGCGTAAGTATTGGCCGGGCGCGAAATTTTGCGCCCGGCACAAATTATCGCCATCTACTGGTAAATTGGCCTGCTTCACCCCAGGAGGTGCTTGGAGTGCTGAAACAGGCGCTGCATGATGTCTTAAGGTGCTAAGCTGGAGAAGCGAGGTGCTACCACCAAGGGCGGGCGCAGCACAGGTGTGGCCAGTTAACGATTGCACGCAGACACGCTGGCGCCGGTCAGCTCTTAAAGGGGAGGTTCAATCTTGGATTGCAGCCACACACTGCGCATCAGAGCACTGATTCTCGGCCTGGACAGACCTGCTGCCACATTGTTAAGCCTAGGACCATGGAGAGGGCCAAGGAGCGAGCGCAGCGGTTCAGCGAGGGGGCCTTGCAGGTTCTGGTTGGCGCAGTGGAGCGCAGGCGATCTATCCTGTTCCCAGACAGTGGCAGGAGGCCACTGCCCAACGACTATCACAAAGCTTGAAGGGAGGTGGTTCACAGAGTGACCTCCAGCAGCAAGGTGCCTAGGACCCCTGTGCAATGCAGGAAGAAGTTCAACGACCTCACTCGGGTCGTCAGGGTGAGTGCCCTTTTCAGAATCCTCTTCATCCCTACATGTCGACCTCACTTTATGTCCAAAGGGTCCTGAAAGCCCCAATGCCCAGCCCTCATCCAACACCTATGGCCCTTTCAGGAAACTCACATGCACATTCAGTATTTTCACACTGTAAGGGCTAATTGACCATGGGAGGCAGTGCAGCCAAGATCAGGGCTTCACACTGTAAGGGCTATTCCACCATGGGAGGCAGTGCAGCCAAGATCAGGGTTTCACACTGTAAGGGCTATTCCACCATGGGAGGCAGTGCAGCCAAGATCAGGGCTTCACATAGTACTGAGAGCCCATCCTTTCTCTTGCAGGGCAAGCTGGCGCATAACAGGAGGCAGCAGCAATTGACCGGGGAAGGCCGGCCTCACCTTCAAGCCCTCACCGATCTGGAGCAGCGAGTCCAGCGAATTATGGCAGGCCGGATGATTGGCCCCGTCGCCACTGGAGATGCCGACCCCGTTCTGGACAGCAATGGTAAGGTAATTGTAGTGTATGTGCCTTTAAGAGCCCCCTGTGTACTGTAATGCTGGTAATGGCCACTCGGGCTATATAAGCCTGTATATTGTGTTGTATCAGTTAGTTCACCTCCAGACTTTGTTCAGTAAACACCTGTGAAACCAACTCCTGCCTTCAGTGTCTCTATTAACACACGGATACAACAGTGGTGACGAATTGGAAACGGACTTACCTGCAATTCGGCAGCATCTCAAGGACATCGATTCCTCAGACGTCCAAAGTCGAAGAAAAGCAAGAAAAAAAAACCTGTGGTTTCACCAGCTAGCCGAGCTGGTGGCAGGTACTGCAATAATCCTTCCTGGGCAGCAGGCTGGGGCTGGCTCTGCAGCGAGGCCAAGCAGTGAAGGCGGAGACAAACAGAAACAGACGGGGGGAGCACTCGGGAGACGGCCGGCGCTGCAAAGCAGGTCGGCGTTCGGACCTAGGAGAGGGGGGGAAAGTCCCAGAGAGTCCGGCGGGAACGAGTCTCCACCTGTAAATAAAAATTTAAAAAAACCGCGGAAAACAGCGTTGTCAGAAGCAGCAGCGGTGGGAAAGCGCGGGAAGAGCCATATTTTTTCTGCAGGAAAGAAAGGAAAGCGCAGGAAGCGCCATTTTTTTCCCAGGATGCCTAAGGCTGGCAATATTGATGCTTTTGATAACGATATAGAGGATTGGACCACATATGTGGAAAGAGTGGAGGTATATTGTACAGCAAATGGAATGGAAAATGATAAAAAGGCGTCAGTACTTCTAAATCTAATGGGCGCAAAGACATACGGGCTGTTACGAAACTTAATCACTCCAGCCAAACCAAAGGACAGGAATTTTAAGGAAATTATTGATACCCTACAGGAGCACATAAACCCAACACCGCTGCTGATAGCGGAACGATTCAAATTCTTCAAGAGGAATCAGCACAAGAATGAAAGTAACGCTGATTACCTCACCGAATTAAGAAAGCTATCAAAGCACAGCCAATTCGGGGCAGGACTGGCAGATTCTCTTCGAGACAAATTCGTCTGCGGTCTCCTAAGTGAAGGAACACAGAAAAGGCTGCTTTCTGAGAAAGATTTGACACTGGACAAGGCTTTCAGTATGGCTGTATCACACGAAGCAGCCACAAGAGGAGCTGCAGAGATACAGCAAAAGACACAGGACTTCGGCACCCATGAAATGACACAGGGTTTCGAGAGATGTTATCGTTGTGGCAGATCCACCCATGACCAGAGGGACTGCTGGTTCAAGGACAAAGCATGCAGGCAATGCGGAAAGATTGGACACATTGCACGGGTATGCCGATCCGGACAAAAAAAATCCATGGACCGGAAAAAAAAAATCAATAAAGAAAAGTATAGAAAGGTACAAATGATGACGGACAGTAGCTCCGAAGACCAGAAGAGCGATAGCGACTCCGGAAACAAGAGACTAAGCTGTCTCAAATTACATAATGTAATTGCCAAAGAAGATTACCAGACCATTTGGGTTACCCTCACGATAGCAGGGTCCCCAGTTAAAATGGAGCTAGATACAGGATCAGCTCTGACCGTCATAAATCGACGGGATTACGAGCGGCTATTTCCGCATATACCTTTAAAAGACACATCCATTATCTTGAAAACATATACGGGGCAGAAAGTATACCCCAAAGGAAAAATAAGGGTGCCTGTTATATACAACGGCAAGGAAATACAGAAGTTGTATTTATACGTTCTACAAGATGGTGGTCCACTGCTGTTGGGACGTGAATGGATCAGGAAGATACGTTTAGACTGGCACTCCATTCAGGCACTGACGGTGACCAGTAAGAAAAAAAATGATGATGACGTCATACCTGAACGATTAAAAGACATCTTGGCCAACGCCAAGGAAGTGTTTCAAGAGAAATTAGGAACCTTGAAAGGCATCACCACCTCAATAAAAGTGGAAGATGCGGCAATTCCCAAGTTTTTTAAGGCAAGGCCGGTGCCATACGCAATTCGTCCAGCAGTCGAGGCAGAGCTGGAGAATTTGGAAAAGGCAGGCGTATTATCCAAGATAGATTGGAGCGAGTGGGCAACACCCATCATCCCGGTCATGAAGAAAACGTTGAATAATGATAAATCTGAAGAACAGAGAAAAATTCACATCTGTGGAGACTTCAAGGTGACTGTAAACCCGGTCCTTCACACAGTACAGTATCCGCTTCCGAGGATAGAAGATATTTTCGCCTCACTATCCGGAGGGAAACGTTTCACCAAAATTGACTTGGCACAGGCATATCTACAGATGGAGGTTGAAGAGGCCTCTAAAAAGTATCTCATGATAAATACACACAAAGGCCTGTACCAGTACAATCGACTGGTTTTCGGAGTAGCATCAGCTCCAGCTATCTGGCAAAGAGCTATGGAGCAAGTCCTCCAAGGGATTCCAGGGACTCAATGCTACCTAGACGACATCCTTGTAACAGGAGAAAACGACAACGAGCACCGTGCCAATTTGGAGCAGGTGCTCACTAGGCTGAGAGAACGGGGCCTACGAGCAAATCGCCCCAAGTGCGAATTTTTCCAGAAACAAATATCATATTGTGGCCACATAATTAATAAGGAAGGGTTGCATAAGTCACCTGACAAAATTGAAGCGGTCATAAAAGCCCCAGCACCTGAAAATGTTTCACAATTAAGGTCGTTCCTGGGATTGATAAATTACTATCATAAATTTTTACCGAACTTATCAACTCTTTTGCACCCTCTTAATGAACTGCTACAAACAGGAGTAATTTGGAAATGGAGCGAAGGCTGTAAACGTGCCTTCCATAAATGCAAAGACTTAATCACGTCCAAGGAAGTTTTGGCGCATTACAACCCATCACTGCCAATCAGACTGGCGTGTGATGCATCCACTTACGGCATAGGAGCGGTATTATCGCATAGATTCCCTGATGGCTCGGAGCGGCCGATAGCTTTTGCGTCACGCTCATTGAGCTCAGCTGAGCGTAACTATGCCCAGATCAACAGGGAAGCACTCAGCCTGGTATGGGGAGTGAAGAAATTCAACCATTACCTACATGGACAAAAATTTACCTTGTTGACTGACCATCAACCCCTCATCTCCATATTCAACCCTAAAAAGGGTGTTCCCATTATGACAGCGCAAAGGCTACAGAGGTGGTCCCTTTTCCTAGGGGCACACCAATATGACATCGAATACAAAGGATCAAAACAGCATGGGAATGCTGACGGTTTATCGCGCCTACCGTTGCCAACGGTAGAAGAGGCACCTACAGTAGACCCAGTGGAGATGTTCCACTCTACCATAGTGGAATGTCTACCAGTAACAAATTCTGCCATTGAAAGGGAAACGAGAAATGACCCGACTCTCTCACGAGTCTACGATTTAACAGTGAAGGGATGGCCAGCACATGGCGAACCATTGTTGCCAGCATTCTCGCAAAGAAGAGAACAGCTGTCAGTGTGCCGAGGAACCTTGATGTGTGGATCCAGAGTGGTGATTCCACCCAAACTCCAGGATAAAGTGCTAAAGGAGCTTCACGAGGGGCATCTGCCACCCAGATGCCCCTCTACATCCATGGGAGTGGCCCTCATCTCCATGGCAAAGGGTGCACATCGACTTTGCTGGTCCATTTATGGACTCAATGTTATTAATCGCAGTTGATGCACTCTCCAAGTGGCTGGAGGTAATAAAGATGTCCTCCACCACCACGGAAAAAACCATCACAGTATTAAGGACCATTTTTGCCAGGAATGGGCTGCCTGAACAGATCTGTTCTGATAATGGACCGCAATTTGTGTCCGAAGAATTCAGGAAGTTCTTAAAAAACAATGGGGTTAAACACTACACGTCCGCCCCATACCATCCCGCCACCAATGGATTGGCTGAAAGGTTTGTCCAGACCTTCAAGAAGGCCATAAAGGCCATGGGTAATGAAGACATAAAACTTCAGCATAAGGTAGATAACTTCTTGTTTGCATACAGGAATGCAACACATATGGTTACAAACCAAACTCCCGCCATGATGTTCTTCAATAGAAGCCTAAGATGCCGTCTGGATTTGATCAAGCCAAACATCAGAAGGGACGTGGAGAACCGGCAATTTCAAGGCATGAATGAAAGGCCAACTAGAACCTTCCAGATAGGTCAATATGTTTTGGCCCGGGACTACCGTACCGAGAAATGGCAGCCTGGAATTATTTGCACACGACTAGGACCGCTGATGTATACCGTGGACATTGGAGGAAGCATAATAAGGCACCATGCTGACCAGATCATAGAGTCATCCGAAAAGGGACAACCTACACCACAACTCTATACGCCTAATGATGAAGTCGAGATACCCATAGTATCTACCTCCGATCCGGTGATACTGGAACCAGATGAACCCGACACTGGCGTTCAAGCCGAATCTGCCTTGCCAAAAGAACCTACTACACCACCAGAAACTACTACACCACCGAGGCGTTATCCGGACCGAGTCAGGAAGCCTCCAGAGAGACTGACTTATAATTGATTAACTGCAGCAATGTGTAGATTATTGTTCTTGTAACATGTAATTAATGATTACTTAAAATATTATGTACTGGTTGGCTAAAAGTGGAGGAATTGTAGTGTATGTGCCTTTAAGAGCCCCCTGTGTACTGTAATGCTGGCAATGGCCACTCGGGCTATATAAGCCTGTATATTGTGTTGTATCAGTTAGTTCACCTCCAGACTTTGTTCAGTAAACACCTGTGAAACCAACTCCTGCCTTCAGTGTCTCTATTAACACACGGATACAACAGTCATCACCTTTTTGACCTCTCTCCTTCCACTTGTGCCTCACACCAGCATCCTTTGCCACTATCGAACCAATACAGTACATTGCAGCACTCATGCCTCCCTCGCTGCCACCCTGTCCTCACGCTAAAGCCACTCTTGTACCTCCCTGCTTTCAGACGCTGATTCACCAGGTGAGGAGGCGGGCCCTCAAGCTGCCACTGTGAGTGACTCTGAAGGCGACGACGAGGAGGAAGCCAGACCATCAGTGCCACCCTCAGCCGAGGCAGCCCATGGCCATAATGGGGACATGTCTTCCCTGGAGAGGAGCAGGGGGGAATGGTCTGAGGAGGGTGAAGCTCCGGGGCCCAGCGGGCTGCAGCAATGTGGGGGGGCGGGGGCGTTAGGGAAGCTCGGCTTCTCCCCGGAGGGAGAGTCTGGCCTCGAGTCCTGCTACAGTGAGCGCAGAAGAGGTGCTGCTCCTCGCTGAAATGAGCGCACAGGCGGAGCACAGGCCCACTAAGCTCATGGCTGCAGTGGCAAGGATGCCCGAATCCATTGAGTCACTGGCAAGGAGTGTCCACGACTTCGGCGCAGCACAGGCAAGGAGTCTCCAGAACTTCAGCGCAGCACAGGCAAGGAGTGCCCAGGATGCCAGCGCAGCACAGGCAAGGAGTGTCCAGGACTTTGGCGCAGCACAGGCAAGGATTGTCCAGGACGCCGGCGCAGCACAGGCAGGGAGTCTCCAGGACTTCGGCACAGATCAGGCGGCTGCCACGCAAGTGCTTAGTGCTGCAATGCAGTCAGTGGCTGGTCTCATGCAGACGCAGAGTGAGGCCACACGAGCACCGACTGCTGCCACCCTCGCTGGATCGGGCATGAATCGCCGGGGCCCTCGCCGCAGCAGGCCAACAGTCTGTGCTTCAGCAGATTGCTCCGCATGCTGCAGTGCTGCCCCGTGGGAGTGCCAGTGTGTCGTCCGAACAGGGAGTTGCTGTCCTCTCTCAGGATGACAGCCTTCCTGCTCCACTGTAGCTGCCACCACCTGTAGGACAGACTGCTGACGCCCATGCAGAGTTGGAGCAGTCAGCAGCCGGGCCCTCCAGGCCCAGAGCTGGTCCAGGCCGTCCCTCAAGGGCATCTGCAGTCTCAGTTTCTGACACTCAGCAGCCTTCCACCAGCCTTGCTGCAGCCACTGGGATCCCATTGTGGAGGAGCTGCAGGGTGGGAAGGGGCAAATCTCGCAAACAAAGCAGATCACCCTCGAAGGGCAAAAAGTAGGAGGTGTGGCAAAATGTTGTTAAATGTTTTATTGAAGGCCAAGGATATCATTTTTTGGTTACTGTTTTGTTCATTGTCTCCAGGTTGTGAGAGCCAGTTATGTGAGTGACAGCTTTTTTGGGGGTTTCTCTCTATTACTTTGTCATGCGGGAAGGGCACACAGTTTGTTAAACAAAGAAGTGTCTTTATTCAGAATGTGCATGTTTGCTCTTTGAACTATTTGTTGCCTTGACCAGCTTAGGGGTTGCGGCATGGTTCCATTCATGTTCTTTGAATGGCAGAAGCCATTCCCTCAGAGGGGGCCTAGAACTGACTTGCTATAAGCCGCTGACAGACGGCCCTTGTACTTTGTGCCTCCCTCCCGTCTTGGTGCTGCTGCTCCTCCTCCTCCTCCTCCTCTTCCTCTTCCTCCACCTCCTCCTCTGCTGGTGCTCCAATGTCTGGTGGTAGTGGCTGAGTCCTGAGGATTGCCAGGTTATGCAGCATGCAGCACACAACAACGAAATGGGAGACTCGCTCAGGTGAGTACTGAAGGGCTCCTCCGGAATGGTCCAGACAGCGGAACCGTTGCTTGAGCACGCCGATTGTGTGCTCAATGATGTTCCTGGTCACTTGATGGCTCTCATTGTATCGTTCTTCAGCATGGGTGCTGGGCGAACGGAGCGGGGTCACCAGCCAGGTGCACAGAGGATAGCCCTTGTCCCCGAGAAGCCAGCCTCCTGGGTGAGCCGGGGCCTCGAAAAGGTCTGCCACAGGAGTCTGGCGCAGGATGAAGGCGTCGTGGCTGCTGCCTGGAAAGCGGGCATTGACAGCGACTATCAGCTGTCTGTGGTCATAGACCAACTGGACGTTCAACGAATGGAACCCCTTCCGGTTGCGGTAATCCTCGGCATTCACTAGAGGCGCCCGCAAAGCCACATTCGTGCAGTCAATGGTGCCCTGGACCATGGGGAAGCCCGCTATTCTTGCAAATGCCATTGCGTGCTCTTGCTGCTTGTCCGGGGTCATGGGGAAGGAGATGTACTGACGTCTCCTTTTAAAGAGGGCATTCGTGACTTGATGGATGCAGCAATGCACCGCGAACTGGGAGATATTGGCAATGTCCCCAGTAGCGGATTGAAAGGAGCCGGTGGCATAGAAGTTGAGAGCCACTGTGACCTTCACTGCCACCGACAGAGACGTCCTGCTCCTCAGTTGAGGCTGCAGATCTGGCTGAAGCAGGTGGCAGAGCGCAGTGACCACCTCCTTGCTGAATTGCAGCCTCCGACAACACTGCTCCTCAGATATATTGAGGTATGAGAATTGTTGGCGGAAAACCCTGGGACGGTAAGGTCTCGTGTGCGGACGCCTGTTGGCCCTCCTCCGTCTGGCCATGATTGGCACTCTCTCTCTGCATCTCTGTGCCCTCTCAATGTAATGGAGAAGCCCAACGTTCCCACCCATTGCAGCCCCCATAGTATGTGGCCACTCAAGGTTATGCCGGTGAGAAAGCAAACCAACTACAAAGTTCTGGTCAGAAGCCAAAAGTACCTCAGCGAGCACTGACTCAATGCAGAAAGCTCTCTCCCTTTGTCTCTCTGCAAATCTCTCTCTCTCTCTCACAGGAGTGGTCCAAAAATGGCTACCACAAAGAAGCCAGGAAGAGCCCCCTTTAAATAGCGCCCCCCCCAGCCCCACAGCGACTGGGAACCGTTCCAGTCAACCAGTCGCTGGGAGCGACAGGCGGAAAGGAGGGGGGCGCCACTGAATTTCCACTTCGGGGCGCCCCAAGGGCGTTGCACCATGAAATGACGTCAGGATCTGCATGCGCAGCTGAGCGGGCGTTGTGGTTTAGCACAGCCGCTAAATGTCCGCTCAATTTCATGAGAGGCGCTGGTCTCGCCGCACCCGGGCGCTAGCTGGCTCGCGCTCCACTTATCGCCCCCCACTTATCGCCCTCTTAAGGTGCTAATGGGTGGCGCAACCAACTGAATTTCTCCCCCTATGTTCCCCGACATCTCTGGGAGTTTATTTGTGTCCTCTTTTGTAGAGACAGAACCAAAGTATGTATTTAATTGGTCTGCCATTTCTTTGGTCCCCATTATAAATTCCCCTGATTCTGACTGCAAGGAACCTACACTTGACTTCACCAATCTTTTTCTCTTCACATATCTATAGAAGCTTTTACAGTCAGTTTTTATGTTCCCTGCAAGCTTACTCTCATACTCTATTTTCCTCCTCTTAATTAATCCCTTGGTCCTTTTTTGCTGAATCCTAAACTGCTCCCAATCCTCAGGTTTGCTGCTTTTTCTGGCCAATTTATATGTTCTCTCCTTGGATCTTATGCTATCCCTAATTTCTCTTGTTAGCCACAGTTGAGTCACCTTCTTTGTTTTATTTTCATGCCAAACAGGGATGAACAAATTCTGTAGTTCATCCATGCGATCTTTAAATGTTTGCCATTGCCTATCCACCGTCAACCCTTTAAGTAATGTTCCCTAATGCATCCTAGCCAATTCGCGCCTCATACCATTGTAGTTTCCTTTATTTAAAATCAGAACCCTAGTCTCTGAGTCAACTACTTCACTTTCCATCTTAATGAAGAATTCTATCATATTATGATCGCTCTACCCCAAGGGGCCTCGCATAACAAGATTGCTAATTATTCCATTCTCATTACATAATACCCAGTCTAAGATGGCCAGGAAACCATCCCGTATACACTCCAGGAATTCCTCCTCCACAGTATTGTTTTACCATGACCCTTCTTTTAACCATTGGGATATATATGGCTTCATTTTGTTTGAGAATTGTTTTAAATTGTACTCATTTGTACATAGTACTTGATTTCATATCTAGTAGGGATGCTCAGTCAATTTTTACCATATCGTCAGCCATTTTTGTAAGTTAGCCTTCTTAAAATCTGGCATCAGCATTAGATATGCATAAGTTTAACTACATAGTTTACGATTACTTGCTGGTAAACCTGTGATACCCATTGGTAGCCAAGTAATATTTCTTTCTGTGTCTGCAGCCGGTTCCAAATGCAAAACATGCATCGTGGAGCTGTTTCTTCTGCACCCTATCATGTTGCATAAAAGCAACATAGACCACCGATAGGACTAATATTGACTGATTTCTGTATATCACTGTCTTACTTATATGAGTGCATAAAAAATGGCACTATATGGGCAATTGTACCACTGCAAATGTGGAACCTCACCCACCAACAGCGCCAATCGGGAATTTAGCCACAGACTGCCTGCCATTTTCTGACCATTTACTTTAATGGTTAGAAAAACAAGAACAGTGCATGCCCAAATCTATGATTTAAAACTAAGAAAACATTAGGCTGAGAGCACTTGAACTTATCTGCCCAAAACAGCCTCCATAAACAGTCTATACCAAGAGAAGACTGACATTTATTACGCTCTGTGTTTGATCAACATCATTTTAAAACATGACTCCGGAAGCTTAGCAAGATACAGGAACTTTTGAGTCTGTGGCAATCAAATCTCCAATGCCACTGGTGTTTCATGTTTACAACCAATGGCTCAATCGCGCATGTATCATCTTGTCAGGTTACTGGATTGCGAAAACAAATTTATACACCTGCTATCTAGCTAGCAATAAGCACATCAAATTTAGATTAGGAAGTACTTCAGTGTAATGTTATTTTCCCATTTCACAGGGTTATACATTTATATCTCTCATGGTTGTGGAAACACAGCCAAGAGGCAGGAATTTAAATGAATTCTGGTAATCAAGTGCATGCAAGAATCTACCTGGTCCAATAGGTGCTGGAACCAAAACCTGAATAATAAGCACAGTCACCAAATCCAAATCCATCATTGTTTGTAGGTTGAAGAACAGTGACATGAAGACTTTCCCTGAAATAGGTTTTGTTACATACGGAATATTGGGCTGGACCACTCCACTAATTATAGAATTCATTATTTATTGGTCAAGCCTAGTGATTGACAGCATGTAAAACGGAAGAAAAACGAAGTTGCTTTTTGTCTTTATACTTTAATCCCTGGTTAGCATGACAAGTGGCTAATTAGAGTGATTACTGTGTGTGATGAAATTGGTTAATTTCAGGCATGATCAGCTATGCAGAGGCTGCAATTAACTGGTAATTTATGTTTAATTCCATCTTTATTGTGCTTTTTTTTTTGTAGTTTCCATCACAGTGTAAAACTGGCAGGCAGACAACCTGCTCCCAGACTTCTACCAATGTCACTCAGTAAATGGTGCAAGACCAGTGTAGGTCAACTCAACCATCCATCTTCCCTCACACTCTCTGGGGAAATAATTCAGCTCCAACTAGCACCTGCTGGCTCAGACATGAACAGGAACAAACCATGTGGTTATGGGCCGGCATCACACCACTCTGTGGATTGGTTGTTAAAGTGCTTTTTTATATAAAAAAGGGCCATTAAACTTCAGGGTTATTCCCCCAGTGAAGTGTACTGTTGGTTGAAGTACATCACTTTGACATTGGATGGCTTGTATAAAAATCTAAAACATTGAAATTAAAACACCTTTGTTAATAATAAAGCATTTTAATTATAATGTTTTACATTTTATAATATATTACAAATAGTGATGGCATATGTTAAGATACAAATAATGGTGCCTAAACTTTTGATATGAAACAAATAGCAGATTTATTCTGAAATAGTTTATAACTAATGAGCAGTTTAAGATTATGATTTAAAATATGAAGAAAATATGCAAAATAACTCCATAGTTTGAGATCTTTAGTTGGGGAAGAAGTTTAAAAAGGAACAACCATCAACATTTTTTTAATAATGCGTTCTGGAATTATTTTCCAAAGCAATCTGTATACAGTATATAAAATATAGTTATATACTCTCATTAAACCAGAGGAGTCTGTGGGCATGAACATTGATGAGCATAACATGGGAAAAGTAGTTGCTAATCTATATATTCTTTATCAACACAGGTTTCCACTTTCATTTGTGTTCTTCCAACATTGCTGTTTCCTCACAGAAGATCAATACTCTTTCAGATGCTGATCAACCTGCTGTGTACTTCCAGCACTGTCTAATTTTACTTCAGAGTTCTAGCATCCAGCTTCATTTATCCCTACAGTCTTTTATGGTTGTATTTTGCTAGTGATTATTCTTACTTTGTTATAATCTGTTGTACTGGCAGGACTGATTTGTGATCTTGTATTTAAGAATACTCATGTATTTTGCTTTCCAATTGCAGTTGCAGGTTTGAGACTTTAATGTCGTCCACTTCTTGAATTTCACAATAACTATAATGTATTTTTCCCACATCGTTGTTCACCTTAGAAACTCTCGGCACAATATCCTCTTTTTATCCTCCTCATCTGGCTCATCAGTGTACATTTACTGCCTCATTTGGTGGGTCAATCACACCAGCCACATGTCAGTGACTATCTGTTGCGAGTGCTGTTATTGTCTGTATTAAAATACCTTTGAAAGGCTTCATTTAGTTCAAGCTGAAAGCCTGCGATTCCTTTGGTTGCCAGCACAGATTTCTCCAATTTAACTGCACAACAAAACAGGTCATGATTTTTTTTGGTGATCGTTTTAGATTGCTTTTGTATTTGAATTTGTCACAACAGATGCCAGAAATACAGAGATCTGAAAATGTGTACTGGTTAAGAAATCCTGAACCTGATATTGATCACATGCTCATAGTTTCGTTAATAGGTTTGAGACCCAGACTTCATTTTTTGGCCCATTGGTCGAGTGCTTAAGATGGTACTCCATTACATTCTCACCATCTGTACTTTTACAGGTGTAACTCTTAGGCAAATATTATTGTTTTCCAAGTATTAAACTATATTTAATGGCAGACCATGGTGCCTTAGCAATTCACTATTGGGGCAAAGTTACCTTTAGAAACCAGCATATTTGGCACATGGCCATATTCACATACTTAAAACACCTAGGGGGAGAAATTCGGTTGTTAGCGCCAGCGATTAGCGCCTAAAGAGGCCGAGAATTGGGGCGTTACCCAATTTTCGGGTGGGCGCAGTGATATATTGAGTGGGCACAGGCACAGGCACAGGCAGATCATGACGTCATTTCAGTGTGCAATGCCTTTTTGGTGCCCCGGACCGGAAATTCAGTGGCGCCCCCCTCTGTTCCGACCGGCGCTAATAAGGACAGCTTCCTGGAATGTTCCCCAGTGGCTCTCGGGCTTAGGGGGGCGCTCTTTAAAGGGGACTGCACTGGTACAAAAGCGGCAGCCATTTTGGGAGCACAACTTATTTGAGATTTACACAGAGTTGCAAAGTTGAACTCTGAGCCATTTCACTAGTGACCCAGCGCTGCCAGAGGACCTTCAGCCTTCATACCATCACCCTGCTGCTGGTGAGCATTTACACCCTATTTCATTTCTGCTGACCTATTATTATGGGGGCTGCTTTGGAGGGGAACGTCCTGCTGCTCGACCATCTGGAAAGGGCACAGGGACAGAGGGAGAGAGGGCCAGGAATGGCCAGATGGAGGAGGGCCAACAGACGTCGCCACACCAGACCTTACGCTGCCAGGGTATTCAGGCAGCAGTTCTCTTACCTCAACATGTCGGAGGAGCAGTGTGTTAGGAGGCTGCGATTCCGAAAGGAGGTGGTGACTGAGCTGTGCCACCTGCTTCAGGAAGATCTGCAGCCGCAGATAAGGTGCAGGACCTCTCTGTCGGTGGCTGTGAAGATAACAGTGGCATTGAATTTCTATGCGACTGGCTCCTTCCAGTCAGCAACTGGGGACATTGCCAACATATCCCAGTTTGCGGTGCATAGCTGCATCCAGCAGGTTACAGATGCCCTGTTTAAAAGGCGGCGTCAGTACATACCCTTCAATGTGACACCGGAGAAGCAGCGGGAGCACGCAGAGGGCTTCACGGCAATAGCGGACTTCCCCATGGTGCAGGGCGCCATTGACTGCACGCACGTGGCTTTGCGGGCGCCTGTACAGAATCCTGAGGAGTTCCGCAACCGCAAGGGGTTCCACTCCTTGAATGTGCAGTTGGTCTGTGACAACCGGCAGCTGATCCTGGCGGTCAATGCACAGTTCCCAGGCAGCAGCCACAACGCTTTCATCCTGCGCCAGACTTCAGTCGCTGACCTTTTCGAGGCCCCGGCTCACCCAGAAGGCTGGCTTCTCGGCGACAAGGGCTATCTACTGTGCCCATGACTGATGACCCCGCTCCGGATGCCCAGCACCCCTGCAGAAGAGCACTACAACGTCAGCCATCAGGCGACGAGGAACATTGTGGAGCACACAATCGGCATGCTGAAGCAGCGGTTCTGCTGTTTGGACCATTCGGGAGGAGCCTTGCAGTACTCACCAGAGAGAGTCTCCCATTTCATCGTTGTCTGCTGCATGCTCCATAACCTCGCCACCCTGCGCACCCAGCCAATGCCAGCAGACATTGAAGGACCAGCAGAGGAGGAGGAGGAGCAGGAGGAGGAGCAGGAGCAGGAGGAGGAGGAGGAGGAGGAGAAACAAGACGGGAGGGTCCGAGAAACTGGAAGGGCCGTCCGTCTGAGGCTGATAAGGAGTCGGTTCTAGGCCCCTCTCATGGACTGCTTGGTGCCATTCGAAGACCAAGAATGGAACCATTTGGATAACCAAAAGCCTATGAAGGCCACAATGATTGTAAATAGCAGACATGGCCAATGACATTAAACATTTTTGTTTATTTTGAAAACTGTGCTTCCTTCCAACATGACAAAGCAATGGCAACAGAAAGCTTAACTAACAAACTAACACATACGTGCCTCGCACACCCAGGAGACTATCCAAAACATGACTAACATTCAGAACAACATCCACGGCCTTGATTTCTAGAAATAGGACGTTTCAGCAGCACCTTCTACTCTTTCCCCGTTGATGGTGATCTACTTCTCTTGCGAGAACGGCCCCTTCCCTCCCTGCAGCTCCTCCGTAATGGGACCCCAGTGGCTGCATGAAGGCTGGGTGGGGGACGCCTGCTGACTGTCCGAAAGTGCAGATGCCCCTGAGGGACGGTCTGGACGGACTCTGGGCTTGGAGGGGCCGGATGCTGACTGCTCCAAATGGGCATGGGTGGAAGCAGTCTGTCTTGCAGGTGATGTCAGCTGCAGTGGAGACGTGCCAGTGTTGGCATCAGGAATGCTGACATCCTGAGAGCGGACACCTGCTCCGTGGTCGGCCGACACACTGGCACTCTGACGGGGCAGCACCGCAGCATGCGGACCAATCGGCTGGTCCACAGATTGCTGGCCTGCTGTGGTGCTGCAAGGGCCCTGGGTAATCCTGCCTGATCCATCGAGGGTGGCAGCAGTCAGTGCTTGTGTGGCCTCAATCTGCCTCTGCATGAGGCCAGCGAGGGACTGCGTGGCAGCACTCAGCACTTGCGTGGCAGGTGCCAGTGCTTTGGTGAAGCCCTGGATAGTCCTTTCCAGTGATGTCACGACGCCCTGGACGGTCCTTTCCAGTGATGTCACGACGCCCTGGACAGTCCTTTCCAGCGATGTGCCGACGCCCTGGACAGTCCTTTCCAGGGCTGCCCCGAAGTCTTGCACAATCCTTGCCAGTGTCTCGATGGATTCAGGCATCCTTGCAACTGCAGCCATCAGCTCAGTGTGCCTGAGTCGAGTCTGGGCGCTCATTTCTGCGAGGGAACGCACCTCTTCTGTGCTCTGTGCAGCAGTCATCGTGGCCTGACGCGCCCTCCGGGAGACGGCTCCCAAACTTCCCTACACCCCTTGCGCTGCTGGAGGCCGCTGGTTCCTGCAACTGGTTCCTCCTCAGAGCCATCCTCCCTGCTCCCTTCCAGGGAAGCACTATCCCCAGTCTGCAGATGGGCTGGCTCACCTGAGGGTGGGACGGATGGTCCGGCTTCCTCCTGCTCGTCACCTCCGGAGTCAGTGTCCCTGGCAGCTTGATGGCCCGGCTCCCGAGCTGGTGATGCAGCATCTGAAAGCAGGGAGGTTGAAGAGTGGCTTTAGCGAAAGGACAGGGTGGCAGCAAGGGATGCAAGAGTGCTGCAATGCTCTGACATGGGTCCAGACTGAAAAAGCATGCTGGTGGGGGGATCAAGTGGAAGGAGAGAGTTCAAAAAGGTGATGACCTTACCATCGCTGTGCACAATGGGGTCGGCAGCTCCAGTGGTGACAGGACCACTCATCCAGCCTCCAACAATCTGGTGGACTCTTTCCTCCAGGTCCGTGAGTTCCTGCAGCTGAGGAGGGCCCCCTCCGGTACGATTCTGTTCCCTCCGGTTCCTGGCCAGCTTGCCCTGCAGGAGAAAGGACGGGAAGTTCTGAAACATGCTGCCCTGAGTTGTCATCTCATGCCCCCCCCCTGGTGGATCAGCCCTTACATTATGCCCTGAGTTGTCATCTCATGCCCCCCCATGGTGGATCAGCCCTTACATTATGCCCTGAGTTGTCATCTCATGCCCCCCATGGTGGATCAGCCCTTACATTATGTCCTGGGTTGACATCTCATGCCCCCCCCATGGTGGATCAGCCCTTACATTATGTCCTGAGTTGTCATCTCATGCCCCCCCCATGGTTGATCAGCCCTTACATTATGTTCTGAGTCGAATGTGCGTGTGCGTTCCCACAAAGGGCCATGGGTGTTGGCTGACAGATGGCCATTGGGGCATCGCGCACCCTCTGGCCATAAAGTCAGGTGCAGATGGAGGAATGAAGAAGATTGCCAACAAGCCACTCACCCTAACGACCCAAGTGAGATCGTTGAACTTCTTCCTGCATTGCACAGGAGTCCTGGGCGCCACGCTGCTGGAGTTGACTCTTTGACAAACTTCCCTCCAAGCTCTGCGGTACTTGTTCTGATGAGGCCTCCTGCCATTGTCAGGGTACAGCACTGCTTACCGGCGCTCCACTGCGTCAACCAAAGCATCCAATGCCCTTTCGGAAAACCGCTCCGCTCTCTGCCTCACCCTCTCCATCTGGTCAAAGTTTGTAATGCCTCAGATTGCACAGCGCCGATTTTGAGGCCTACAGGGCGATGAGTCTGGCTGCTGAACCTAAATGACCTGCCCCTTTAAGAGCTGGCTGGCGCCAGCATGTCTCATGGTCATTGATTATTGACAGCAGCTGTGCTGCGCCTGTCCGCCCAGATATTGAGTAGCGCCGCCAGGTTAGCGCCTTAGGAGTCCCGTGCAGTGCCTGATTTAACGCCGCAATCACCTTCAGGGGCGCAGCAACCCAATATCGCTGGAGGTGGCGATAAGTTGCGCCTGGCGATAAAATTTGCGCATCGCCAATTCTAGCGCCTCGAGCGGGGCTATTCCCAATTTCTCCCCCATAGAATTTAAATAGTGCCTAATGTAGAACATCAGAGACTGTATGGGACTGCTTAAAGTATTTGAACAAATCACAAATGTTGCTCAGTAATGGCCCGGGTTATACACGGGGTTCAATTTCCATTTCTCTCAAAATCTTTAGTTTAAATCAAGTCCAGAGTAGTAATAAGAATAAAATCACCTGCAATGGTGAAAAGGGAAAAAAATGAACTTCATGAGTACCAAAACATTTTCAGCTTCAATACTCAATCTCAAAGAAATTCAAGTTGTCCGTTTCAGGTCGTATCCATTTCTTATTGTGTGCTGGGAAATTTTTGCTTCAAGTATTAATTCACTTTAAGAAAAAAATTGTCACAGGCATCTACATGAAGTATGGAACAAGCAGGTGACCCCTATATTTCTCACAGAAATCATTCTGCATTCTCCCAACATCTTCAATACATGTTATTTTTCCTCACTTTTGACCTCTCGTGAAGGCACTGACTTGTGCTGGGATGCACAAGACCAAATGTCATCTGGTACCTCACCCAAGTAGCCATTCTTCATTTATTACATCTTTCAGCGATTGCCAGTAGCCAATTCAACCTTGGATAAAACCATAGCTGACCCCAATACCATGCTCATTTGATGGCAGCACACATGAATTTTCTGGAAGGGGTCGACAGATAGAGCATGGAACATGTACAGTTGCGGTCTCTCATTCAATGCTCCAACACAGGCTGCGCTATGACTGCACCCCGCCCCCCACCCCGCACACCCCAACAGGGCCAGCAATCAGTGTAATCACTCAAATCAGGAAAACTGACGAAAACTTCAGCTCTTCCGCAGTAAGTGCGCTGTTAAATTCCCCGCTAAAAGTTAGACACAAAGGGATTAGGTGTAACTGGGGTTTTAACAGCATATTGACTGCTAAACAAATGTTATAGGCCTGAAAATTAATTTAAATTTTGTGCAGTGTGAAATTTATCCAATTTAATAAAAAATTAAAATTAAGAAACTTTAAAAAAAAGTTTGTTCATCTTAATTTCAGGTTTGCCTTTTCCCCAGGTGGGAGCCCCAATCTTTGTTTTTGCTCTCTCTAATATTTTTAAAAAGCTAGAATTGCAAGAGCTTACCCACGTCCTTGTTCGCTGTCTGTGAGTATTCTGCGTTTTGATTGGTTGCTTAGGCAGCTTGTTGACGTCACAACAGTTCGCACAAGGGGGTCCCCACTATATTCCGTTAATTTAAACTGAATGTTGGGAAACCCAAACTTCTGGACAAAGCAATGCTTTGACTTCACCGCTGACCGCAAAACCCGGGCTTCTTACTCACACCATTTCTGCAGCTACTCCTTTTGTTGACATTACATCTGCTACAAAATTGCTCTGCATGGGGAAGGGAGAAGACCAGTCAGTTGTCACAGACGATCCTGTGATATCCGAGTGGTAAGGACAGAAACTGAGAGAAGCGAGATATTAGGAACAAACCCAACTGTTTATTTACACGGTGCAGCAGAGGAACATATCTCTTACAAGCTGGAGGCAAGGCACAATTCTCATTGCACGAGCACAAGATGGAGGATCAACCTCTGAGTCATACCCTTAATGCAATGCCACATTACCATATTAACTGGTGTACCAGGACATTGAATACATGACCCATTACCTTAAATATTGGTGAATGTGAACCCTTAGGGGGAGAAATTGGGTGAGTAGCGTCACCTGTTAGCGCCTAAAGAGGCAGTCAGTGGCTGTAGCACCACTGGCTGCGTCTCCGGCGATATTCAGTAGGGGCACTAATGGTGGCGTTAGGCATTTGCGCTGCGCCGCCACCGATGACGTCATCGGTGTGTGCAGCACCCCATTCATGCCCCGTTCGCGATATTTGGTAGCGAACGCCACAGTTGCACCACTTGCTACCCGCGCCCGGTTCACGGGGCCTTACTGTGCCGACAGCGGTGCAAGTTAAGGTGGAGGTGCGGGGTGGCCGCTTTTTCGGCGGCCGCCTGCCAGCACCTCCGTCCCCGGCCTCCTAACCCCCCCCCCGCGGCATTGCCGGCTGTTTCCCGAGAGCCCGGCACGTCTCCTTGGTGCCGGGCTCATTTGCCGGCACTCGCGATCGGGGATCGCGCTGTTGCAGGCACCTCCCCCTTAACAGTGGGAGGAAGGCCTGCAGTACCGCAATGTGCTGTGCCGCAGCATGTGGCGCTGCGGCACGTTGCGCTGCAATAATCAGTTTCAGCGCCCTAAGAGGGACGTGGAGTGCCTCGAGCCTCGCCCCGTCTCCCTTGAGGGGCACTGAAACTGAATTTCTGGCGATCGGTATCACTCCGATCACTGCGCTAAATCCTGCGCTCAGGCGACTTTTGCGCCACTTTGGCGCCCCAACCCAATTTCTAGGCCTTAATATTTTGGCTCCATCTGGTGGAAAACTTAAACATTACATCCCAGATTACTATATCCCTCCCCTCTTAAGTTGAACATTAATTTCTTAACAACATTCTTAAAAAGTCCCATAAGGGAACTCCTTTAATGATAGTCCATACTGAACGAATCTAGCAGGTCGTTATCAATCTCTCTGGTGGCTTGTGAGTCCTTGGTGAACGTCTTACAGTCAAGTCCCTGCTTGGTTGTGGTAGAGCCACCTGCTGCTCCTGAGCAGTACTCAGAGTATCTGACTCTGCTACGATGGGTTCCTCTTGATGAAGGGGTCCAGGTGGAACTGGCTCTGTTCGTGGTGGTGATACTACCGATACATTTGGATAACTGGGGGCCAACTTGTCCTCCGACATCTCCACTGGAACCTCCATTTCAATTTCCCTTGGTCTGGTCAGTATCCGATCTACATGTCTGCGTACTACCTGACCAGTTCCCACCATGACCGTATATCATACTGGACTGGTCATTGAGTCTATGACGCCAGGAATCCATTTTGGACCATAACTGAAATTCCTGGTAAGGACCGCATCTCCTTCTCCAAAACTGCGGCTCTTTGTCCTTCTGTCATGATTCTCCATTTGTTTGATTTGTCGGTTTTCCACCTTCCTTTTTAGATCTGGGTGAACCAGGTCAAGAGTGGAGCGTAGTCGACGTCCTAACAACAGCTCAGCAGGAGAGAGTCCTGTGGTAGATTGAGGTGTTATTCTGTAGCTGAACAGAACTCGTGACACCTTGGCTGCCAAACTCCCTTCCACACTTTTTTCATCATCTCCTTAAATGTTTGTACGGCTCTCTCCGCAAGTCCATTTGCAGACGGATGAGATCACGTGCACTATGCCATTGTTTCTCATGAACTCTTTTGTTTCTGTACTCACAAAACACGTGGCATTGTCACGTACTACGATCTCCGGTAGCCCTTGATTACTAAAACTCCTACGCAGGCAGTCTATAGTAACAGTAGATCAAAGAGAATTTACAGGATAAACATCCATCCATTTGGAATGGGCATCAATGATTTTGAGGAACATCTTTGCCATGAATGGACCCACATAATCTACATGTAATCTTCTCCATGGTTTATCCGGCCACTCCCAGGGGTGGAGAGTGTAGTGTATGTACCTTTAAGAGCCCCTGTGTACTGTAATACTGGTAGTGACCACTCGGGTATATAAGCCTGTATAGTGTCTTGTATCTTTTAGTTCACCTCCAGACTTTGTTCAGTAAACACCTGTTAAACTAACTCCTGCATTCCGTGTCTCCATTAACACACGGATACAACAGTGGCGACGAATTGGAAATGGACTTACCTGCAATTCGGCAGCACCTCAAGGAGATCGATTCCTCAGACGAAGGTCGAAGAAAAAAAAACTAAAAAAAAAAAAAACTGGTTTCACCAGCTAGCCGGGCTGGTGGCAGGTACTGCACTAATCCTTCCTGGTCGGCGGGCTGGGGCTCGATCGGGTGGCTCTGCAGCGGGGCCGAGCAGCGAGTCAGAAGGCGGAGACAAACAGAGACGGAGGGTGGAGCACTCGGGAGACGGCCGGCGCTGCAAAGCAAGTCGGCGTTCGGACCAAGCAGAGGGAGGGAAAAGTCCCAGAGAGTCCGGTGGGAATGAGTCTCCAACTATTAAAAATATCTGTGCAAATACAAACCGTGGAGAACAGCGTTGTCAGCAGCGGCAGCGGCGGGAAAGCGCGGGAGGCGCCATTTTTTTCTCGGCAGGGAAGAAAGGAAAGCGCGGGAGGCGCCATTTTTGATTTTCAGGATGCCTAAGACTGGCAATATTACTGCTTTCGATAGTGATATAGAGGATTGGACCACATATGTGGAAAGAGTGGAGGTATATTGCACAGCGAATGAAGTAGAGGATGGTAAAAAGGCATCGGTACTTCTAAATCTGATGGGCGCAAGGACATACGGGCTGTTATGAAACTTAATCGCTCCAGCCAAACCGATGGACAAGAATTTTAAGGAGATTGTTGATACCCTACAGGAGCACTTAAACCTAACACCGCTGCTGATAGCGGAACGATTCAAATTTTTCAGGAGGAATCAGCACAAGAATGAAAGTAACGCTGATTACCTCACCAAATTAAGAAAGCTGTCAAAGCACTGCCAATTCGGAGCAGGACTGGCAGATTCTCTACGAGACAAATTCATCTGCAGTCTCCTAAGTGAAGGAACACAGAAAAGGCTGCTTTCTGAGAAAGATTTGACACTGGACAAGGCTTTCAGTGTGGCTGTATCATACGAAGCAGCAGCAAGAGGAGCTGCAGAGATACAGCAAAAGCCACAGGACTTCGGCACCCATGAAATGACACGGGGTTTCGAGAGATGTTATCGCTGCGGCAGATCCACCCATGACCAGAGGGACTGCTGGTTCAAGGACAAAGCATGCAGGCAATGCGGAAAGATGGGACACATTGCACGTGTATGCCGATCTGGAAACAAAAAATCCACTGACAGAAAAAAAATCAATAAAGAAAAGTACAGAAAGGTACAAATGATGACAGACAGTAGCTCCGAAGACCAGAAGAGCGATAGCGACTCCGGAAACAAGAGACTAAGCTGTCTCAAATTACATAATGTAATTGCCAAAGAAGATTACCAGACCATTTGGGTTACCCTCACGATAGCGGGGTCCCCAGTTAAAATGGAGCTAGATACAGGATCAGCTCTGACCGTCATAAGTTGACGGGATTACGAGCGGCTATTTCCGCATATACCTTTGAAAGACACATCCATTATCTTGAAGACATACACGGGGCAGAAAGTATACCCCAGAGGAAAAATAAGGGTGCCTGTTGTATACAACGGCAAGGAAATACAGAAGTTGTATTTATATGTTCTGCAAGATGGTGGTCCACCGCTGTTGGGACGTGAATGGATCAGGAAGATACGTTTAGACTGGCACTCCATTCAGGCACTGACGGTGACCAGTAAGAAAAAAAATGATGATGATGCCATACCTGAATGATTAAAATACATCTTGGCCAACGCCAAAGAAGTGTTTCAACAGGAACTAGGAACCTTGAAAGGCATCACCACCTCAATAAAAGTGGAAGATGCGGCAATTCCCAAGTTTTTTAAGGCAAGGCCGGTGCCATACGCAATTCGTCCAGCAGTCGAGGCAGAGCTGGAGAATTTGGAAAAAGCAGGTGTGTTATCCAAGGTAGTTTGGAGCGAGTGGGCAACACCCATCGTCCCGGTCATGAAGAAAACGTTGAATAATGATAAATCTGAAGAACAGAGAAAAATTCACATCTGTGGGGACTTCAAGGTGACTGTAAACCCGGTCCTTCACACGGTACAGTATCCTCTTCCGAGGATAGAAGATATTTTCGCCTCACTATCCGGAGGGAAACGCTACACCAAAATTGACTTGGCACAGGCATATCTACAGATGGAGGTTGAGGAGGCCTCTAAAAAGTATCTCACGATAAACACACACAAAGGCCTGTACCAGTACAATCGACTGGTTTTCGGAGTAACATCAGCTCCAGCTATCTGGCAAAGAGCTATGGAGCAAGTCCTGCAAGGGATTCCGGGGACTCAATGCTACCTAGACGACATCCTTGTAACAGGAGAAAACAACAACGAGCACCTTGCCAATTTGGAGTAGGTGCTCACTAGGCTGAGAGAACAGGGCCTATGAGCAAATTGCCCCTAGTGCGAATTTTTCCAGAAACTAATATCATATTGTGGCCATATAATTAACGAAGAGGGGTTGCATAAGTCACCTGAAAAAAATGAAGCGGTCATAAAAGCCCCAGCACCTGAAAATGTCTCACAATTAAGGTCGTTCCTGGATTCATAAATTACTATCATAAATTTTTACCGAACTTGTCAACTGTTCTGCACCCCCTTAACGCACTGCTACAAAAGGGAGTAATTTGGAAATGGAGCAAAGACTGTAAACGTGCCTTCCATAAATGCAAAGGCTTGATCACGTCCAAGGAAGTGTTGGCTCATTACAACCCATCACTGCCAATCAGACTGGCGTGCGATGCATCCACTTACGGCATAGGAGCGGTATTATCGCATAGAGTCCCTGATGGCTCGGAGCGGCCGATAGCTTTTGCGTCATGCTCATTGAACTCAGCTGAGCGTAACTATGCCCAGATCGACAGGGAAGCACTCAGCCTGGTGTGGGGAGTGAAGAAATTCAACCATTACCTACACGGACAAAAATTTACCTTGTTGACTGACCATCAACCCCTCGTCTCCATATTCAACCCTAAAAAGGTCGTTCCCATTATGACAGCGCAAAGGCTACAGAGGTGGTCCCTTTTCCTAGGGGCACACCAATATGACATAGAATACAAAGGATCAAAACAGCATGGGAATGCTGACGGTTTATCGCGCCTACCATTGCCAACGGTAGAAGAGGTACCTACAGTGGACCCAGTGGAGATGTTCCACTCAACCATAGTGGAATGTCTACCAGTAACAAATTCTACCATTGAAAAGGAAACGAGAAATGACCCGACTCTCTCACGAGTCTACGATTTAACGGTGAAGGGATGGCCAGCACATGGCGAACCACTGTTGCCAGCATTCTCGCAAAGAAGAGAACAGCTGTCAGTGTGCCGAGGAACCTTGATGTGTGGATCCAGAGTGGTGATTCCACCCAAACTCCAGGATAAAGTGCTAAAGGAGCTTCACGAGGGGCATCTGGGTGGAGTGAAAATGAAGAACCTAGCCAGAGCGTTTGTGTGGTGGCCAGGTATCGATGGAGACATCGAAGAAATGACCAAGAGCTGTCTAGGATGCCAGAAGGTCCAAAACGCCCCACCACAAGCCCCTCTACATACATGGGAGTGGTCCTCATCTCCATGGCAAAGGGTACATATCGACTTTGCTGGTCCATTTATTGACTCAATGTTCTTAATCGCGGTTGATGCACACTCCAAGTGGCCGGAGGTAATAAAGATGTCCTCCACCACCACGGAAAAAACCATCACAGTATTAAGGACCATATTTGCCAGGAATGGGCTGCCTGAACAGATCTGTTCTGATAATGGACCGCAATTTGTGTCCGAAGAATTCAGGAAGTTCTTAAAAAGCAATGGGGTTAAGCACTACACGTCCGCCCCATACCAGCCCGCCACCAATGGTTTAGCTGAAAGGTTTGTCCAGACCTTCAAGAAGGCCATAAAGGCCATGGGTAATGAAGACATAAATCTACAACATAAGGTAGATAACTTCTTGTTTGCGTACAGGAATGCAACACATGTGGTTACAAACCAAACTCCCGCCATGATGTTTTTCAATAGAAGACTAAGATGCCGACTGGATTTGATCAAGCCAAACATCAGAAGGGACGTAGAGAACCGACAATTTCAAGGCATGAATGAAAGGCCAACTAGAACCTTCCAGATAGGTCAACAAGTATTGGCCCGGGACTACCGTACCGAGAAATGGCAGCCTGGAACTATTTGCACACGACTAGGACCGCTGATGTATACCGTGGACATTGGAGAAAGCATAATAAGGCGCCATGCTGACCAGATCATAGAGTCATCTGAAAAGGGACAACCTACACCACAACTCTATACGCCTAATGATGAAGCAGAGATACCCATAGTATCTACCTCCGATCCGGTGATACTGGAACCAGATGAACCCGACACTGGCATTCAAGCCGAATCGACCTTGCCAAAAGATCCTACTACACCACCGAAAACTACTACACCACCGTGGCGTTATCCGGACCGAGTCAGGAAGCCTCCAGAGAGACTGACTTATAATTGATTAACTGCAGCAAATGTGTCGATTATTGTTCTTGTAAACATGTTAATTAATAATTACTTAAAATGTTATGTACTAATTATCTAAAAGGGGAGGAATTGTAGTGTATGTACCTTTAAGAGCCCCTGTGTACTGTAATACCGGTAGTGACCACTCGGGTATATAAGCCTGTATAGTGTCTTGTATCTTTTAGTTCACCTCCAGACTTTGTTCAGTAAACACCTGTTAAACCAACTCCTGCATTCCGTGTCTCCATTAACACATGGATACAACAGAGAGGAGCCGCTGCTGGTGCCTTCCTGTGTACTTGACAAGTGCTGCATGTCTTGACTAGATTTTTTATCTCCTCATCTATCTTTGGCCACCACAAGTAACTCCTTGCCAAGACTTTCATACACGAAACTCCAGGATGACACTGATGTAGTTGCCCTAGGATAGACTGTCGTGCTGGCTGTGGAATAATCACTTGTGCTCCCCACAACACGCAACCATCCTGCACACCCAGCTCTGTCTTCCTGACACTGTAAGGCATGAAATCAGTCCCTGCCGGATGCTGTGGCCAACCCCTCATCACATATTCTCAGACTCTAGACAGTACTGGATCTATACCGGTCCATGTCCTTACTTGTTCTGCGGTCACAATTGCCATGTCCGTGTCCTCCAACATCAAAACTCTGTCCTCTGGAGCTGCACAGATAGGTGTACCTGGCAGTGGAAGATGGCTCAAGGCATCTGCGTTCCCATGGTACTTGCCCGCCTTGTAAACGATGACACACTCATATGCCCTCAACGTCACTGCCCACCTCTGGATCCGGGGTGACATCATCTGTGGTACTGCTTTCATTTCATTAAAAAGAGATAGAAGAGGTTTATGATCGGTGCATATGGTGAATTTCCTGCCATATATGTACTTGTGAAACCTCCGTAACCCAAAAAAGGGAGTAAAAAGAAATGTTGTAGTGGTAGGGGATAGTATCATTAGGGGGATAGATAGGGTTCTCTGCAGTCAAGAGCGGGAGTCCCGAAGGCTGTGTTGCCTGCCTGGTGCCAGGGTTAAGGACATCTCTTCTGGGCTGGAAAGAAACTTGCAGTGGGAGGGGGAGGATCCAGTTGTCGTGGTCCATGTTGGTATAAACGACGTAGATAGGACAAGGAAGACGGTTCTGTTGAAGGAGTATGAGCAGCTAGGGGTCAAATTAAAAAACAGAACCTCAAGGGTAATAATCTCTGGGTTATTACCTGAGCCACGAGTGAATTTGGCTAGGATAAATAAAATTAAAGAGTTAAATGCGTGGCTCAAAGACTGGTGTGGGAGAAATGGGTTTTGCTTCTTGGGACACTGGCACCAGTACTGGGACAGGAGGGAGCTGTTCTGTTGGGACGGACTCCACTTGGCCAGTGCTGGCGAATCATATAACTAGGGCTGTAGAGAGGGCTTTAAACTAATTAGTGGGGGGGGGTTTCTAGAGAGCAAATAATAGAAATGACAACAGAGAAGGTCATAGACTTAGGTAGCAGTGGGGGAATTAAAAAACAGAATGTGTCAGGAAGGGACAGAAGGTATGGAGTAAAAAGTAAAGTACTAAAAAAGGAAAAAACAGGAACTAAGTGTTACAAAGCATATTTGAAAGTTCTTTATCTGAATGCACGTAGCATTCGTAACAAAATGAATGAGTTAACGGCACAAATAATGACACATGGGTATGATCTTGTGGCCATTACAGAAACATGGCTGCAGTGTGACCATGACTGGGAATTAAACATACCAGGTTATTTAACAATCAGGAAGGACAGGCAGGAAGGGAGAGGAGGTGGGGTGGCTATGTTAATAAAGGAAGGAATCACTATAATACAGAGAAATGATATTGGGTCAAAGGAGCAGGATAGTGAAACAGTTTGGGTGGAGGTAAGCAATAATAAGGGGAAAAAAACACTAGTGGGTGTAGTCTATAGGCCTCCGAACAGTTGCAACTCTGTTGGACGGAGTATTAATCAGGAAATAGTTGAGGCTTGTAATAAGGGAACAGCTATAATTATGGGGGATTTTAATTATCATATTAACTGGACAAATCAAATTGGGCAGAGCAGCCTTGAGGAAGAGTTCATTGAGTGTATTAGGGATGGGTTTCTTGAGCAGTATGTAACTGAACCGACCAGGGGGCAAGCAACCTTAGATTTGGTCCTGTGTAATGAGACAGGATTAATTAAAAATGTCCTAGTAAAGGATCCCCTTGGAATGAGTGACCATAACATGGTTGAGTTCCATATTCAATTAGAGGGTGAGAAGGTTGGATCTCAAACAAGCGTGCTGAGCTTGAATAAAGGAGATTATGAAGGTATGAGAGCGGAATTAATTAGAGTGGACTGGGAAAATAGATTAAAGGGTAAGACGGTACATGACCAGTGGTGTACATTTAAGGAGTTATTTTACAACTTCCAAAAAAAATATATTCCACTGAGGAAAAAAGGGTGTAAAAGAAAAGATAGCCATCCGTGGCTAAGTAAAGTAATTAAGGATAGTATCCGACTAAAAACAAGGGCATATAAGGTAGCCAAATCTAGTGGGAGGATGGAAGATTGGGAAGTCTTTAAAAGACAGCAAAAAATAACAAAAAGATTGATTAAGAAAGGGAAGATAGATTATGAAAGTAAATTAGCAAAAAATATAAAAACAGACAGTAAAAGTTTCTATAGTTATATAAAAAGAAAAAGGGTGGCTAAAGTAAATGTTGGTCCCTTAGAGGATGAGACCGGGAAATTAATGGTGGGAAACATGGAGATGGCAAAAACACTGAACAATTATTTTGTATCAGTCTTTACAGTAGAGGACACTAAGAATATCCCAACACTGGACAAACAGGGGGCTCTAGGGGGGAAGGAACTAAATACAATTAAAATCACTAAGGAAGTGGTACTTGGTAAAATAATGGGACTCAAGGCGGATAAATCCCCTGGACCTGATGGCTTGCATCCCAGGGTCTTGAGGGAAGTAGCGGTAGGGATTGTGGATGCATTGGTAATAATTTTCCAAAACTCACTGGACTCAGCAAAGGTCCCGGCAGATTGGAAAACTGCTAATGTAACACCCTTATTTAAAAAGGGTAGTAGGCAGAAGGCTGGAAACTATAGACCTGTTAGCCTAACATCTGTGGTTGGTAAAATGTTAGAGTCCATTATTAAGGAGACAGTAACGGGACATTTGGATAAACATAATTTAATAGGGCAAACTCAGCATGGTTTCATGAAGGGGAAGTCATGTTTAACAAATTTGCTTGAGTTTTTTGAGGGAGTAACATACAGGGTGGATAAAGGGGAACCAGTGGACGTAGTGTATTTAGACTTCCAAAAGGCATTTGACAAGGTGCCACACAAAAGATTATTGCTCAAGATAAAAAATCACAGGATTGGGGGTAATATTCTGGCGTGGGTGGAGGATTGGCTCTCTAACAGAAAGCAGAGAGTTGGGATAAATGGTTCGTTCTCAGATTGGCAACCAGTAACTAGTGGTGTTCCGCAGGGGTCAGTGCTGGGTCCCCAACTCTTTACAATCTATATTAACGATTTGGAGGAGGGGACCGAGTGTAACATATCAAAGTTTGCAGATGATACAAAGATGGGACGGAAAGTAGTGAGTGAGGAGGACATAAAAAATCTGCAAAGGGACATAGACAGGCTAAGTAAGTGGGCAGAGATTTGGCAGATGGAATACAATACTGGAAAGTGTGAGGTTATGCACTTTGGCAGGAAAAATCATAGAGCAAGTTGTTATCTTAATGGCAAGAAACTGGAAAGTACTGTCGTACAAAGGGATCTGGGGGTCCTGGTGCACGAAACTCAAAAAGTTAGTATGCAGGTGCAGCAAGTGATTAAGAAGGCCAATGGAATGTTGGCTTTTATTGCTAGGGGGTTGGAATATAAAAACAGGGAGGTATTGCTGCAGTTGTACAAGGTATTGGTGAGGCCGCACCTGGAATACTGCATACAGTTTTGGTGTCCATACTTAAGAAAAGACATACTTGCTCTCGAGTCAGTACAAAGAAGGTTCACTCGGTTAATCCCGGGGATGAGGAGAGGTTGAGTAGATTGGGACTCTACTCATTGGAGTTCAGAAGAATGAGAGGCGATCTTATTGAAACATATAAGATTGTGAAGGGGCTTGATCGGGTGGATGCGGTGAGGATGTTCCCAATGATGGGTGAAACTAGAACTAGGGGGCATAATCTTAAAATAAGGGGCTGCTCATTCAAAACTGAGATGAGGAGAAACTTCTTCACTCAGAGGGTGGTAGGTTTGTGGAATTTGTTGCCCCAGAAAGCTGTGGAAGCTACATCATTAAATAAATTTAAAACAGAAATAGATAGTTTCCTAGAAGTAAAGGGAATTAAGGGTTACGGGGAGCGGGCAGGAAATTGGACATGAGTCTGGGTTCGGAATGGTCATGGCCCTGTGGGTAGTGGAGTGGGCCCAGGGGCCGTGTAGCCTTGTTCTGCTCCTACTGTGTTCTAATTCTGTTAGATTTCAGGAGATGGTTTTATTCCTGTTCCTGGCTGGGGTGGAGATCGCCTTTACAGAAGGTAAGTACTGTAGAAAATATAGGGACAGAGTGATCTCCTGGAAGAATTTCGATCGCCTAGATGGGTCGGAGAGGAATTTCCCAGATTTTTTTCTCCCAAATTGGCCATTGGGTCTTTATCTGGTTTTTCGCCTCTCCCGGGAGATCACATGGGTTCGGGTGGATGCAGAGTGATAGAAGATTTGAGGTTAGGATCAGATCAGCCATGATCTTATTGAATGGTGGAGCAGGCTCGAGGGGCCGATTGGCCTACTCCTGCTCCTATTTCTTATGTTCTAATGTTCTTATGTTCTTATATTACTGCTAACCCCTCTTTATCGAACTGGGAATAGTTTTTTCCGCCGGTGTCAGAGTTCGAGACATAAACCCTATTGGTCTTTCTGTTCCATCTTCCAAGCTGTGTGAAAGAACCACCCCCACCCCATAAGGTGAAGCATCACAAGAGAGAATGATGTCTTTCTCTGCATTGTAGTGAACCAGCACATCCGAGGACAGCATCAGTTTCTTGGACTGTTCAATGAAACCCTCTGTTCCTCTTCCCACTGCCACTGTGTCTCCTTGCGCAGAAGTTTGTGAAGAGGTGCTAACACTGTTGCCAAGTTTGGTAAAAATCTGTTATAATAGTTTAGCAGTCCCAGGTAAGCTTTTAACTCAGTCACATTGGTAGGAGCTGGGGCCTCCTGCAGTGCTTGTACCTTCTTCTTGATTGGATGGAGCCCGGTGGCATCCACTCTGTGTCCCAGGAACATGGCCTCATTCCCCAGGAAAGTGCACTTACTCCTCTTGAGCCGTAACCCAGCCTTATCCAATCTTTGTAGTACCTCTCTCAGAGTGCTCAGATGCTCCTGGTCGGTTCCTCCCGTCACCAGAATGTCATCCAGATAGATTGAAACCTGTGGGATCCCTTGCAGTACACCCTCGATAGTCCTCTGGAAAATAGCTGGGCTAGATGAGACACCGAATGGTAAGCGGTTATAGGTAAACAAACCCTTGTGTGTATTTATGGTTACATACTTCTTGGATTCCTCATCTAGTGTAATCTGCAAGTATGCATGACTCATATCCAGCTTCGTGAATTTCTTCCCTCCAGCCAGGTTTGCAAAGAGATCTTCTGTTTTGGGAATAGGATACTGTTCTAGTTTAGACACCCTATTTACTGTCAATTTATAATCTCCACAGAGTCTTACCGAATTGTTCGGTTTTAAAACAGGTACAATGGGAGCTGCCCATTCTGAACATTTCACGGGTTCCAGTATGTTCTCTCTCAAAAGACGATCAAGCTCAACCTCTACCTTCGGTTTCATGGCATACGGCACAGGTCGTTGTTTAAAAAACCTTGGCAGTGCCTCCTTGTCTACATAAATCTTAGCTGGGGGGCCATTAAATGTGCCAAGTTCTTCTTTGAACACGTTCTCATGTTCAATCAACACTTCTTGCAAAGACAACTGTTTGCCTCCCTCTATTTGATTTATTGCTCCCCAATCTAATTTAAGTTCTTATATCCAGCCCCTACCAAATAGGTTTGGTCCAGAACCCGATACTACAACTACAGGTAGCTGTTCCACTGTGTCCCTGTGTTGCATAGTTACAGTAGCTGTACCCAATGTCGCCACTCGTTCACCAGTATATGTTTTAAGCTGCATAGAGCAAGACTTTAACTCTGGAACTTTTGCACGGTTCCACAATTTTGAGTACTCCTCCCTGTTCATTATGGTTACACCGCATCCTGTATCCACTTCAAAGTTGACCTTAGAGTCATTTACTGTCAGTTGCAAAGTGATAGGATCCACTTTTGGAATGTTCTCTACCATACTATGCATTACGAACATATTGTCTTCTTTCTCAGCTTCACCACTGATGTGATGTGCTCCCTGTTTTTTCACTTCTCTTCCTAGGTTTTGCTTTCCTCCCCCTTTTGGTTTATATTCCTCCACGGTTGCTTTTGCCCTGCATGCACGTTTTATGTGTCCTTTTTTCCCACACTTGTGGCACATTTCCTCCAGAAACCTGCATTCCCTCACCAGGTGATCACCATTGCATCTATAATATGCCTTTACATGCTCACGTTATGGTTTCTGACACATGTTTAACTTGTGCACAATAACCTGACCTGCAACTTGCTTTGTAGTAGCCCAGCTGAACCTTGTATTTCTTTTACATCTCGGTTCGCTGTCTCTATGGCTTGAGCAAGTTCCAATGCTTTTTCATACGTAAGCCCAGTCTCGGACAATAATCTCCACTGCATTCGATCATCCATTATCCCGCAAACTAGCCTATCTCTCAGCATGTCTTTCAGGTTGTTGCCGTAATTGCAATCGTGTGCCAATTTTTGCAACACCGCTACATAATCCAATACAGTCTCTCCCGGTTTTCTGTTCCGTGAATTAAATTTGAAACGCTGTACAATCTCACTCGGTGTGGGATTGAAATGGTCCTTTAGCAAGGCCACTAAGTCAGCAAATGATCTGTCTCCAGGCTTTGCAGGACTGCATAAGTTTCTCATTAAACTATATGTCTGACTTCCCACGGAAGTGAGCAAAATAGCTCTCCTTTTTCCGACATCATTTATATCATTTGCTTCAAAGGAATGCATCAACACCTCGCAGTATTCATCCCAGGTCTGCGTCTGAACATCAAAAGCAGAGATCTTTCCTACCGTAGCAGCCATGATTCATTATTCAGTGTTCCTTTTCTTTTTTTTTTCTTCATCAAGATGTGATCTGTTTATCCTCATCGCCAATATGTGATAGCCGAGTGGTTAGGTCAGAAACTGAGAGAAGCGAGATATTAGGAACAAACCCAACTGTTTATTTACATGATGTAGCAGAGGAACATATCTCTTACAAGCTGGAGGCAAGGCACAATTCTTATTGCACGAGCACAAGATGGAGGATCAACCTCTGAGTCATACCCCTAATGCAATGCCACATTACCGTATTAACTGGTGTACCAGGACATTGAATACATGACCCATTACCTTAAATACTGGTGAATGTGAACCCTTAACATTTGGCTCCATCTGGTGGATAACTTAAACATTACATCCCAGATTACTATAGATCCATAATCCAAGATTGCCTGGGGTTGGCATCTGAGTTAATCCTGGCCATCAAGGGAAAGAGCAAAAAAATCATTGCACACTAAAAACAAAATCTAGCATTTGGAGAATCAAAAAATTCAGTAAAAAAAAATACAAGTTTGGATAACTGACAGGACACTTCCTTTTGTTTTTCTACAGCTGAATTTCACTTAATTTCTGATGAACAATCTAGTGAAAGGTACATTAACTCTGTTGTGGTATTGCATTTAGAACTTTCAGAATTTTACTACAAAGACCTGTTGTCAGATAGCTACATGCTGCTTCACTTTTGTGCTAATAAATGGCCCAGATGTTGCGGTCAGCGGTGAATGAGCGGTGCCAGCAGTTCATTACACTTACACTTGCCCACAGGCTTTCAATGGACTTTCGCACTGAAACTTACAGCGATTAGAAATCCATTTTGGAGCAGCATCCTCTACTGGGGATCTGGGACCTGTGCGAACTGGGCAAGCACCTGGGTGTCTCCTCAATCAATCACATTGAAGAATCTTTACTGTGACTTTTTTAAAATTCCTTACTGACACTTGCAGGGCTGGATTTTGCCAGCACTCAGAGGGCGGGTTTGGAGGCGGGTCCGTTGATAAAATAGCAAAGATTGACAGCGGGTTGGAAACCCGCTGTCAGCCTGCCTCCACACGAGTCTCCCAGGTGTTGGGTCTGTCTGCGCAGAACTGACCCGACACCAAGCGACGGGGGAGACAACAGAGCTCATTAAATGGCTTGTTAACAGTCAATTTAATGCTATTTTGAGGCTTCCTTCCAATTTTAGGTGCTCCCCCACAGGTTACCCGCTGCTCCGGGAACACGTCAACTCACCCTGGCATGAGTTGCGTCTGCTCTGATGTATCTGATAAGCTGACAGCTGCAAAAGTGATGTAAAGGATGCCATGTTGTAGAAGGTCAGTTTCAGAGCACAGAAACTGTTGGTTACTGCATTTGTAAGACATATGGGCCAGAAACTTGGGTCGGAGGCTTCCCGCACGTGCAAGCCCCCGACCTGCACTTACCTAGCGCGTCGGCTGTTGTGCTGTGGGCTTGCGTGGGATTCCGATCCTGGGCCTGCTCCAGCTGCCGGCGCGCAGTGCTTGCATATCCCAGGGGCACAGTTAGTTCGAAACGTCCCCTGGGATCACGTGGGCCACGGAGAGCCAATCGTAGCAGGAAATCTCTATCCACAGATTTGACAGAAGACCTGTCAAATCTATTAATAGAAATCGGCCCCAAAACCTAACTAAAACTTCAAATACATTTTTTAAAAAGCATCACAATTTTAAAATAACAATAAATTACATAAAATAAATATTTTAAACAATAATTTACATTTTTGAAAAAATTAATTACAGTTTTTAACGGGGCTAAAAATAAACTTACCTTTCTTTAAAGTATTTAAAAATAATAAACCTGTGGAAAGTTTTTTAAATTTTACTTAATTCACCATTTACCTTGTTAAAAACAGGCCTTGCGAATGCTTTTTAAAAGCGTAGCTGCTGGAGACTTACCCTACCAGAGAAACCTATAAAAAAAACGGAAGTTCCAGGCATATGCGCTGCCTCTCCGGCGCACGTGTTCGACCTGTGAACCCCTTCTTTCAAGGGAACGGAAGTTCCGGTTTCCCGCGCATGCGCAGTGCATGCACGAAACAGGCACTTTCGTTGGCCCTACGCATGAGTACCCAGCGCATACTCACCCGTGGGGACCTGAATTTCTGGCCCATAGAAATTTCTTTAGCTTGTATGTGTTTAGAGCCAACTGTATGTCCAGTGCCACCTCATTGGAACAACCTCTCTCACCATTGACAGATTGCGTCTGTCATCTCACCTGCAGCTGACATCCATTGCAGCAACATTGGTGCCCTATACACTATCTCACCTTGCTCTTCTGATTCCTTCCACACTCAGCCCCATCACCAGGCACACCAGCAGCACCAACAATAAAACCAACCTTCTCCGCCATCACCTGATGCTGCACAGGACACAGGGCATCAGTCCCTGACAACACTGTTGCCCAGGAGGCCAGCAACGGCATCAGCATGGCCAGATTTACTTCACTTGACGCTGTAAACCCTGGCTGCCACTTGATGCGCCAGGTTGACACCATTCCGCACCAGCACCGTAAAGCATCCCTTTAATGTCCAAGCCATTCCGTGCACAATCACTGTAGCAGGGTGGGGGGGGGGGGGAAGATATGTCTCAACATTCACTGGAACTCAGTAAGACACTTCTCAAGTTTCGCACAGATCTGTCCAATAAGGGGCAGTGTTGAAAATATAGATTTCACTGTATGACAACACATTACCAGAAACTTCACATGGACATTGGCTAAACCTCTCAAGTGCCTACTCTTGTGTGTTGTTAGTTGGAATGCTTACAGTAGGGTGAGGGTGAGTGTGAGGGGTGGCTAGTGAGATGGGGAAGTGATAATGTAGATAGAGAGGGATGGGTGGAGGTACAAGGTAAGTTGGTGTGAGTAGTGCAGGAGTAGGGTAGGGAAGGCAGAGTGATGGGGATGTGTTAAGTGGCACAGCAGGGTGAGTTTGAGTGTGGCTTTGCAGTAACGTTTTGTGATCCACTGAGATCATTGAAAGGTTGGCGCTACTGCAGCCAGGGACCCCTGACGACATCCCTGCTTTTGCCCTCCTCTGCAATGTGCAACCAAGCTTCATTGGTGTCTTGGGGAGGTCAGACCCGCTGTAAGATTCGCAAAATTAATATTGTCAGATAAGGGTCCTTTGGCAGAAGAGGCCTCTACTGCTAAAAGACTGTTTTAAAAGAAGCCCAGGAAAAGGGACACACAAAATGGCCGCCAGACCCCGTGACTAGCTTTTTGGACACTTTAAAATGGTTCCTGCAGTCCCCAGACAGCCTTTGTGGATTCAGCCCACAGTAAGTTCTGGAAGGCCGTTTCGGAGAAAACGAAACCAGGCAGAACCACATACATATGGATTGGATGCAGATCCAGTCAGATTGGCCTGTAGATAAAGGCCATCTAAATGTTTACCCAGACAAAGGGAAACAGTTTTATGTTCATAAGGGGAGCATCAAAGACCCATTAAAGACATCAAGAAGACATTCAAAACAATACAAGGTCATTCCAGACCAGAGATGGCCATCACCGGCCATCCCGAAAGCAGTTTAAATATAATAACTACCCCGTTGTGATACAAGCCAGCCAAAAGTTAAACAAAGACTAACCTTGATTTGGCGGGAGATAAAGGCTTCTTTGAGAGCCTTGGGCAGCACGGTGGCATAGTAGTTAGCACTGTTGCCTCACAGCGCCAGAGACCCGGGTTCAAATCCGGCCTCGGGCGACTGTCTGTGTGGAGTTTGCACATTCTCCCCGTGTTTGCGTGGGTTTTCTCCGGGTGCTCCGGTTTCCTCCCACAGTCCAAAGATGTGCGGGTTAGGTTGATTGGCTATGATAAATTGACCCTTAGTGTTAGGGGGATTAAATACGTGGGGTTACAGGGATAGGGTGGGGTGTAGGGGTTACGGGGATCGGGTGGGATATGTGTCAGTGCAGGCTCGATGGGCCGAAATGGCCTCTATCTGCACTGTGGGGTCTCTGTGATTCTGTGAGAAGTATAACTGGAGTCCTGGGGTAGCCATCGGGGGCTTTTGCAGTGTTTGCTTTTGCTTTGTGCAGCTTTTGGAGCTTGGAGCTTTTACAGCTTTTGGTAGCCAGCGTGTTCTTTTAAGAGCCGTGGAGGAACGTCGATGCGGAGACCAAGAAGGTGATTCGAGTCTGCGTCCTGCCCCGGGGTAACCATCGGGAGATCATCGACAAACCCCGGGCCATTGACGAGACAAAGGACAGCAGCCCTACAGAAGGAATCTAGCTGAAAATGGTAATCAGCTAGACTCTGCGAAGAGACCTCTTTAACTATGGTCAAACAGGTGGTCGCCGTCCCCGCTGACGTCCAGGCTTGCCAGTGTCCAGCCTGTCTGTGACCTTTGCCTCGAGGAAGAAGAGAGAGTGTCGCAGCCCGCAACGACCACGTGGAGACAGGAGGCCTGAAAGGATCAAAACGCAGACCTGTTTCAAAACTCTTGCAGTTCCTAACTGGATTGGTGAGCATGTTTCTGGCCCCTCACAATCTGATCTAGATAGACTTAGGGGGTGGGCATTTAAGGGGTAATTTTAACAATGAGTTGTTGTCCCTCGATGTTCCGTGTGTTTCCCCATTTCATGATGACCTTTGTAAAGTATAATATGCCTGCATCTATCTCAGTTAGGAATGTATTATGAATTTGTTTTTCCCTCCCATGTACCTTTTATTGACTTGCATTTGATTTGTGTTTCTCTATGCAATAAAATTCCATTTTGTTTCCATTAAACCTGGCCTATCGAGTATTCTCTACATTGTAGTTCCTGCATCCAAGACCAGTGTCTAGAACCTAAGGGGCGAGTGGGTCGAACTTTATTTTTGACTTCTTATATTTTGTCAGTCTTCCTCAGTGTTAACTATAAACCCCAATTTGGTGTCATCGCAAATTTTGAAATTATATTTTCAATTCCAGAGTCCAAATTGCTTATGTAAATGGTGAACAACAGTGGTCCCAGCCCCAGTCCTTGTAAAATACCACTTCCCATCTTCCACCAGTCTGAGTAACTACCTTTAACCCCTATGCTGTTTTCTGTTTTGTAGCTAGCTTGCTGTCCATTCTGCTACTTGTCCTGACACCACATGCTTTGATCTTAGTCATGAGTATACTATGTGGCCCCTTATAGAAAGCCTTTTGAAAATACAAGTATCTTACATCTATTACTCTTTCTGTTAACTTCAAAGAATTCAACATGGTTGATCAAGCATGACCTTTGCTTTTGAAATTCATGTTGACTATTCTTTGTTATATTTTCAGTTTCTGGTTGTTTTTCTATTATATCTTTGAGTAAAGATTCCATTATCTTTCCTACCACTGGTGTTAAGCTAACTGGTACATTGGTCCCTGGACTTGTTCTATCTCCCTCATTAAATATAGAAATAATATTAGCTGTCCTCCAGCATTATAACATTTTCGAATGACTTTTTATAAATATATAAGTAGTGCCTCTAATATCTCTTCCCTAGCTTCTTTTAGTATTAGCAGATATAATCCATCCAGACCAGGGGTTTATTCATCTCAAAGTTTAACTCATTTATCAATTATCTCCCCCTTTCTATCTTAAGAGTCTTGATATCTTTTTCGATCTCTTCTTCTAATGTCATGTTCACCTCGTTAATCTCCGGGGTAAATACTGAGGCAAAGTTATTATTCAGTATTTCTGCCATTTCGCTGTCATTACTTGAGAGTTTATCTTGTGCATCCCTTTTTGGCCCTATCCCTATCCTGATTTTCCTTTTGTTATTTATGTGTCTGTAGAATACTTTACTATTTCTTTTTATATTCTTTGATCATTTAATTTCATAGTTCCTCTTTGCTTTCCTAATTTTTTTTTTACTTCTTACCTAACCTCTTCATATTCCATTTTGTTATCCTCTCCTTTATTGGGACGGATATTCCGATCCCTACAGGTGAGTACGCGCTGTGTATCCACCCGTAGGGACATCGGAAATGCTGGTTTCAGGCATGCGAAGCGCATGCGCTGAAAACCGGCCTTTCCGATCTGTCAAGAATGCGTAAAGCCTGCTTTTACCAGCATAAGATTTGAAAAAAGTTAAAAACAAAATTTCCACTCATTTATCATTTAAAAATACTTTTTAAAAGGTAAGTTTATTTTTAGCCCCGTAAAAAACTTTAATTTTTTGTTTGTTTAAAATATTTAATTTATTGTAATTTCAACTAATTTTAAAACTGTGATTTAAAAATATATATATTATTTAATGCTTTTAAGTGTTTTTGGGGTGATCACCATTCATATATTTGACAGATCTATCTGTCAAGTGTATGAAGGGAAATTCCTTTCTTTGATTGGCTCCCCATGGCCCACGTGATCCCAGGGACGCTTGCAAACCGCATGCGCCACTTGGATACGTGGGTCCTGCACATTTCCAGTTTGGAGAGGCCCAGGAACAGAAGTGTCCAGACCTCGGAAGCCCTCAGGTAAGTGCGTAGATTTTTTCCAGATCGGAGGCCTCCGCACGCAGGAAGCCTCCGATTGGAAAATACGGCCCATTGTCTATGTACTTAGTTTATACCTTTTTAATTAGTTTCAATTTTGCCCTTGTCTTTTTATTGACCCATGGTTTTTCATTATTGGCCAATTGTTCTTTTTTTAGCAGAATATATTTCTCCTGCACGCTATTGATCATCTTTTTAAATACTTCCCACTGCTGCCTTATCTCTGTCAGCACTTTTTTCCAGTTGATCTTCCCTAGTTCCATTCTCCTTCCCTCAAAATTAGCTTCTTTCCAATCTATTGGCCCAAAAATTGTGTTGGCGGAGAGGGGGAGGGAGGGTGAGGAGAGGGGGAGGGAGGGAGAGGAGAGGGGCAGGGAGGGAGAGAGAGTAAAGCAGGGAGAGACAGGGGGAGGGAGAGAGAGAGGGTGAGGGAGGGAAAGAGTGAGAGGGAGGGAGAGCTCGCCTTCTTCCTTCCTTCCTTCCTTCCTTCCTTCGCAGGGGTCCATCGGGCCAGGCCTGAGGCGTTCCTTCCACCCCTCTCTCTCCAGGCTAATCCCGAACTAAATCCAACACTCTCTCTCACTCTTCCCCCCATCTCTCTCTTCTCCCCCCCGCCCCACCTCTCTCTTCTCCTCCCAGTCTCTCTCTCTCTCTCTCCCTCCCCCTCCCCCTCTCTCTTTCCCTCTCTCTCTCTCCCCCCCAGTCTCCCTCTCTCTCTCTTCCCCCCAGTCGCTCTCTCCCCCCCAGTCTCTCTCCCCCCCAGTCTCTCTCTCTCTCTCTTCCCCAGCCGCTTTCTCCCCCCCTTCCCCCCAGTCGCTCTCTCCCCCCCAGTCTCTCTCTTCTCCCCCCAGTCTCTCTCTCTCTCTCTCTTCCAACAACAACATGCCCTCAAAAAACCCTCAGCACCGCCGGGCACTCCAGCTAGTATCTATATATATAAAGCGGTTTGTCTCTCTGTTTGTCTGTTTGTCTGTCTGTCTGTCTGTCCGGCTATATAATCAAAAGTTATAGAGCGTACCTACACATATGTTATATCAAAAGAAAGCTTATCATTAGGGGAGTCTAATAGCTGTATTTACTTTTTGGTCAGACAAAAATTGTTCGGACAGTATACAAAAAGGTTTCAAAAAACGGCAAAATTCTGCTCATTAGCATTGAGTGACGTGATGGTTGACCAATCGTACAGGGGATTAACCTGATGGTTGACCAATCGGTGCATCACGGGGGGTGTTTCATTGTGTGTGTGGGCGGGCCTAATCCTTCTGAGCTGAGGTGAGTGGCCGCCATCTTGATTCCTAACTATTGATTTATTTTTCCCACTTTCTGTGTGTTTATTTTGAAATATAGATTTCCAGCAAAATAAAAGTTGGTTTTATGAGAAAAAAAAATCCTTTTGCAAAGGGGACTCGGGCTTTCCCCCCTCGGCGGTGGATGAGCTGCCTGCAGGCCTCAGGCCTCGAATCCTCGGCCTCTCCTCGCCAGCCACGCCTGAGCTAGGCACCGCCCATCCCGCTGGGCCCGCCTCGCGATCGCCACCATCTTGGTAAAGGCTGGCGGGGCGGGACTGAGCCGAGCGTAGCCATTGCCGCCATCTTGGTAAAGGCTGGCGGGGCGGGAGACAGCGTGCGCGTGAACGTCGGCGGCGGCCCGGAGCGCGACCTGAGCTAAGGTGAGTCCGGCCGGGCCTCATGCGCTAGGCCGCGCACTGGCCGGCCCTGAGGCGCTGATCCGTTCACGGGGGCTTCGGGTCACTGCGTCCGGGCTCTGAGGAAAGGGAGAGAGAGAGGGGGAGGGAGGGAGTGAGAGGAAATCAGGGAGAGACAGGGGGAGGGAGAGGAGAGGGGGGGGAGGGAGAGGAGAGGGGGGGAGGGAGAGGAGAGGGGGATAGGGAGAGAATGGGGGAGGGAGAGGAGAGGGGAGGAGGGAGAGGAGAGGGGGAGGGAGAGGAGAGGGGGGGAGGGAGAGAGGAGGGGGAGGGAGAGGAGGGGGGAGGGAGAGGAGAGGGTGGGAGGGAGAGGAGAGGGCGGAGGGAGAGGAGAGGGGGGAGGGAGAGGGGAGGGGGAGAGGAGAGGAGAAGGGAGGGAGAGAGGGGGGAGAGAGGGAGAGGGGAGGGAGGGAGAGTAAAGCAGGAGGAGGGAGAGAGAGCATGGAGGGAGAGAGGGGAGGGAGAGAGAGGGTGGGGGGGAGGGAGGGAGGGGGAGGGAGGGAGAGTAGAGGGGGAGGGAGGGTGAGGAGAGAGGAGGGAGGGAGAGGAGAGGGGGAGGGAGGGGGAGGAGAGGGGCAGGGCGGGAGAGGAGAGTGGAGGGAGGGAGAGAGAGTACAGCAGGGAGAGACAGGGGGAGGGAGAGAGAGAGGGTGAGGGAGGGAAAGAGTGAGGG
>NC_140997.1:164661031-164892394 GCF_052327205.1 Somniosus microcephalus | reverse complement strand
TGCATGACCGGCTCAAGAATGAACTGGACAGAATGACCACACTAGGAGTCATCAGGAAAGTCGAAGAGCTAACAGACTGGGTTAACTCCATGGTACGTGTAAAGAAAAAGAACAATGATCTAAGAATATGCATGGATCCAAAGGACTTAAAAGCAAACATAAAACGTGAACACTACCAGATTCCCAAGCGAGAAGAAATCACCAGTGAAATGTCAGGTGCCAGATACTTTACAAAGATCGATGCCTCACAAGGATTTTGGCAACTAAAACTGAATGAAGAGAGCACCAAATACTGTACATTCAACACACCATTTGGCAGGTATTGTTTCCTCAGAATGCCTTTCGGGATAATATCTGCATCTGAAATCTTTCATAGAGCGATGGAACACATAATTGAAGGTCTGGAAGGAGTTCGGGTCTATGTTGATGACATCATCATCTGGGGCTCCACACTGAAAGAACACAATGAGAGACTGACTAAAGTGCTACAGAGCATATGCCGGAATGGACTGAAGCTCAACAAAGCCAAGTGTCAGTTTGGCGTCCAGGAAGTCACTTTCCTAGGAGATAATCTATCTGGTAAAGGAATAGAGCCAGATATGGAAAAAGTAAACGCCATACTCAAAATGCCCCGACCCACTGACAAAAAAGGAGTGCTACGCATCATGGGGATGATAAACTTCATTGGAAAGTTCATTCCTAACTTGTCAGCCAAGACAGCCTGTCTGCGAGACCTGCTACATAAAACAAATGAGTTCGCATGGACAGAAAGACATGAACAAGAGTGGATAAACCTCAAAACAATGCTGACAACCACACCTGTACTCACCTTCTTTGACCCAACAAAAAGAATCAAAGTGTCAATGGATGCATCAAAAGATGGCCTAGGTGCGGTCTTGCTACAAGCAGAGGGCGAAGATTGGAAGCCTGTTGCCTATGCCTCCAGGTCTATGACTGATACTGAGTGTCGATACGCCCAGATTGAAAAGGAATGTCTAGGCTTGGTAATTGGACTAGAAAAGTTTCATGGCTACATATATGGACTTCCCACCTTCACAGTTGAGACAGACCACAGCCCACTGGTTGCCATCATAAAAAAAAACCTGAATGAGATGTCTCCAAGGAGGGAGAAGGGAGGAAGCAAGGGGAGGGAGGGGATGAAGGAGGGGGGAAGAGGGAGGGAGGGGGAGGGGAGAAGGGAGGAAGCAAGCGGAGGGAGGGGATGAAGGGGGGGAAGGGGCGAGGAAGGAAGGGGAGGGGAGGGGAAGGGGGAGGGGTAGTTTAGGGTTCTCAAAATTCACACATTCCCCGAAATTATGGATCAAGGGACCCTGTTTGGCCAAGTTATTAAAAACAGGGTACCCAAACTGGCTTCTGTAACCTCGTGACCAAAACTGACAGGATTTTTTAAAGCAGGGCTCTGTAGACAGGCAGGCCCGGAGACGAAACTTAAAATGCAGGAATCTGTGAAAAGGACTCTGTGGAGACAGCCAGCCAAAGTAAACACAGAATATGCATTTATTCACCTTGAAACAGATCAAGCTAGAATGGGCCTAAAATCGAGGCCATTAGGTTTCTGCATATTTAATCGGTAACAGCTCACAGTAGCCATCAAGTCAGGATGGGGACAATTAAGTTTCATCCATGACAAACAACCAGGAGATCGGGGCCATTAGACCCGGAGACAACCACTCCACAAGTCGTTAAAATAAATGGCTGTAATCAGTTTAAACGAACCCGCCAAAAGTTAGACAAAGGACTGACCTGATTTGGCGCGCAGATAAGGAATGAAGAACCGGGTATAATTGTAGGCCCATCAGTGGCAATCGCTCTGCTTGACTCTTGCTCTGGCCTCTTATCGTGTGGCTTTGGCCTGCTGCCACCCGGTCTTGTGCCATGGCCTCGTGGCGGGCTCTCTTCTCGCTCCCTGCACCGCTCAACAACCAAGGACGCCCATTACACCGGGGCCAAACGCGGGAGGAGAACGAGACCCAAGTTCAAAACCACACAGGACACACAGGCCACAAACGGCCAGGCGAGATGAGACGAGACGAAGAATTACGGTAAACCGATAAGAGCAGAGAAGGGCAGCAAAAGACGCATTGGGGAAAAACCAAACGCCTAGTTATAAGCTGGCGTTTGGTGAATAATTTGGCGTTGCAGGCATGGACAGTAAAACCCCGTTTTGAAGAATAAGCTGGCGTTCAAAGAATGGGTAGCAGCGCCCGTGACAAATAAACTGGCGTTCGAAGCATGGGTAGTAAAATCATTTAGACGGTAAAGACCGCCAACCGACCCCCAACCGTAACATTACCGCCGCCGACCACCCGAGGAAGAAGAAGAAGATGAAGACGCGATCCAACAATGACATTAGCTGAGGAAAAGGAGGGTGCCCTTGCACAAACAACTCTAGCACCGCGCCCTGAGACCATGTGGCGACGGGATACCCCAAAGGACAGCAAGAGCGGACCTCAAAACCAGCCCAATTAAAGCAACAGGTTTTGGATTGGTGAGCATGAATTCCTGGCCCCTCATAGCTTAATCTAGTTAGGTATACGGGGTGGGACAAGGATAAGGGGATTTTTAATGTAGTTGTTCTCCCTCGATGTGCCGTGTGTTCCCCATTCCCATATAAGTGTATTAACTGTTTTATGCCTGTAACTATACCAGTAATCCTCAGTAGTATTGTGTTTTATTCAGCCTGTTAATAAAATTCTGGTTTTCTTACACCAAACCACGTGTCTACTCGATTTTCTGTATCGCCGCCTGTACCTAAGTCCGGTGTCCAGAACCCAGGGGGTGTGGAGCGATTCGAACCGCTCAGAGACAGTCAGGGGCAGAGCTGACTGGGCACACACCCCAAAAACTCCCTACAGAAATTGCGACCGCGGCAGGACTCCGGCAACAGGGGTGCGATACAGTAGACAATGGTTCGGATGAGCAAACCATGATGGAGGAAAGGATTTCTGATTATGTGTTTAGCAAGGTGAATATCACAAAGAAGTGGATCACCACTCTGTTAAAGGCTGGGCGTCCGGTAGATGCAGCAGCTAAGTGGACAGAGGGGAGGGAACACAAGAAGCCCTTAGAGAAGGCAGTCTGGCTGATGTGTTTCAAAAAGCAGGTCCAGCTTTTGGACAGGCTCGTTGCAGCACAGGCAGCCGAGTTAAAGGAGTCAGCCCTGGAGATCCAGGACAAGGCTGTAGCAGGGAAGAAGTTACTGGTAGCATTGCAGGCCCTGAATCAGGAGAGGTTGCATTTAATGGGAGAACATAAGGCCAAGTCACTGAAGCCAAGGGTAATGAGTTAAGGTTGCGGGAAAAGAACACCCGCCTAGCAAGGCAAGTGAGAGAACAGGAGGAGAAAGTAAAAGAGGTAAAGGCAGCTTACAAGTTAGCGAGCGAACAGGGGTTTGAAGATGCAGATAATGGCCCCTGTAAGGAGCAGATAGAAAATCTGAGCCTGGCCTTGAGGAAGGCAAAAGGCATGGTGTGCCTCATAAGCCCAAAGGCAGGCCAGGCAGATTTTATGGGGAACGAGGGGAGGACAGTTCAAACATCACTGGTAGTGCTCAGGGACGACCCGGTTGATGAACAGGAGGTCTCACGACCACCACCCGTAGCGCCAGGTTTCAGCGAGGTCTGGCAGCAAGGGGGCTGGAGTCAGAGGTGGGAGCGGAGGTGGAGCAGCCCCCGCCAGAGAGGCTGGAGCCGGGACCGATGTGCCCAGCCCGACATCGGAGGTTCGGCCCACCCGTCAATGGCGATGACGAGGGACCCCTCCAAAACCAGTTTGTATTACCCTATAGCACCCAACAGCTTAGGGCTATGGTGAACCACATCCTGAAGCTCTCCGAAAAAGGGGACCCCTCGATCCACTTCAGGGAAGTAGAGCAGGCAGCCAGCGTCAATGACTGCGATGGTGCTGAGCAGGCCAAAATGCTGCTATTCTCCCTGGAGAGTAGGCTCCTCCAATCCCTCTCTGACGAGTGTAAGAAGGGGCAGTGCAGGTATGAGGAGCTCAGGGATGAAGTTCTGGAGGCCATGGGGATGAATGAGGGAAGTCGTTTCTCCCGTGTGGAGAAGACGGTGCAGCTCGCAGGGGAAACCCCGCAAGCCTTCGCGGACAGGTTATGGCCGGTGTACCGGAGTGCCTGTCCGGGGGCACCTAACCGGGCGTTCCTGAATGGGGATCCACTGGCCCACTGGCTCCATTGCCTGGTGGAAGTCTGGTTCGACCACAAGAATCACCAGACCACCGAACTTACGGTGATCAGACAGTTGACCCTAGCCTATAAGAACGGTAGGGGCACCAATGCACACCCACCCAAGGGGAAGGTACATGAGGTAAAACCCGGACCGGGTAGGAAAGAGTGGCATCAGGAAGGGAATAACCCCCCCAACACAAAGACGAATTGTTACGGATGTGGGAAGGATGGTCACCGGCGGAAGGAGTGCAAAAACCCTTGGAAAGACAATAAGAGAAATAATTCCACAGCCCCAGCCCAAAAGGCGGAGGCGGGAATCCCTCCCGCAGCGGTCGAGTCATTTTTGGACACCATGAGGTCCTTAATGACTGGCCACGGGAGAGTAGCAGCCGCTACCAGTGCTCTGACCCCATCAGCCCCATCCAACCCACAGCCCTGACTAGAGCCAGCGCAGCCTGTTTACCTGTGTTCGCTTCGATACGACGAATGGAAAAGACCCCTCGTGGAGATGGAGGTGGAAAAGGTGAAGGGGACCTATCTGTTGGACACGGGGGCATCATGCACCGTGGTCCATTCAGCTAACCCCACCACCTCACCTCTATCTAACGGGGTCCCATACAGTCTGTCGGGGTTCACAGGCAAAGAACAGCCCGGCTCATTTTCCATCCCGCTCGCCATTCATTTAGGACCGCTCCGCTCTAAGTGGACCTGTGTCCTGATGAAATGGGAAGTAGAGGGTGGAAGAGGAGGTCCTGGGAGCCAACTTTATTGTAGGCCACGGGATCCTGGTCGATTTAAGAAATCATTGCCTATGGGGGAAAGTACGGGAAAGGACGGCAAGGTAGTGGTCATCCCAGGGAAAGAAGGGAAGGGGACCCTATGCACCATGAAGCCCAAAGAGGGTTATATCCTCGAGCTCATGGTCAGTAACACCCGAAAGGAGTTCCAGGCATTTGTGCAAGCCCACCTAGCCACATTTGCCACACACAAACACGACTGCGGGAGGGTCAACGGGTTTGAGGTCAGCGTAGACGGGGACCCCATGGCCCGACCACAGAAACAGTATAACTTCCCCAGGAAAGCAGAGCCAGACATGGAAGCAGCCTTGTCCTCCTTAGTACAGCAGGGGGTTCTGAGACCGATAACCACCTATGTAAACTCTCCACTGTGGCCAGTTAGAAAGCCGGACAATTCCTGGAGGGCCACGGTGGACTACCGAGTGCTCAACAGTAACATCCCAGCCTGTGCACCCACGGTAGCAGCAGTTGCCGACCTGATAGGAAGTATCCCAGCATCCGCGACCACTTTCACGGTGCTGGATATTTCCAACGGGTTTTGGTCCATCCCTTTAACGAGGGAGGATCAGTACAAGTTTGCCTTTACGTTTAAAGGGCAACAGTACATGTGGAACTGTTTGCCTCAGGGCTTCCACAACAGCCCCAGCATCTTCCATCAGTGCATGGCGAACAGTTTAAAGGGTTTCAGCCAGCCCAGACAGTTAGTGCAGTACGTGGATGACCTGCTCCTCTTCACCGATTCGAGAGAGGAGCATGGCCCACTACTGGCCGAACTGCTGGAGCTGCTCAGGCAGGAGGGTTTTAAAGCAAACCCAAAGAAAGCGCAGATCGGCCAGCAGGAGGTGAAATTCCTAGGCCTGACCGTACGTACTGGAGAAAGGGCCATAGATAAGGCTAGGAGGGAGGCGGTACAGGAGTTACCCGTCCCCAACACAGTCACGGGTGTGAGGTCATTTTTAGAGCTAACCGGGTACTGCAGAGACTTCATTGAAGACTATGCAACCATAGCAGCCCCTCTGCTCCGACTCCTACACAAGGGAGTGGAGTGGGTTTGGGATGAGGGTTGCCAGGCAGCATTTGTCAGGCTCAAGGAGGATCTGCAGACCGCACCAGCTCTAGGGGCCATAGATGGGGGGAAAGAGTTTTTCCTGGAGGTAGCAGCCAACGGGGATAGCCTGAGTGCTGTACTGCTCCAAGAGCGGCACGGCAGGCTAAGGCCGGTGGTCTACTCCTCCAGGATACTCACGGATGTGGAGAGGAGCTACTCCAACTGTGAGCGGCACCTCTTGGCCACACATTGGGCTGTGAAGAGATCACTGATCTTCACAGGCACCTCTCCCATCACCCTCCTCACCCATCACACACCTACCCAGATGCTCCTGGATGGGAGGACCAAGGATGGAACGGTGAGCAGTGCCCCGCATTGCTTGCTGGACCCTGCTCCTCTCAGAGATGGACTTAAAGGTGAAGGGTCTCTGCGAGCCAAAGCTCGCAGCCAACCTGGTATATCCTGGAACAGCCCATCGGTGTTCCATAGAAGGGGTTTGGGAAGTGAACATAGGTTTACGGGCCAGGATACATCCCACGGGCCGCGAGATCTATGTAGACGGTTCCAGCATGGTATCTGCTGGCGAGCGTCTCATGGGGTGTGGAGTTTATGACCCAGCGGCAAACATTGCCCTGGTGATTAAGCTCCCCAGCACCATGAGCACCCAGCAGGCTGAACTGTCCGTGGTAGTGTACGTTGTTACACACCCTGAAATCTTCCCTACCCCATACACGATTTGCTCGGACAGCATGTTTATGTGCAATTCGTGTACAGAGTACCTGGACATCTGGTCCCGCCAGGGATACACCTCCGCCGACGGGAGACCCCTCACAGTGAAACCCCTGCTGGAAAAGATCCTAGCAGCAGTGGGGGAGGAAGGGGAGGTTTTCATTCACAAGGTGAAGGCCATTCCTCCAGAGAGCCCCGCAGCCAAGGCAACCAGCAGGCTGACATGCTCGCCAAGGAGGGTGCCTGCACCGGCACTTTCTGGGACCCATATGGGTCCAGACCCATGGCAGCAGTCAGAGGTAGGGACGGGACCCAAGGGAGTGCAGGGGTAGCTTTAGCCCCGGACCTTAAGACGGTCCAAGCCCAAGACCCTGTCCTCAAAGCAGTCCTCAGTGCAGTGACTGAGGGAAAAGGGGTAGAGGGTCCTTACGGCACAGCAACCCTCTCCGTCAAAGAGGGGATGCTGTTCCGGGGGGAGCAGTGGGTTGTGCCGCAGCAACACCGGAGGGAATTCCTTCAACTGGCCCATGATGGTCCAGGAGCGGGTCATCCCGGGCCTGAGACCACCTGGCAACGGGTGGAACAGGCAGGATGGTGGCCAGGACTCAGGGAAGATGTCCGCGAGTTCTGCGCCGGCTGTCTGGTGTGCGCTGCTAATAACCCTGACCCCCACAAGAGGAAGGTACCTATGGGACACATCAGGAGGGTAGAGGGACCATGGCAGTCAATACAGGTCGACTACATCGGGCCCCTGCCCACCACCCAGGGAGGCTATAAGTACTGCCTAGTCCTGGTAGATGTGTTGACAAAATGGGTAGAGGCCTTCCTCTGCAGAACAGCCACAGCTCTGGGTACTGCCAGGACCCTGGTCCAGGAGGTGTTCTTGCGGTGGGGGCTACCACAGTATGTGGAGTCCGACCAAGGGAGTCACTTCACCGGACAGGTGATGAAGAATACCCTTATGCTGCTAGGCATCAAGGGGAAGTGGCACATGGCCCACAACCCACAGTCATCAGGGATTGTGGAGAGGGTGAATAGGACCCTAAAAGAAAGGTTGAGGAAGGAGACGATGGAATCGCCCCGTAAATGGGCCGAGGTCCTACCGTTGGTTCTGATGGGGATCCGGGCCAGCCAGTCGAAAAGCACGGGGTACTGACTGTACAAGCTGATGACTGGCAGGGTTATGCAGACCCCCACCCATGTACTAGCCCCGGTGCTCACAGAAGGTCAGCTCAGAGAGGTAAACCAGGACAAGTTCGCCCGAAACCTCTTCGAGCACCTTAAACAGGTCCACGAGCAGGCAGCTGGGAACATGGGAAAGCAGCATTGGAGTAACCGATTGCTGTTAGAACCCCGAAAGCACCACGAGTGGGAGGTAGGGGATCAGGTCATGGTGAGGAACTATGCCCGAGTAGGGAGTCTGGAACCATTATGCATGGGGCCCTACAGCATTGTAGACAAAGCCAACCCCATGGTATACGCCGTTAAGATGCCTCGGCGCGCCAAATGGTTTCACAGTAATCAGTGTAAACTGTTTAAACTCGAAAAGAGAAAACAGCCAGTTAGGGTTGCAAAATTCTGGGAATTTTTAAAAGAGGAAACTTTCCATGGGAATTTTCGGGAATTTATGGGAATTTATGGGAATTTTGAGTTTTTTTGCACACTGATGGTTTTTGTCTCTGACCCTTATATTATCTTTGTCGTCAAAATAGACATACTGTTCCATACAAATAAAAACAGGCTTTCAAAACTTTATTTAGGTTATAATTTTGAACTTTATTGAACCCCCACAAAAAAGACCCATCTAAAATAAAATTAAAAGAGCGTCAGCTTATTTAGCCTGTAATTTGTCCTTATTTTGTCCCTTTGAGTCTTCTACTCATGAGTCTTCTGAGTCTTCTACTCCTCATTGCTCCTCCTGATTCTCTGACTCTGGCTCTGACGTGTCCATTTCCTCCTCTGTGTCAGTGTCTAGCTGTGTGGTGGACACTTCTGTATCTGGCTCAATAAGTTGTAGGTTCGCCCGGATAGCCACCAGTTTCTCCACTCTCTTGTTAGTCAGCCTGTTGCGCACCTTTGTATGCGTATTCCCAAAAAGTGACCAGTTTCGTTCAGAGACCGCTGATGAAGGTGGGATTTGGAGTATCACCGATGCAATAGGTGACAGGGCCTCAGATGCACAAAGTCCCTTCCACCAGGTATGTGCACTGATATGCTTGCATGATTCCCATATCCTATCCCCATTCCAAAGACCTTGCTTGGTAGAGAACTTTGCCAGACTTCCCAGAACTTTGCCCACATCCAGATTGAGATGGTGTGAGGGGGTAGAAATCACACTGTAAGCGCTGTTGATCTGTTCTCCAGAAAGTATTGGTCTCCCAACATGCTTTGGGTCCAGCATGTATGCTGCAGCATGAATCGGCTTGACACAAAATTCTTGACGCGTCTGTATGAATTGAACAATTGCCTTCTCCTCTGCTTTGAGCAGCAGGGATGTGGGTAGGGCAATGCTGATTTGTTCTTTTAAATCAGTAAAAAGCCTGAGAACATCTGACAAGACAGCGTCATCTCCTTCAATCTGAGCAATTGCAGATGCTACTGGTGAGAGTAGTTTAAGGCTGCTAACCACTCTCTCCCAAAACACATCATCCAGCAGTATTTTCTTGATGGTGGTTTCCATATCCCCAGACTGGGATATTGCCATTTCTTGCAGCGACTCCTTACCCTCCAGAAGGCTGTTGTACATTATGACAACACCACCCCATCTAGTGTTGTTGGGCAGCTTCAGTGTGGTGTTCTTGTTCTTTGTCATTTGCTTGGAGTTGTAGGTTGCTGCAACTACCTGTTTTCCCCTGACATACTTAACAACTTGCTTGGCTCTCTTGTACAGTGTTTCCATGGTTCTCAAACCCATGATGTCCTTGAGGAGCAGGTTAAGCCCATGAGCTGCGCACCCAATAGACGTAATATGAGGGTAGACCTCCTCCACTTGAGCCCAAGCAGCCTTCATATTCGCAGCATTGTCAGTAACTACTGCAAAGACCTTTTGTGATCCAAGATCGTTGATGACCGCTTTCAGCTCATCAGCAATGTATGTGCCTGTGTGTCTGTTGTCCTTTGTGTCTGTGCTGTTGAAGAACACTGGGAGAGGAGTGGAGACGATGTAGTTTATGATGCCCTCCCCTCGTACATTTGACCACCCATCTGAGATAACTGCAACACAGTCTGCCATCGCTATCGTTTCTTTGAGCTTTCCTTGGACTCTGTTATACTCAGCCTCCAGCAAGTAAGTAGACAAAGCATGTCTGGTGGGAGGACAGTATGCAGGGCGAATAACATTGAAAAATCTCTTCCAGTACACATTGGCTGTGAGCATGAGGGGTGAGCCTGTTGCATATACAGCTCGAGCAAGGCACTCATCTGCATTCTTCTGGCTATGGTTATCCATTGTATCAAAGAACCTTCCAAGTGGGCCAGGAGTTGCTGATGATAAGGAGCCTGATGCTGAATGAGAACCATCATCTTCTTGAATGGAAGCAGAGGAACTCTGGGCTGACTGCTGTGAGCTTTGAGTGAAGTTGTTGCATTTGGATAAATGCTGCTGCATCTTTGTGGCATTCTTTACATATGGCTTTCTACAGTGTTTGCACATGTACACAGTCTTTCCATCTTTAATGCCTGGGGTAAAATGCTTCCACACATTCGACGGTAAACGTGGCATTGTTCTATGCAGAGAAATAAAGGGCATTCATCTCTGTGTCGAACTGCGGTCGATCAGCACGATTGCAACAGGGTGAGTACATTTTTGCTGATGCTCCATGTGATGGAAGCATGACCTGTACACACACGACGCTACATCACCAATAGTGTATTATTTTGTATATTTTAAATTGAAGGACAGCAGAGTTCAACAAGTAACTGGTTTATTTGGTATAAAGTCTGATTTACTTACTGCATCATCACAACATCAGCAGAAAACAAAATGACTTCCCTCAGGACCCCTAACCTGGATCTTAAAAGAACTATAGCAGTCTTACAGATGCCTGCAGGCCAATCACAATTCGATATGCAAATATTACAAATAGAGGGAGCTAATCGCTCATCCACTCATCCAACCAATCAGGACACATTTGTTCACAGTCACACACAAAACTTGTAATTATTAAAACAAGCCAAGTAAGAAGATAAACATATATTAATTAAGAAATTCCTTAATAATTAAGATTCCATCTCTGTTAGTAATTTTAAGAGAGGACCTGTGGGGAAAAAAAAAAAGAAATACAAAAAAACAATATTATGCTAGCATGTGTTTTTTTGGGCAAAATTCCCAAGCTAAACTTCCCGTGGAAAATTTCCGGAAATTTCCCAGAAACTTTGCAACCCTACAGCCAGTTGGGGTAAGGTCTGAGGATAGAGATCCTCAGCCTGCAGCGGGAACAAGTTCACAGACTGCGCAGGCAGGCGCTGTGGCTTGTTTAAGGGGAGGAGCCATCCCACCCATCGATTGGGACACACCCCACTCTCCTGGGATCCAGATGAGGAGGGACCCGAGGGTGAAGACCCCGCCCCTGACCCAGGTGTAGAGGAGGAGGGACCCGAGGGCGAAGACCCCGCCCCTGACCCAGGTTTAGAGGAGGATGGACCCGAGGGCGAAGACCGCGCCCCGGACCCAGGTTTGGGGCCTGGGGGCGGAGACTCTCAGCCTGCAGCAACAGGCTGCAAAGAGTTACCTGCCCCTAGCCCAGGTTCGGGAGAGGTAAAGCCTGAGGAAGAAGATCCCCGACCAGCAGCAGTGGTAAGCCCACAGACCGCACCGGAGGGGACGACGGTTCGGGTTAAAGGCCCACCAGCCAAGAAAACCCCACCCGCCAAAATCCCTAGAAGGTCCCCACGGATGCCCCAGCCAAGGAAACCCTGGTCACTGGCTCCCCATTTTAAAGGGGCAGCCTCCCAAGTCAGGGGTAAGTCCAAAGACAGAGGTCCCCAGCCAGCAGCCATAGGCTGCGAGGGACCGGAAGTGCAGGACAGTGTGGCCACACTGAAGGAAGTGGTGTGCCGCAGCCCTAACAGGGATTAGGCTGGCCGCCCGGAGACGGGCGGCGGATGTATATAGTTTAGGTAATTTAAGTTTAGGTATTTAGCTTAAGTTTGGGTGTTTGGCTTAAGTATTAAACAAGGTGATGGGTAGTTTTAAATAAGTAATAATCTGCTAAGAGTGTGTGTATTTGAGTCGAGGTCGCGAGACCCGAATATGCTTCACCCAAGCCAGAGAATCTCCGGGAGACCTGGCTATATGTTCTTGTATCTTTTGCAGAAAGATTTTTAGGATGAAGGGGGGCGTAATCCTACTCGCCCTGATAGGACTGAGCCTTGGAAGGTGAGGTGAAGTGGAGGAGTCCCATGTCTATGGGTGCTCGGGAGAGAGAGCACCTATAGCAACCGACAGAAGTGGCGAACGGGACGTGGAGGAGACCGCCATCTACGTCCACGAGGGAAGGTGGCCAGGGTGGCTGGGGTCCAATTCGTCTCAGTACTCCAGCCAGACCGGGTTCACGTACGGGGTGGCCTACCTCCTGTGCCCCAGGGTACAGGTCGTTACCACAAGGGTTAGCGTCACTGTAGGGAAATGTGTATGTTTAACATGCAAGGGACACATTCCTTTGGATAGGTGGTGGTGGCTCAGAAAGTTGAGCAAAGATATGAGAAACCCCGCAGTCGAGTGGGAATGGTTGGGGAGCAATACCCACTGGACGATTACAGGGACTCATGGGGGTTAAAGTGTGTGCTGGGACAAGTGGTGGGAACTGGATCAAGGGATTTATATCTGTATGTGGGGGTCAGAGAGGGTCTGCCCCGCAGGCATATCCATCATTTTCCACCGGCAGTGGCAAGACGCCGGGGAGGGGATGAAGTGGGATACCAGCCTGAAGGCGTGCGCGGTCCCATACTCCCCGATCCCAGTCAATGCCACTGAGCTTGTAACCCGCCCCCGTAAGCCCCTGCCCACGACCCAGGCGGCGAGGACACACAGGGAAGGGTGTCCCGCCACCACCAAGGGACCAGGGAATGGGCTGGTACTAGTGCCTACGGATCAGGTGCTGTACCAGGGGGTACACTACGCGGTAGCCTCCGTGATTTTAAATCTCACCAAGGTACACTTACCGGAGTGGTGCCCCAAAGAAACAGAGCAGCTATACCAGGCCCTATTAAAGGAGATGTTCAGAAAATTTTATGAGTTCGATTTTGCCAATGTCGACAAAACCGAACTGTACACCACACACCATGAGTTTTTGGGTAATGCAGGGAGACAAAGAAGGGGAGCATGGAATGATGTTTTTACTGCGTTTAACACTGGGTCCTCTGTCATCAACAGTTTGGATGACATAGAATTACAGACCCAGATAAACGGTTTAAAAACACAGTTAAAGAAAATCCTAATGGATGAGAACAAGGTAGTGGGCTCAGAGTTACATGAGGACCAGGCCATGACGGTCCATTTAAAAGAGATTATAGCGGAGCTGGAGAAGCATGCAAAGACCGTAAATGCCCTCATAAGAGAGGACAGAAATGCTTCGGACCAGGCTGCGCAGAAAGAGGTGTGCGTGCTGTATGGGGCGTGGTTGCTGGGCGAGGGCCGCAGTAACCTGGAGGATTTAAAACAGGGTTTAGTCCCCTCCTGGATCAGCAACAAGCGCCTCGCAGCCCTCCATCTGTTTGAGAATGCATTAAGCCCGTGCCAACTCCGGCTAGCTTCTGAGGCCTACCCGGTCCCAGTGGATTGTGGACGGTCCAACCACACCATTATGGGTATAGTAGTTAGGATGCCGGTCATGGGTAGGACAGCCCGACCCGCGCCGGTGTACAGGGTTGAGAACATTGGAGTCATTCAGGGGGGTGCGCACATTCGTTTCACAGCGGTCCAACCTTACATCATAAAGTGGGAGCACGCTATGACAGGTACTGACTTCTCAGGGTGCCAGAGCCGGGGAGCACACATAATACTGTGTCCCCAGCACTTGAACGCCTATTCAAAACCACAGTGCGGGTTCAGAGCTGCTGGCGCGGAACCTATAAATTGTACCATGGAGGCAATGGCACGAGGCCATGTTCCCCCGCAGGTAGCATATATAGGAGGTGGGACATATTGCGTCACCACAGGAGCGCCCCACTACCAGCATGGACAGCATAGCTGGTGTCCGGTTAGTGACAGCAGCTTCTGCTTTAAACCCGAGGCAGAAGTTCAAGTGGCCCAGGAACAAATTGTCCCCATTCCTGAACCCTCCACTGTTCACCTCACTGTAAAGGAGAATTTTACCAACCTGCAAAATTATGTAGCGCATTTCGGCTACGAAATTCCCCCTCTCCCAGAACATCTTACCAAAATACTCAAAGCAGTTACAATTTCACAGAAACATTTTTACACTCTGGAGCAGAAAACAGGAGAGATAAGGGCTAAGATATTGGACATTGTAGTTCCACCCTGGTGGGAAATTTTCAATAATATAGAGGTCCCTTCGTGGATCAGACTGGCTTCCCACGTTCTCATGGTTTGCCAGTTGGGGATAGTATTGTACCTAGTATGCACTCAGTGCAAGGGAAAAGGTCAAATACTAGAATTCCGAAACGAAAGGACCTGGAGGGAACATTATGTTAAGGTGGAGGGAGACACACCTGTTTGAATGTGTTGTTTGTATCATTGATTAAAGATTGTTTTTTATGTTTTATGGTTTTTAATAAAGATGTTCAGCGTGTTGTTTGTAATAAAGATGTATGTGTACCAAGTGGTGCAGGGGTGTTGGTCCCCCTCCATGCTTGGATGTGTGTAAACGACTGTAATTATTATATGTATGCTTATGTACACTACATTTTTACAGAATGGGACATGCATGTGTCGTGGGTATCTTAGATAGGTAATTACAGGGGAAGGTTGACAATGGAGGGTCAGAAATTTTGCTCACCTCATCAGGATGATAGTTAAAGCAAGTTTAGTATCAACAGAGGGGAGTGTAGGGTTCTCAAAATTCCCACATTCCCCAAAATTATGGATCAAGGGACCCTGTTTTGCCAAGTTATTAAAAACAGGGTACCCAAAATGGCATCTGTAACCTCGTGACCAAAACCGACAGGATTTTTTTAAAGCAGGGCTCTGCAGACAGGCAGGCCCGGAGACGAAACTTAAAATGCAGGAATCTGTGAAAAGGACTCTGTGGAGACAGACAGCCAAAGTAAACACAGAATATGCATTCATTCGACTTGAAGCAGATCAAGCTAGAACGGGCCTAAAATCGAGGCCATTAGGTTTCTGCATATTTAATCGGTAAAAGCTCACAGTAGCCATCAAGTCAGAATGGGGACAATTAAGTTTCATCCATGACAAACAACCAGGACATCGGGGCTATTAGACCCGGAGACAACCACTCCACAAGTCGTTAAAATAAATGGCTGTAATTAGTTTAAAACGAACCCGCCAAAAGCTAGACAAAGGACTGACCTGATTTGGCGCGCAGATAAGGAATGAAGAATCGGGTATAATTGTAGGCCCATCAGTGGCAATCGCCCTGCTTGACTCTTGCTCTGGCCTCTTATCGTGTGGCTTTGGCCTGCTGCCACCCGGTCTTGTGCCCTGGCCTCGTGGCGGGCTCTCTTCTCGCTCCCCGTGCCGCTCAACAACCAAGGACGCCCATTACACCGGGACCAAATGCGGGAGGAGAATGAGACCCGAGTTCAAAACCACACAGGACACACAGGCCACAAACGGGCAGATGAGACGAGACGAAGAGTTACAGTAAACCGATAAGAGCTGAGAAGGGCAGCAAAAGACACATTGGGGAAAAACCAAACGCCTAGTTATAAGCTGGCATTTGGTGAATAAGTTGGCATTGCATGAATGGACAGTAAAACCCCGTTTTGAAGAATAAGCTGGCGTTCAAAGAATGGGTAGCAGCGCCCGTGATGAATAAACTGGCGTTCGAAGCATAGGTAGTCAAATCATTTAGACGGTAAAGACCGCCAACCGACCCCCAACCGTAACATTACCGCTGACGACCGCCCGGGGAAGAAGACGAAGACGCGATTCGATGACGACATTAGCTGAGGAAAAGGAGGGTGCCCTTGCACAAACAACTCCAGCACCGCGCCCTGAGACCACGTGGCGATGGGACACCCCAAAGGGCAGCAAGAGCAGACCTCAAAACCAACCCAATTAAAGCAACAGGTTTTGGATTGGTGAGCATGAATTCCTGGCCCCTCATAGCTTAATCTAGTTAGGTATAGGGGGTGGACAAGGATAAGGGGATTTTTAATTTAGTTGTTCTCCCTCAATGTGCCGTGTGTTCCCCATCCCCATATAAGTGTATTAACTGTTTTATGCCTGTAAACTATACCAGTAATTCTCAGTAGTATTCTGTTTTATTCAGCCTTTTAATAAAATTCTGGTTTTCTTACACCAAACCACTTGTCTACTCGATTTTCTGTATCGCCGCCTGTACCTAAGTCCGGTGTCTAGAACCCAGGGGGTGTGGAGCGATTCGAACCACTCAGAGACAGGCAGGGGCAGAGCTGACTGGGCACACACCCCAAAAAAACCCTACAGAAGGAGGGGGAGGGGAATGGAGGGAGGGGGGAAGGGGAGGGAGGGGGGAAGGGGAGAGGGGAAGGGAGCAAGGGGGGGAAGGGAGGGGGGTAGGAAGGGGAGGGGGGAAGGGGAGGGGGCAAGGAAGGGGAGGGGGAAGGAAGGGGAGGGGGGAAGGAAGCGGAGGGGTGAGGAAGGGGAAGGAAGGAAGGGGAGGGAGGGGGAAAGAAGGGGAGGGGGGAGGAAGGGGAGGGAGGGGGGAAGGAAGGGGAGGGAGGGGGAAGGAAGGGGAGAGGAAGGGGAGGGTGGGTAGGAAGGGAAGGAATGGGAGGGGTGAAGGAAGTGGAGGGGGAAGAAGGGAGGGGAGAGCAAGGGGGAAGGAAGGGGAGGGGGAAGGAAGGGGCAGGGGGAAGGGAGGAGGGGAATGGTGAGGGGGAAGGGTGAGGTGGGGAAGGGTGAGGGGAAGGGAAGAGGGGAGAAGGGGAGGGAAAGGGAGGAGGCGGAGGGTGAGGGAAAGGGAGGAGGTGGAGAGGTGGGGAGGGGAAGGGGGGAGGAGGGGAGGGAAAGGGAGGGGGAGGGAGGGAAAGTGGGGAAGTGGAGGGGAAGGGAGGCAGGGAGGAGGGGGAGGGAGGGAAAGGAGGGAGGTGGAGGGGGGAAAGGAGGGGAGGGGCAAAGGAGGGGAGGGGGAAGGAGGAGATGGGGAAAGAGGGGGAGGGGAGGAAAGGAGATGGGGAACGGAGGGGAGGGGAAGGGGGAAAGGAGGGGACAGGGCGGAAAGAAGGGGAGGGGAAGGAGTGGAGGGGGAGGGGGAAAGGAGGGGAGGGGGAAGGAGGAGATGGGAAAGAGGGGGAGGGGAGGAAAGGAGATGGGGAATGGAGGGAGGGGAAGGGGGGAAAAGAGCGGAGGGACGAGGGGAAAGGAGGGGAGGGGAGGGGGAGGCAGGGAAAGGAGGGGAGGGGAGGGGGGAAGGAGGGGAGGGGGGAAAGGAGGGGAGGGGGAGTGAGGGAAGGATGGGAGGGGGAAAGGAGGGGAGGGGAAGGGAGGGTAGGGGGAAGGAGGGGAGAGGTAGGGGGATAGGAGGGGAGAGGGAAGGAGGGCAGGGGGAAAGGAGGGGAGGGGGAAAAGGAGGGAAGGAGGGGTGGGGAGGGAAAGGAGGGGAGGGGGAAGAGGTGAGGGGGAGGGGGGAGGGGAGGAAGGGAGCGGGAGGGGGGAAAGGTGTGGGGGGGGACTAGGGAGGGATGGGGAGGGGGAATGAGGTGATGGGAGGAGGGATGGGGAAAAGAGGGGAATGGGGGAGGGAGGGATGGGGAGAGAAAAGTGGCAATGGGGAGGGAAAATGAAAATGGGGAGGGAAAATGAAAATGGGTGGGGAGGGAAGGAATGGTGGTCGAGCAAAATGGGGGATCTCAGTTTAATGTCTCACCTGAAAGATGGCTTCCTAACAATTTAGGAGAGCACAGAAGTGCCAGCGTAGGTTATGTGGTGAAGAGCAGGAGTAGGGCGTGAACAGTATGGAAAGGGAGCTATTGGGCTCTGTCTCAGGTGATAGTGTCAACTGGGTTCAGTTGGTCGTACTATGTGTAGTATTTCTGCTGGAGGCCTTTTTGTTGCATCGTTACAGCTAAAAAAAGTAACATTAAGTTGTGAATTAATTTTACTGTAGAGTTGTTCTTCGTGCCAGCATCTGCTTTTTGCCCTTAATAACAGGACCATGTCGCACTTTTCTAACATTGCTCTGATTCACCAACTGTAAGTCACCATACTTTTTTACATTTTAAGTAGACTTGTAGATCAAATTCATTTTTGCAACATTGGAATTAACTACATAATTCATATTTCTTTAAAAATCTCAGCTGTTAACAAGGTGTCTTACAAGGGATCTGGCATTACACAATTCTGTGACTTTTTGCTTAATCCAAATTGAAGTACTGGGATGAAAACTGGAATCCATCCAGTCCTGTGTGTGGAGGGACAATAGCTGGCATGGAGATTAAAAAATCTCAGTGATGCAATTGGAGATACTGATGTAAGGCTGAAGTTGGGGCAGATTAAAATGACGGGACATTATGGGCTGGATTTTCATTCAGGTGTGGGTTGGTGTCGTGTAATCCGCATTTCGTGTTATCCACACGAATCTAATTCGATGTGGGAGATTGATGCTATTTTAACTAAATTGCCCAATTGATTCCCAGCATGTGGGAACCCATGGCAAATGAGTTTCTCCAGTCTGAAAGTCGCCTCCGATGACATCATCATTGCTGCTGCATTTAAGGTCTGCAAGAAGCCTTGCTTCTTCTGCAGACTGCCAGCCTTTTGGCATTTGCTGATACACTGAGCTGGAAGCAGAATGGCCAGAGAAAGACTGAGGTCTGCACCCCGTTTCGACGACGTTGCCCTGCAGGCTTTAGTGGAGGGCGCAAGAGCTCACAATGAGGTGCTCTTCCCTTCATCAAGGAGGAAGAAGCCTCCCCAGCAGACAAAGGCTGCGTGGCTACAAGTGGCAGAGGAGGTTGTAGTGATCAATAACATGTCATTCTATAGTGGACACTAGGTGGAGCTGTAGAGCTGTGTAGAGCTGTATATAGCTGTATGTATAAGACTACACTACCCAGCTGTATGTATATTAAGACTACATTACCCATGAGGCACTAGGCTACCCACAAGGCAGCAGTCAAGATGGAAGTCTCTACAGATACTGTACCTAGTCCACATGTGCTCAATAAAGTAACTAGCAAAAGCTTGCTGTGTTCATAATAAGAATGTCTATTTATCAATAAACATAAGATGGTACCAGGATGGTGAAGATCTGCTAAAAATTGTGAAAAGCGACATGGAGAATTTGAAGCCACCAGAGCGTTTGACACTCACAGAAAAAATCGACTACAATTGGCAGACTTTTAAACAACAATTCGAACTCTACATTGCAGCCATCGGATTCGGTACAAAGCCAGATGCAAGGAAGATAGCGTTGCTGCTTACGGTTGCAGGCCCACAGGTGATAGAGGTATTTAATACATTTGTATTTAATCCAGAGGAGAACAGAGAAAAATTAGAAGATGTGCTAAAAAAAAATTTGATGCACATTGCTCTCCCAAAAAGAATGAGACCGATGAAAGATACATCTTCTGTTCTCGGACACAGCAGCAAAATGAGACTTTTGATAGAAAACATAGAAAACATAGAGATAGGAACAGGAGTAGGCCATTCGGCCCTTCGAGCCTGCTCCGCCATTCAATGAGATCATGGCTGATCTTCGTCTGAGATCATAGCTGATCTTACCAGTTCAATACCCCGTCCCCGCCTTTTCTCCGTAACCCTTAATCCCCTTAGCCTTCAGAAATATATCCAATTCTCTCTTGAAAATATTTATTGAATTAGCCTTCACAGCCCTCTGTGGCAGGGAATTCCACAGGCTCACCACTCTTTGAGTGAAGAAATTCTTCCTCATCTCTGTTTTAAATGATTTGCCCGCTATTTTTAGACTGTGGCCCCTGGTTCTGTGCTCCCCGGCCATTGGAAACATTCTCTCTGAATTCAGCCTGTCCAGGCCTGCTATAATTTTATATGTTTCGATGAGATCCCCTCTCAATCTTCTAAACTCCAGTGAGTACAAGCCCAAACTATTTAATCTCTCTTCGTAGGTCATTCCCGGCATTCCAGGTATCAGCCTGGTGAATCGCCGTTGCACTCTTTCCATGGCAAGAACATCCTTCCGCAGATGGGGCGACCAAAACTGTACACAATACTCCAGATGCGGTCTCACCAGCACCTTGTACAGCTGTAGTAAGGTATCCCTATTCCTATACTCGAACCCCCTTGATATGAAGGCCAACATACCATTTGCCTTCTTAATCGCCTGTTGCACCTGCATGCTCTCCTTCAGTGACTGGTGCACAAGAACACCCAGGTCCCTCTGCACTTCCCCATCTCCCAATCTATTGCCATTTAGATAATAATCCACCCTCCTGTTTTTACCCCCAAAGTGGATAACCTCGCATTTATCCACATTATAGTGCATCTGCCACGTATCCGCCCATTCCCCCAACCTGTCCAAATCGCACTGTAGCCTCCTGACATCCTCATCAGAGCCCACCCCTCCTCCTAGTTTAGTGTCGTCAGCGAATTTGGAAATATTGCATCCAATTCCCTGATCCAGATCATTTATATATATTATGAACAGCTGGGGTCCCAGGACAGATCCTTGCGGCACCCCGCTGGTCACTGCCTGCCACTCCGAAAATGAGCCGTTTATTCCAACTCTCTGTTTTCTATCCGCCAGCCAGTTCTCTATCCACGTTAATACTTTGCCCCCAATTCCATGAGCCTTAATTTTGCATGATAATCTTTTGTGTGGAACCTTATCGAAGGCTTTCTGGAAGTCAAGGTACACCACATCCACTGGCTCTCCCCCATCTATTTTACCAGTTACTTCCTCAAAAAATTCCAGCAGATTAGTCAAACACAATTTACCCTTTGTAAATCCATGTTGACTCTGTCCGATCCTTTCCCCATTTGTCAAGTGCTCCGCTATTTTATCCTTAATAATGGACTCTAGCATTTTGCCCACAACCGATGTAAGGCTTACTGGTCTATAATTCCCTGCTTTCTCTCTACCCCCCTTTTTAAATATTGGGGTAACATTAGCTACCCTCCAATCCACGGGTACTGTTCCCGAGTCAATGGAGTTCCGGAAGATGATCCTTAGAGCATCTGCTATCTCCAGGGCCACCTCCTTAAGTACCCTAGGATGTAGTTTATCAGGCCCCGGGGATTTGTCGGCCTTCAGTCCCCTCAACTTACCCAACACCATATCCCTAGAGATACTAATTTCTGTCAGCTCCTCCCTCTCATTAGTCCCTATGTTTGCCGATATTCCTGGGAGGTTATTTGTGTCCTCCTTTGTGAATACAGAACCAAAGTATGAGTTTAATTGGTCTGCCATTTCCTTATTCTCCATTATATATTCTCCCGAATCGGACTGCAAGGGACCGACTTGGGATTTTACCAGTCTTTTCCTTCTGATATACCGATAAAAGCTTTTGCAGTCTGTCTTTATGTTTGCTGCAAGTTTACTTTCGTATTCTATTTTCCCCTTCCTGATTAATCCCTTTGTCCTCTTTTGCTGTATCCTGTACTGCCCCCAATCTTCCGGTCTGGTGCTTTTTTTTGCCAGTTGATATGCCCTTTTTTTTGATTTTATGCTGTCCCTAATTTCCCTCGTTATCCACGGTTGAGTCACCTTTTTAGGTTTATTTTTATGCCAAACCGGTATAAACATGTTCTGGAATTCTTCCATTCTATCTTTGAATGCTTGCCATTGTCTCTCCACTGTCAATCCCCCCAGAAACACCACCCAATCAATCTTACCCAATTCCCGTCTCATACCCTCGTAATTCCCTTTATTTAAGTTCTGGACCTTAGTCTCTGATTCAATTTCCTCACTCTCCATCTCGACTGAGAGCTCGATCATATTATGATCGCTCTGACCCAAGGGGCCTCGTACAAGAAGATTGCTGATAAGTCCCTTCTCATTGCACAATACCCAGTCTAAAATGGCCTGATCTCGAGTCGGCTCCTCGACATATTGGTCCAGATAACCGTCCCGAAAACATTCCAGGAATTCCTCCTCCTCAGAATTTTTACTAATTTGGGTAGTCCAATCAATATGTAAATTAAAGTCACCCATGATGACAGCTGTGCTCTTATCGCACGCTTCTCTAATTTCCCTTTTTATGCCTTCCCTCACCTCCATATTACTATTTGGAGGCCTATATATCACACCCACTAACGTTTTCCTCCCCTTGCTATTTCTCATTTCTACCCATACAGATTCCGTTTCATCCGAGTTAATATCCTTCCTTTCCATTGCATTAATCCCCTCCTTTACCAGCAATGCTACCCCACCTCCCCTACCTTTTTGCCGATCCTTCCTAAATATTGTATATCCCTGGATGTTAAGTTCCCAGCCTTGCCCACCCTGCAGCCACGTTTCTGTAATCCCAATCAAATCATACTTGTTTACCTCTATTTCCACAACTAATTCATCCACCTTGTTCCTAATGCTTCTAGCATTAAGATACAAAGCCTTCAGGCTTGCTTTTTTCACACTCTCATTATGAATTAGTTTGGCCCTTTGTGTTTCTCTCCTTTGCTTATTGCTTCTCACCTTTCTACCATCTATTTCTGACTTCATATGACTTCCCTCTTTTCCACTACCTAGGTTCCCATCCCCCTGCCAAATTAGTTTAAATCCTCCCGAACCGCCCTAGAAAATATTACCCCGAGGACATCGGCTCCCTCACAGTTCAGGTGTAGACCGTCCCCTTGGTACAGGTCACTCCTCCCCAAGAACTGGTTCCAATGCCTCAAGAATTTAAATCCCTCTCCCTTGCACCACTGCTCAAGCCACGTATTTAGCTTATCTATCTTACTCTCTCTAAACTTATTTGCTCGTGGCACTGGTAGCAATCCAGAGATTACTACCTTTGAGGTCCTACTTTTCAATTTAGCTCCTAACTCCCTAAATTCAGCTTGTAGGACCTCCTCCCTCTTTTTACCTACATCGTTGGTACCTACATGTACCACGACAACTGGCTGATCCCCCTCCCCCTTCAGAATGCTCTGCACCCGCTCCGAGACATCCTTGACCCTTGCACCAGGGAGGCAACATACCATCTTGGAGTCTCGGTCTCGGCCACAGAAACTCCTATCTATCCCCCTTACAATTGAATCCCGTATCACTATAGCCCTATCCCTCTTTTTCCCGCCCTTCTGTGCAGCAGAGCCAGTCATGGTGCCCTGAACCTGGCTGCTGGTGCCTTCCCCTGATAAGTCATCTCCCCCAACAGTACCCAAAACGGTAAACCTGTTTTGGAGGGAGATGACCGCAGGTGACTCCTGCACTACCTTCCTGCCTTTACCCTGCCTTTTGGTCACCCATTTACTGTCTGAGCTAGCCTTTACCTGCGGTGTGACCAACTCACTGAATGTGCTATCCACAACATCCTCAGCATCGCGTATGCTCCAGAGTGAGTCCATTCGCAGCTCCAGCGCCGCCATGCGGTCCGCTAGGAGCTGCAGCTGGACACACTTCCTGCACACATAGTTGTCAGGGACAGTGTCCCTGATTTCCCACATGGCACAGGAGGAGCATGACACGGGTCTGAGCTGCCCTTCCATGACTTAACCCTTACAATACCTTTTTATTTACTACGATTTAGCTTAATTATTGAATTCTACTTAGAATAAGTTTGTGAAAGTACTCACCAACCAGTCACCTACCTGTTTTCTGGTGTTGTATTTTCACTGCCGCCTCCTGTCCTGGAACCTTTTCCACCTAGGTTAGGCTCCTGAAATAAAATAAATTGAACCTACCTTTTCAACTTCCCCTAACCCCTAAAAGGTTAGAGGAGGTGGAAGGGTGGGAGACACTACACTGTAGTGTTTCGGGTTTAGCAACAGCTCCACCTATATAAGAGTTACTGGCCTCCTGCTCTCCCGACTGCACCAGCTGCTCCCTGGTGACGTCACACACTGATTACTATTTACCCCTCTCCTCTGCTGTTGATTTGGTACGCCTCGCAGCTGCCGCCGGTTTTTAAGCCGGGCTCCTCCTCGCTGCTCTCTGCTGCTCCGAGTGGTCGGGCCTCGCAACTGCCGCCGGTTTTTAAGCCGGGCTCCTCCTCGCTGCTCTCTGCTGCTCCGAGTGGTCGGGCCTCGCAACTGCCGCCGGTTTTTAAGCCGGGCTCCTCCTCGCTGCTCTCTGCTGCTCCGAGTGGTCGGGCCTCGCAACTGCCGCCGGTTTTTAAGCCGGGCTCCTCCTCGCTGCTCTCTGCTGCTCCGAGTGGTCGGGCCTCGCAACTGCCGCCGGTTTTTAAGCCGGGCTCCTCCTCGCTGCTCTCTGCTGCTCCGAGTGGTCGGGCCTCGCAACTGCCGCCGGTTTTTAAGCCGGGCTCCTCCTCGCTGCTCTCTGCTGCTCCGAGTGGTTGGGCCTCGCAACTGCCGCCGGTTTTTAAGCCGGGCTCCTCCTCGCTGCTCTCTGCTGCTCCGAGCTTTATAACTGATCTGAAACTGAAAGCACAGACATGTAATTTCTCTGAGCTCAAAGCATCCATGATTCGTGGCCAGATTGTGTTTGGTATTCATGATAAAAAAGTCAGGGAACGTCTGTTGAGAGAAACCAAAATAAATTTGGAAAATGCGGTGAAAATATGCCAAGTCAGCGAGCTAGCTCGAAAGCATGCGAAGACTTTCAGTGAAATCAATAATGATGCGATTGTAATGAGTGATAATGCTGCTGTCGGTGCTGTGTCCTATAAGGGGAAGAAACATGGGCAGAACAGAAATGAAAAGCATTCAGAGAATTAAATTTTTCATTGTAAACGCTGTGGTTACAAACACCAGTTAAGGCAATGCCCAGCATTTGGAAAAATGTGCACAAAGTGTAATGGAAAGAATCACTTTGCCAGACAATGCTTTTCAAAAGTACAAACTAAGAAAGGGCAACGAGTTAATGTGATTGAGGACACTGATTTAAGTGAGGCATTTTTTGTAGGAATGGTGTCATGTGACAATATCAATACGGATACAGAAAATGTGCAGCCCTCAGAAATGGACAATGCTGAACATAAAGTTAATGCAGTAAAAGAGGACAAATGGATGATCCCACTGCAGGTAAATGGAGCATTAGCTACCTTGAAACTAGACACTGGGGCAAAAGCAAACTTAATCAGTATGAGTGACATTAACAATATGAAAGAAAAGCCCAAAATACAGAAAAAGTCAATACTACTGAAGGACTATAATGGACAGAAAATTAGATGCTTAGGTGTATGCAGACTTAAAGTGACAGTCAAAGACAAAGTGCATCATCTCATGTTTTCTGTTGTGGCTGAAAGGCTTGATTCACTACTGGGTGACAAAGCTTGTGAGGACTTAGAACTGGTCAAAAGAGTCTACCGTATAAACTGTGCCATAAGCAGACCAGATGACTCGGTGGATTCTGTAGTGAATAATTTCCAGGATGTGTTCAAAGGATTTGGAGTTCTACCATTCACTTACAAGATCCAGCTAAAGCAGGATGCTCAGCCAGTGGTACATGCTCCACGAAGAGTTCTAGCACTCCTGCATGACCGGCTCAAAAATGAACTGGACAGAATGACCACACTAGGAGTCATCAGGAAAGTCGAAGAGCTAACAGACTGGGTTAACTCCATGGTACGTGTAAAGAAAAAGAACAATGATCTAAGAATATGCATGGATCCAAAGGACTTAAAAGCAAACATAAAACGTGAACACTACCAGATTCCCAAGCGAGAAGAAATCACCAGTGAAATGTCAGGTGCCAGATACTTTACAAAGATCGATGCCTCACAAGGATTTTGGCAACTAAAACTGAATGAAGAGAGCACCAAATACTGTACCTTCAACACACCATTTGGCAGGTATTGTTTCCTCAGAATGCCTTTCGGGATAATATCTGCATCTGAAATCTTTCATAGAACGATGGAACACATAATTGAAGGTCTGGAAGGAGTTCGGGTCTATGTTGATGACATCATCATCTGGGGCTCCACACTGAAAGAACACAATGAGAGACTGACTAAAGTGCTACAGAGCATACGCCAGAATGGACTGAAGCTCAACAAAGCCAAGTGTCAGTTTGGCGTCCAGGAAGTCACTTTCCTAGGAGATAATCTATCTGGTAAAGGAATAGAGCCAGATATGGAAAAAGTAAACGCCATACTCAAAATGCCCCGACCCACTGACAAAAAAGGAGTGCTACGCATCATGGGGATGATAAACTTCATTGGAAAGTTCATTCCTAACTTGTCAGCCAAGACAGCCTGTCTGCGAGACCTGCTACATAAAACAAATGAGTTCGCATGGACAGAAAGACATGAACAAGAGTGGATAAACCTCAAAACAGTGCTGACAACCACACCTGTACTCACCTTCTTTGACCCAACAAAAAGAATCAAAGTGTCAACGGATGCATCAAAAGATGGCCTAGGTGCGGTCTTGCGACAAGCAGAGGGTGAAGATTGGAAGCCTGTTGCCTATGCCTCCAGGTCTATGACTGATACTGAGTGTCGATATGCCCAGATTGAAAAGGAATGTCTAGGCTTGGTAGTTGGACTAGAAAAGTTTCATGGCTACATATATGGACTTCCCACCTTCACAGTTGAGACAGACCACAGCCCAGTGGTTGCCATCATAAAAAAAAACCTGAATGAGATGTCTCCAAGGATTCAACGACTCATGATGAAGCTGCAAAGATATGAATTTGAACTGATCTACACACCAGGCAAATACATAGTGTTAGCAGATGCACTATCCCGAGCACCCACAATGAGTCATGTGAGCTCTACTGAAGAAGACGTGGATGTTCATGTGAGCATGGTCACTGCTGCGCTGCCCGTGTCAGACACAAAATCAAAGCAAAAAACAGAAGAAACAGTAAAAGATACAGTATTACAAACAGTAATAGAGAACATTCATCATGGTTGGCCAAAAGGTTCCTGTCCAAAATATTTTCACATAAGGTCAGAATTGAGTGTCGCAAGTGGACTATTACTAAAACAGAACAGAATAGTCATTCCACAGGCTCTACGTCAAGACATGCTCAAAAGGATTCATGAGGGACACTTCGGAATTGATAAATGCAAAAGGAGAGCAAGAGACACTGTTTATTGGCCTGGCATAAATAAGGACATTGAGAACATGATAGGCAAATGTGAGACATGTCAGAAACACCAAAACAAACAAGCAAAGGAACCAATGATAGTAGCTAACATACCAACCGCAGCATGGCAAAAGGTTGGTATGGACCTTTTTCATTTAAATGGTAAAGACTATCTAATAGTGATTGACTACTATTCTAACTATTCTGAGATGGCGCTGCTCTCAAGCACCACAGCAAGCAGTGTCATAATGCATGTGAAATCAATCTTCGCCAGACATGGAATTCCCAGGATTGCCGTTAGCGACAGTGGTCCGTGCTTCAACTGTAAGGAGTGGCAACAGTTTGCAGCACATTATGACTTTCAGCACATCACATGCAGTCCTTTGTATGCTCAGTCAAATGGTAAGGCAGAGAAAGGTGTTCAAGTTCTCAAGCAGCTACTGAAGAAAGCGACAGAAAGCAAATCTGATCCTTATCTCGCCATGCTGAGCTACCGAGCCTCACCTTTAGACTGTGGTTCTTCACCTGCTGAACTACTAATGGGTCGCAAGTTGCGCACCACGCTACCCTGCTGTGCAAAAGAACAGCAAAGTGAGGAACTGAGACAGAGACTTCGGCCTAGAAATTGAGTTTGCGCTGCGCCAGGTCTTTAGCGCCGGAAGTTAGCGCCGGCGCTAAGTCCCTTTGCGCGCGCCAAAGATTCAGTAGCGCCGCGCCCAAACGGCTGCCGGCGCTACTGAAGGGTTTTAGCGCCTGAAAACTGGCGCAACGCACCGCATTGCGGCGCTATTCCAGCGCTGCGGCGCCCGCTGCAGTGCGGCAGGCTCGGGAAGTGCAGGCCTCCTCCTTCCGTTAAGGAGGAGCTGCCTGCACCCGGCCGCGGCCCGCGCAAATCTCTTCAAAAATGAGCCCGGCACCTCAGACAAGTGCCGGGCTTGCATCTGTTCCAGTGGGGGGGGGGGAGAAGTCCGGGGAGGGAGCTGCGGGCAGGCGGCCGGCGGGAAAGCGGCCGGCTGCCGCGCCTCCTTAAAGCGCCGGCGCAGACTCCGGCAACACTCGTTTGCCGGAGTCTTAGTTGCAGCTGCCACTGGCGAGGCGGCCGCAACTGAATTTCGGCTTGGGGCCGGGTTACCACGGCAACCGGGACGCTGCGCACACCGATGATGTCATCAGTGCCGGCGCAGCGCTACCGGTCTACCGCCGCGGAAGGACCCCAGGCAATTTAGGAACCGGCGCCAATTGCAGCGCTAGGCCCTCTAGCGCCGCAAAATCGGTGTTAAGGGCACTGAATTTCTAGGCCTTCAACTGTTAAAGCTGAAACAGAAATCATACTATGACAAGTCATCCAAAACTCTAAAACCATTGACAAGGGATGATGTTGTCAGGATATAGGATCCAGATGCATGGAACAGGAAAGCTACAGTTCTTGAGGAAGTAGGACCAAGGTCATACACTGTTAGAACTGAGGAAGGACAGATTCTCAGGAGGAACCGCCGTTCCCTCCTAAAAACACAAGAGACTATTCAAGACCAGATTGATGACAATGCCGCAAATGCATCTTGTCATTCACCGCCAGTCAATCTCATGAGGACACATCAGACTTACCCGTGTTGAGAAGATCCACACGTGAAGTAAAAGAGCCTGATAGACTTAATCTTTGAGTACAATGTAAAGCTTTGAAAATGTGTTGACTGTTTTGAAAATGTTTATGTTTATAGAGCACTAACAAAAGTGTTACTGATATTATCTTTATTGTTTTCTTGAAAGTTGATTGATATTGATTTTGTTAAACCTCAAAGAAAGGGGGATGTAATGATCAATAACATGTCATTCTATAGTGGACACTAGGTGGAGCCGTAGAGCTGTGTAGAGCTGTATATAGCTGTATGTATAAGACTACACTACCCAGCTGTATGTATATTAAGACTACATTACCCATGAGGCACTAGGCTACCCACAAGGCAGCAGTCAAGATGGAAGCCTCTACAGATACTGTACCTAGTCCACATGTGCTCAATAAAGTAACTTGCAAAAGCTTGCTGTGTTCATAATAAGAATGTCTATTTATCAATTAACATAAGAGAGGTCAACTCCTTATCGGCTACCCGCAAAACCTGGATACAGTGCAGGAAGAGATTTCATGACCTTCAGCGCACTGGAAAAGTGAGTATGAATTTCCCATCATTTTCAATCTGATCCCCATTGCCTTTTCTCACCAGCACTCAGCTTTTGCAATCTCTTCCTCCACATCCCACTTGACACTGACATCCTTGCACCCTTACCCATTCCCTCTCTCTCTATGGTCACATTCACCTAACTATTCGACTATGTAGCCCTCACATTCCCTATCACTCTGATGCTATGAAAACAACTGACAACACACAGGGAGGGCCCTTGGTCTTGCCACCTCACTCCATCTTTGTCTCCTTCTAAGCACCTATGCTATGGATTCTCTACACTCACTCCTTCATTCTCATTCAACCTCCACTTGTCTCCCTCATTGCAGGAAAAGAGAGCTCACAATAAAAGAGAATGAGCAAGGACAGGAGGAGGGCCACCATCAGTAGCCCACCTCACCCCCTGGGAGGAGGCGGTCCTGGAGATCGTAGGAGTGGAGGACGCCGCGCAAGTGGGGGACGGACAGACGGGTGCATCACACCAAGCTAGTGACAGAATAGTTTTCCATCTCTCTCATTGACATTGCATGAATATCGCTGATAATGTTTCGGAAGCTCTAGCAGATGGACTAATGATCATCTGCAATATGTAATGTGCATGTAACCTTGGCATCACATCTCTGACTCTTTCCTTTACTCCCCCACAGGACCATCGCAACCAGGAGGAACAGGCTGAGCCTCCAGACTCCTCAGAGGAAGCTGCAACCTCTGAGGGCGCAGCGTCAGCAGAATTAAGCGCACCCAGCACCAGCGCAGACACTCACACCTCGGTGGGACCTTCGGGACATAGTGTAGTGTTTGACTACTATTCTAACTATTCTGAGATGGCGCTGCTCTCAAGCACCACAGCAAGCAGTGTCATAATGCATGTGAAATCAATCTTCGCCAGACATGGAATTCCCAGGATTGCCGTTAGCGACAGTGGTCCGTGCTTCAACTGTAAGGAGTGGCAACAGTTTGCAGCACATTATGACTTTCAGCACATCACATGCAGTCCTTTGTATGCTCAGTCAAATGGTAAGGCAGAGAAAGGTGTTCAAGTTCTCAAGCAGCTACTGAAGAAAGCGACAGAAAGCAAATCTGATCCTTATCTCGCCATGCTGAGCTACCGAGCCTCACCTTTAGACTGTGGTTCTTCACCTGCTGAACTACTAATGGGTCGCAAGTTGCGCACCACGCTACCCTGCTGTGCAAAAGAACAGCAAAGTGAGGAACTGAGACAGAGACTTCGGCCTAGAAATTGAGTTTGCGCTGCGCCAGGTCTTTAGCGCCGGAAGTTAGCGCCGGCGCTAAGTCCCTTTGCGCGCGCCAAAGATTCAGTAGCGCCGCGCCCAAACGGCTGCCGGCGCTACTGAAGGGTTTTAGCGCCTGAAAACTGGCGCAACGCACCGCATTGCGGCGCTATTCCAGCGCTGCGGCGCCCGCTGCAGTGCGGCAGGCTCGGGAAGTGCAGGCCTCCTCCTTCCGTTAAGGAGGAGCTGCCTGCACCCGGCCGCGGCCCGCGCAAATCTCTTCAAAAATGAGCCCGGCACCTCAGACAAGTGCCGGGCTTGCATCTGTTCCAGTGGGGGGGGGGGAGAAGTCCGGGGAGGGAGCTGCGGGCAGGCGGCCGGCGGGAAAGCGGCCGGCCGCCGCGCCTCCTTAAAGCGCCGGCGCAGACTCCGGCAACACTCGTTTGCCGGAGTCTTAGTTGCAGCTGCCACTGGCGAGGCGGCCGCAACTGAATTTCGGCTTGGGGCCGGGTTACCACGGCAACCGGGACGCTGCGCACACCGATGATGTCATCAGTGCCGGCGCAGCGCTACCGGTCTACCGCCGCGGAAGGACCCCAGGCAATTTAGGAACCGGCGCCAATTGCAGCGCTAGGCCCTCTAGTGCCGCAAAATCGGTGTTAAGGGCACTGAATTTCTAGGCCTTCAACTGTTAAAGCTGAAACAGAAATCATACTATGACAAGTCATCCAAAACTCTAAAACCATTGACAAGGGATGATGTTGTCAGGATATAGGATCCAGATGCATGGAACAGGAAAGCTACAGTTCTTGAGGAAGTAGGACCAAGGTCATACACTGTTAGAACTGAGGAAGGACAGATTCTCAGGAGGAACCGCCGTTCCCTCCTAAAAACACAAGAGACTATTCAAGACCAGATTGATGACAATGCCGCAAATGCATCTTGTCATTCACCGCCAGTCAATCTCATGAGGACACATCAGACTTACCCGTGTTGAGAAGATCCACACGTGAAGTAAAAGAGCCTGATAGACTTAATCTTTGAGTACAATGTAAAGCTTTGAAAATGTGTTGACTGTTTTGAAAATGTTTATGTTTATAGAGCACTAACAAAAGTGTTACTGATATTATCTTTATTGTTTTCTTGAAAGTTGATTGATATTGATTTTGTTAAACCTCAAAGAAAGGGGGATGTAATGATCAATAACATGTCATTCTATAGTGGACACTAGGTGGAGCCGTAGAGCTGTGTAGAGCTGTATATAGCTGTATGTATAAGACTACACTACCCAGCTGTATGTATATTAAGACTACATTACCCATGAGGCACTAGGCTACCCACAAGGCAGCAGTCAAGATGGAAGCCTCTACAGATACTGTACCTAGTCCACATGTGCTCAATAAAGTAACTTGCAAAAGCTTGCTGTGTTCATAATAAGAATGTCTATTTATCAATTAACATAAGAGAGGTCAACTCCTTATCGGCTACCCGCAAAACCTGGATACAGTGCAGGAAGAGATTTCATGACCTTCAGCGCACTGGAAAAGTGAGTATGAATTTCCCATCATTTTCAATCTGATCCCCATTGCCTTTTCTCACCAGCACTCAGCTTTTGCAATCTCTTCCTCCACATCCCACTTGACACTGACATCCTTGCACCCTTACCCATTCCCTCTCTCTCTATGGTCACATTCACCTAACTATTCGACTATGTAGCCCTCACATTCCCTATCACTCTGATGCTATGAAAACAACTGACAACACACAGGGAGGGCCCTTGGTCTTGCCACCTCACTCCATCTTTGTCTCCTTCTAAGCACCTATGCTATGGATTCTCTACACTCACTCCTTCATTCTCATTCAACCTCCACTTGTCTCCCTCATTGCAGGAAAAGAGAGCTCACAATAAAAGAGAATGAGCAAGGACAGGAGGAGGGCCACCATCAGTAGCCCACCTCACCCCCTGGGAGGAGGCGGTCCTGGAGATCGTAGGAGTGGAGGACGCCGCGCAAGTGGGGGACGGACAGACGGGTGCATCACACCAAGCTAGTGACAGAATAGTTTTCCATCTCTCTCATTGACATTGCATGAATATCGCTGATAATGTTTCGGAAGCTCTAGCAGATGGACTAATGATCATCTGCAATATGTAATGTGCATGTAACCTTGGCATCACATCTCTGACTCTTTCCTTTACTCCCCCACAGGACCATCGCAACCAGGAGGAACAGGCTGAGCCTCCAGACTCCTCAGAGGAAGCTGCAACCTCTGAGGGCGCAGCGTCAGCAGAATTAAGCGCACCCAGCACCAGCGCAGACACTCACACCTCGGTGGGACCTTCGGGACATAGTGTAGTGTTGTCACCAGATGTATCACAGCTCACAAGTGAGCATCAGCAGATTGTAGAGACAGGGACAGCAGTGGAGAGTCCTAGTCGGAGGGCGCAGGACTCTGCCAGCTCGGCTCAGCTGCATGTTGACCCTCTGCCTTTGGGTCCATCCACAGTATCAGCGGTGATGGCACTCCAGGAAAAGATGCAGGAGTCTCTGGCAGGTTTTGTCTCTAGGGTCACTGCGAGTGTGGAGCAAATGGAGGAGTCCCTCGCTAACATGAGCAGAGCCTTTGTGGAGTCATTGGCGCATGAACGCATCATCACGGAAAGGATGGCAACCTCCGTGGAAGGGATGGCTACTGCAGATGAGAGGATGGCTACGGCCATGGAGGAGCTAAGTCGCCAGAGTGTTGAAAACATGGTGAGTGTTCAGAATAGACTGATAACCCTGGAGGAACGATGGTCAGCCATTGAAGAGAAACCAGACCTTCATGGCAGTCCCTCTGAGTAGGACTGCCAGTGCAGATACGGGTCCCCATGGCCCCCCTGATGTGCAGAAAGATGCTCTCAAGCCACTTGCAAGCGCTGAGGGGGACCTGACCCATGAGAGGGAAGTTGGTGGCAGACATCAAGGAAGTGGGGGCTCCTCTCCAAGCGCTTACACTTCCATGCCACTGCAGAGCCTTCGGTCAGAGCCCCACCAGAGCCCACACCCAACTGAGATTGGCGTCTCAACCCCTGCACAGCCGCAGGAGCAGCAGACTTGACGAGCCCTCACAGGTTCGCCACCCCAGAGGACACTGCCAAAGGTGTCGAGACAGGAGCAGCAAGAAACTGAGCAAGGGGCCTCCACATCTGCTGAAGCCACAGGGGAAGCACCACGTAGGAGCACGCGTAAGAGAAAGATACTGCACAAATAGTCTCAAGGGTAGTCACTTGGGTGAAATTTGATGTTTTATGTGTAAAAGCCATCATATGAATCATGTACATAAAAATCTGATGGCTACTGCTGTAATTGTGGTGTATGTCATTTCGCAAATGGGACTTCCACATTGAGGGCTTAGGATTACTTGCAATTGTCAGTATGGTGGTCAGATTGCTAGGAATCAGCTGGTTCGTGGCCATTGTCGATGCCCAGGTAAGAAGATGCAAGGCAAAAGTGCTTGAGTGGCTAGGCTAAGCAAATCTGGCCAAGATGAGTGCGTTCCTTGCATCCCGGGCAGCTGTGTTCTCGCGTACTGCTGCCGCTGGTTGATGGGCCTCTGCAGGATGTTCGTTTTTGCTCTCCTCCTCCTCCTCCTCATCTGAGGAGGATATGTGAGGAGCCACTTGGTCTTCAGTAATCTGCAAGCCACGACGCTGTGCCATGTTGTGAAGTGCACAGCAAACCACGACGATTCTGGAGACCCTGGCTGCTGAGTACTGCAGGGCTGCACCTGATCTATCCAGGCATCTGAAGAGCATCTTCAGCAAACCGATGGTTTGCTCGATTATGGCTCTGGTGGACATGTGGCTGGAGTTGTAACTCTCCTCAGCTTCGTTGGATGGTCTCCTCAATGGCGTCATTAGCCACGTCCTCAGGGGATAGCCCTTGTCTCCAAGTAGCCATCTGTTAAGAGCCACATGTGTGCAGTCAACGACGCCCTGCACCCTTGGAAAGCCTGCCAGATGAGCTAATCCAACCGCATGCACCGTGACATTTGCTCAATCCTTGGTGAAATGGATGTGATTGTGCGCGAGGGCAAAGAGGGCATCGGTTACCTGTGTGATGCAAGTGTGTGCGGCCACCTGGGAGAAGCCGCTGATGTTTGCTGCTGATCCCTGGAATGAGCCTGATGCAAAAAGGTTGAGTGCGGGGGTGACTTTGACGCCCACTGGTAAGGGTTGTCCACCTGGTCCTCTGGCCTGCGGGTCTTGTTGCAGCATTACACAGATGTCACCCACTACCTCTTGCGATAGTCAGAGCCGCCTTTGGCACTGCTGCGCAGACATGTTGAGATAACTGACCCTGTGTCTGTCGACCCTGTTTGGGGGGTATCTCCTGCGCCAACGAGCTTCCATGCACTGGCCCCTTCTGGCCTCTTCTGGCCTGTGCATCTTCAGGTGGGTGAGCAGCAGTTTGGCGCGCCTGTTGTTGCTGCTGCTGTTGTTGTTGCTACTGCTGTTGGGGCTGCTGTTGTTGCTGCAGTTCTTCGGCCTCATCTAATATCCAGAAGGGAAGGAAATAAATGGCTCCCATGCTTCTGGTAGATGCCTCAGTTGAGGAAGCGCTCAGTGAAGGTGGCGAGAGCGGTTGCCCAGGAGGTCACACTGGAGGTGGGCGTCAGGCTCCAAACTTCCACGGCTGTGATTATGCCTTCTAAAAGTTCCCCCAGACCTGAGACTACAAAGTCCTGCCACCTGCAAATGATGGCTGATCAAATCTCCTCTTTATTGGTTGACCTGCAGCTGATAGTCAGCAATCCAATTGTGCTACCGCCAGGTTTCACCGTCGTGTTTCAGAACAGGCGTGTTTCACGTGGGAAAAGGGTTAAAATTGCAATGGCCATTCAAAATGGCATCATAGAGGCAATTTAGTGCTTGTTAAGGGCCTTAACGGCCTATCCTGCCTCTTGGAGGCGGGACGGAGACGAGACCATCAGACACAAATTTTTGAAAATTGCATGGAGGCGGGGCCGGGCCTACCCGCCAGTTTTTGCAATTTTAACCACTCGCACGCCTCCAATCCCGCATCCACGGCCCAATGAAAATCCTGCCCTATGTTTTTGGACATACCTAGAAGTCTTTAATATTGGAGGTAATGGATGCAAATAGGACCAAAAATGTTGTGTGGCAAGCATATTTTTTAAAATGTCCTTTGAATAAAGCTACTGACAAACTCCTTCTACTTCTGTGACACACATGAAGGATTTTTGTCCATGATAAATGATTTATTGGATTCTTTCTTGTGAGCCCAAGCACATGTAGGGGTATTACCAGCTGTTTTTCCAGACTGCAGCGTAAGTAACATTCCAGATTGGTTAAGATGCCTTGCATGGGAGCCTGTCTTGCAGATCATTAAAAGAGTTTGAAACTGCTCAATGGGTCAAGACATTTAATTCAATTGCTAGCATCCTTTGGGACTGTTTGCAGTGCATGTTTCTCTGGTAGCTGAATTTGTGTGGGCAGATGTTGTTTCAAATCCTGTGAATATGCAATACTCTTAATTTGTCTTTGTTATGGGACATCTTCAAAGAAATTTGGAGTTATATTGTAACTGTATTACAACCAGACAGCAGTCAGGCTGAAGCCAGCTGCAACAGAATAAGGCAGACAGACGGCCCCATAATAGCAAATAACCATGTAAGAAGAACATCTCCATGTTTCAATGGTTGGTGTAATACTTTATAATTACTGTATAAATACTGTTTGTATCTACATTTAGCTGTTTAATGTTAAGTATATTTGTTAGTGATTTCTAGTCTGAGCCACGGTTTGATAGAGAATTTATATCCTTCTGCTTACACAGATCGCATGGCAGCACATGATGTATTAGAGTACGACAGAGTACAATTACAAGAGTTCTCTGTCCCCTGTGTCTTGCAACATTTATCTGCATATTGGGCAATTAAAGGCACACTCTAGGGTACACGAGGCCTGCTTGCAGGAGTGGCCAGCAATGTTGAAACCAAGGAAATATCCAAAGTAAAAATCCCCAGATGCAAATCCAAATCCATGGGAAAAGTGATCCATCCGTGGTTAAGTAAAGAAGTTAAGGAGAGTATTAGATTAAAAGAAGAGACTTGTAATGTTGCGAAGAATAGTAGTAAGCTTGAGGATTGGGCGAGCTTTAGAAACCAGCAAAGGATGACCAAAAAATTGCTAAAAAGGGAGAAAGTAGAATATGAGAGTAAACTAGCAAGAAATATCAAAACAGATTGTAAGAGCTTCGACGAGTATGTAAAAAGGAAGAGAGTAGCATAAGTAAACATTGGTCCCTTAGAGGCTGAGACAGGTGAAATTATAATGAGGAATAAGGAAATGGCAGAGACGTTAAACAAATATTTTGTATCTGTCTTCACAGTAGAAGACAAAAAAATATCAAAAATAGTGGGGAACCAAGGGGCTAATAAGAGTGAGGAACTTAAAGTAATTAATATCAGTAGAGGAAAAGTACTGGAGAAACTAATGGGACTAAAAGCTGACAAGGTGCCACATAAAAGGTTGCTATGCAAGATAAGGGTTTATGGGGTTGGGAGTAATATAATTGCATGGATAGAGGATTGGTTGATGGACAGAAAACAGAGAGTAGGGATAAACGAGTCATTTTCCGGTTGGCAGGCTGTAACTAGTGGGGTGCTGAAAGGATCAGTGCTTCAAGTATTTACAATCTATATTAATGACTTAGATGAAGGGACCAAATGTAATATATCCGAGTGCAATGTATCCAAGTTTGCTGACGATACAAAGTTAGGTGGGAAAGTAAGCCGTGAGGAGGACACAAAGAGCCTGCAAAGGGATATAGACAGGTTAAGTGAGTGAGCAATAAGGTGGCAGGTGGAGTATAATGTGAGGTTATTCACTTTGGTAGGAAGAATTGGTGAGTTTCTGGGTCTAATTAACCATTTCACTCCCAAGTTCCAAAAGATTCGATTTGGCCCGTATTGGTGACTGTAATTGTATTTTATTCAGTGAAAGTGAGACTTGATACATTACAGCATCTGAGCAGTAGTTAAACAAGACGCAATCAAGGCTTGTATTACCTGTTAGGCCCTGGGTAGAAGACGTGAACTCCACGGGTCAACCCCTGTCAGACCTGGCCTTTAGGCTCGCTCGTCTGCCCGGTGTGACATGTGTGGGTCCTCCGCCAACCCGAAACCCTCCTCAGCTTGTCTGGTGGATGGTCCCAAGCTTCTTGCCAAATATCACTACAGCCTAGGTGTTTGAGAGACCCTTCTTATACTTCTTCTTCCCAGCAAAGCCTATGGGGACCAGTTGACTTACACCTGAAACACCCTCCGTCCAATTACAGGGATGCCACGTACCTAATGATCCTGCCTGCCCCTGTCGGGTCCTCATCTCACGACACCCTGACATCATCTGCTTTTCACCATCAAGCTCATATCTGGGGTAGTTGTGGCAACACAAATGGAACACGTCTCCATGTGTAGAGATATGGTGTCCTTGCCTTTTGCCTCTGTTTTTAATTCCCTGCAGATAGCATAACATTCCACACAGTGGCAGCCACATATGACCTTGCTAGTCCTGTTCCCACAGACAAGCTATCTGTTTTTATTAATAAGTTTGTTGAGAAGAACTTTTAAAATGTTGGTCAAGAATGTTAGTCAATAGGGCCCAACACCATTTTAAAATCTAACCGCTACTACCCAGGGCATACTACACTAGTTTTAAAAACATGATGTAGCAGTTACATAATGATAACAATACAAACTTAAAACTATAACTAATAACACTTATTTCATTTAGTCCAGTTAGTTAGGGAGATTCAGAAATGAAGATTTCTCCCTTTCTTACAGAATAGAAAAACAGAATATTTTTTAATTGGTGAGAAAACATAGAAACATAGAAGATAGGAGCAGGAGTAGGCCATTCGGCCCCTCGAGCCTGTTCCGCCATTCAATTCGATCATGGCTGATCATCCAAATTCAGTACCCGGTCCCTGCGTTCTCCCCATATCCCTTGATCCCTTTACCCTTAAGAAATATATCCAACTCATTCTTGAGTATATTTAATGAACTGGCCTCCACCGCCTTCTGTGGTAGAGAGTTCCACAGGTTCACCACTCTCTGGGTGAAGAAATTCCTCCTCATTTCTGTCCTAAATGGCCTACCCTTTATCCTTAGACTGTGTCTCCTGGTTCTGGACTCCCCGACCATCGGGAACATCCTTCCTGCATCTGGTCTGTCCAGTCCTGTCAGAATTTTATACGTTTCAATAAGATCACCTCTCATTCTTCTAAATTCCAGCGAGTACAAGCCCAATCGACCCAATCTCTCCTCATATGTCACTCCTGCCATCCCAGGTATCAGCCTGGTGAATCTTCGCTGAACTCCTTCCATGGCAAGAACATCCTTCCTCAGATAAGGCGACCAAAACTGCACACAATACTCAAGATGTGGTCTCACCAAGGCCCTGTACAACTGCAGCAAGACAATCTTGTTCCTGTACTCAAACCCTCTCGCTACGAAGGCCAACATACCATTTGCCTTTTTAACCGCCTGCTGCACCTGCATGCTTACCTTCAGCGACTGGTACACAAGGACACCCAGGTCTCGTTGCACTTCCCCTTTTCCCAATCTATTGCCATTCAGATAATAATCTGCCTTCCTGTTTTTGCCACCAAAGTGGACAACCTCACATTTATCCACATTATATTGCATCTGCCATGTTTCTGCCCAATCACCCAACATGTCCAAATCATCCTGGAGTTTCTCGACATCCTCCTCACAGCACACACACCCACCCAGCTTTGTGGCGTCTGCAAATTTGGAGATATTACATCTAGTTCCCTTCTCTAGATCATTAATATATACTGTGAATAGCTGGGGTCCAAGGACCGATCCCTGCGGCACCCCACTAGTCACTGCCTGCCACTCGGAAAAAGATCCGTTTATTCCAACTCTTTGCTTTCTGTCTGCCAACCAGTTCTCTATCCAAATCAATACCTTGCCCCCAATCCCATGTGCCTTAAATTTACACGCTAATCTCTTATGCGGGACCTTATCGAAGGCCTTCTGAAAGTCCAGATACACCACATCCACTGGTTCTCCCTTATCTATTTTACCAGTTACATCCTCAAAAAATTCCAGTAGATTAGTCAAGCACGATTTACCTTTTGTGAATCCATGTTGACTTTGTCCGATCCTGTCACTGTTTTCCAAGTGCTCTGCTATTACATCTTTTATAATGGACTCTAGCATTTTCCCCACTACCGATGTCAGGCTTACCAGTCTGTAATTCCCCATTTTCTCTCTACCACCTTTTTTGAATAGTGGGGTAACTTTAGCTACCCTCCAATCCATGGGTACTGTTCCAGGTTCCATTGAATGTTGGAAGATGATCAGCAATGTATCTACTATTTCTAGGGCCACTTCCTTAAGTACCCTAGGATGTAGATTATCAGGCCCTGGGGATTTATCGGCCTTCAATCCCATCAATTTCCCTAACACCATTTCCTTACAAATACTGATTTCTTTCAGTTCCTCTCTTTCATCAGACCCTATGTTCCCCGGCATCTCTGGGAGGTTATTTGTGTCCTGCTTTGTGAAGACAGAACCAAAATATGTATTTAGTTGGTCTGCCATTTCTTTGTTCCCCATTATAAATTCCCCTGATTCTGACTGCAAGGGACCTACGCTTGACTTCACCAATCTTTTTCTCTTCACATATCTATAAAAGCTTTTAAAGTCAGTTTTTATGTTCCCTGCAAGCTTACTCCCATATTCTATTTTCCCCTTCTTAATAAATCCCTTTGTCCTCCTTTGTTGAATCCTAAATTGCTCCCAATCCTCAGGATTATTGCTTTTTCTGGCCAATTTATATGTCCTCTCCTTGGATCTTATGCTATCCCTAATTTCCCTTGTTAGCCACGGTTGAGTCACCTTTTTTGTTTTATTGTTATGCCAAACTGGGATGAACAAATTCTGTAGTTCATCCATGTGGTCTTTGAATGTTTGCCATTGCCTATCCACCGTCAACCCTTTGAGTGACATTCCCCAATCAATCCTACCCAACTCGCGCCCCAGACCATCGTAGTTTCCTTTATTTAAATTTAGGACCCTAGGGCTAGATTTTCAGTATAGACAGTTTTGGGGCGCTAACCTTAGCGCCCGCCCGAAGTTAGCGCCCGCCCCAAAGTAGCGCCCCGTTGCCAAAAATTCAGTGGCTTCGCCCTAAGAGGTTGGTGGAGCGCTAAAAGAGGCGTTCCACTACTATCTTTAGGCGCTAAGCCGGCGGTGCAGAGCGCAACGCCCGAGCTCGGGCGCAGCGCACGGCAGACACACTGGTGCCAGTGAGCTCTTAAAGGGGAAGGGTGTATGTCTTCTTTTCAAAAGCAGAGTCTGGGGGGGAAAGGAGGAGGAGGAGGAGGAGGAGGAGGAGGAGGAGGAGGTGCCCGGAAACATAAATACACCGTTCACAACAACACACTGGATCCTTCCACACAATACATGCAGACTGCCGTTTATTGTGCATGAGGAGTGCCCTTTAATTTGCGCTCCCCAGGGTCTGTTGCGTTCCATTTTACAAACGCTCTGGACGCCAGCCGCACAATGGGGCGGTCCGACTGAAGTTTGGATTCGGGGCGGCCAAAGGGCGTTGCACGAGGATGTGATGTCATTTTCTGCGCGCGCATCCGGGCGGCCGCTAAACTTTGCGCCGGCGCTAACGGGCAACTTAATTTGGGGCGGGGCGCAAACTGCGCTGCGCCCGGGCGCTACACGCATAGCGCCCGAAAATCACTTCTCTTAAGGCGCTAACTGCTGGCGCAAGCAACTGAAAATCTAGCCCCTAGTCTCTAAGTCAACTACTTCATTCTCCATCTTAATGAAGAATTCGATCATATTATGATCGCTCAGACCCAAGTGGCCTCGTAGAACAAGATTGCTAATTAATTCTTTCTCGTTACATAATACCCAGTCTAAGATGGCCTGATCTCTGGTTGGTTCCTCGACATATTGGTCCAGGAAACCATCCCGTAAACACTCCAGGAATTTCTCCTCCACAGTATTGTTACTAATTTGGTTAGCCCAATCTATATGTAGATTAAAGTCACCCATGATGACTGCTGTGCCCTTATTGCACGCTTCTTTAATTTCCCTTTTAATGCCATCCCCAACCTCCGCCTTACTGTTTGGAGGTCTATATACCACTCCCACTAACGTTTTCTGCCCCTTGGTATTTCTCAATTCTACCCATACAGATTCCACATCATCAGAGCTAATATCCTTCCTTACAATTGTGTTAATTCCTTCTTTAACCAGTAATGCTACCCCACCCCCCTTTCCTTTTTGCCTATCTTTCCTGAATATCGAATACCCCTGGATGTTGTGTTCCCAGCCTTGGCTATCCTTGAGCCACATTTCCGTAATCCCAACCAAATCATACTCGTTTACCTTTATTTGTGCAGCCAATTCATCCACCTTATTACGAATGCTCCTCGCATTAAGACACAAAGCTTTCAGGCTTATTTTTTTAACGCTCTTAGACCTATTAGAATTATTATTTACTGTGGCCATGTATGATTTAAACCGTTGATTTCTCTGACTGCCACTTTTGTTTTTCTCCTTCCTTTCTTTTGCTTTTATCTTTGTTTCCCTTTCCTCTGTCCCCTTGCTCAGGTTCCCAACCCCCTGCCATCTTACTTTAAACCCTCCCCCAGAGCACTGGCAAATACTCCCCCTAGGACATCTGTTCCAGCCCTGCCCAGGTGCAAACCGTCCGGTTTGAACTGGTCCCACCTCCCCCAGAACCGGTTCTAATGTCCCAGGAACTTGAATCCCTCCCCCTGGCACTATTCCTCTAGCCACGTATTCATCTGAAATATCCTTCTATTTCTACTCTAACTAGCACGTGGCACTGGTAGCAATCCTGAGATTACTACCTTTGAGGTCCTATTTTTTAATTTACCTCCTAACTCCCTATATTCAGCTTTTAGGACCGCATCCCGGTTTTTACCTATATCGTTGGTACCTATATGCACCACGACAACTGGCTGTTCACCCTCCCCTTCCAAAATGTTCTGCAGCCGCTCTGAGACATCCTTGACCCTTGCACCAGGGAGGCAACACACCATCCTGGAGTCTCGTTTGCAGCCGCAGAAACGCCTATCTATTCCCCTTACAATAGAATCCCCTATTACTATAGCTCTACCCCTCTTTTTCCTCCCGTCCTGTGCAGCAGAGCCACCCCTGGTGCCAGGAAGTTGGCTGCTGCTGCCTTCCTCTGATAAGCCATCCCCCCCAACAGTACTCAAAGTGGTGTATCTGTTTGAGAGGGGGATGTCCACAGGGGACCCCTGCACTACCTGCCTGCGCCTAGTACTCTGCCTGTTGGTCACCCCTTCCCTTTCTGCCTGTCCAACCACTACCTGCGGTGTGTCCAACTCCCTAAACATGCTATTCACAACATCCTCGGCATCGTGAATGCTCCAGTATGCATCCAATCACAGCTCCAGTGCCGCAATGCGGTCTGTCAGTAGCTGCCGCTGGATACACTTCCTGCACACGTAATTGTCAGGGACACAGGAAGTGTCCCTGAGTTCCCACATAGCGCAGGAGGGGCATACCATGTGGCCGGGCTGTCCTGCCATGACTTACCATTTAATTAATTGAAATTAAATTGGATCAATCAATCCCACCAATTACACTACAGTTAAATGGTTTACCAAAAGTCGCCGCTACACCAGAGAGACCTTAGTAACTATAAACCACAGAGTTAAAGTTTAAAAAGAGAGAAATACTCACCAACCAATCACCTACCTGCTTTCTGGTGGTGTCACGCTTCGATTACTTTTTACTTCTCTCCCTCCCTCTGAGCTCGGAGACTGCAGATTAGTAAGCCTACCTGGTCTCGGAGCCGCTTTTTAACCGCCGCCGCTCAGCCGCCTCGTCCCTCGCAGGTCCGCCCGCCTGCCGCCGCTGCTCTGAGACCTACCTGGTCTCGGAGCCGCTTTTTAACCGCCGCCGCTCAGCCGCCTCGTCCCTCGCAGGTCCGCCCGCCTGCCGCCGCTGCTCTGAGGCCTACCTGGTCTCGGAGCCGCTTTCTAACCGCCGCCGCTCAGCCGCCTCATCCCTCGCAGGTCCGCCGCCTGCCGCCGCTGCTCTGAGGCCTACCTGGTCTCGGAGCCGCTTTTTAACCACCACCGCTCAGCCGCCTCGTCCCTCGCAGGTCCGCCCGCCTGCCGCCGCTGCTCTGAGGCCTACCTGGCCTCGGAGCCGCTTTTTAACTGCCACCGCTCAGCCGCCTCGTTCTCTTGCAGGTCCGCCCGCCTGCCGCCGCTGCTCTGAGGCCTACCTGGTCTCGGAGCCACTTTTTAACTGCCGCCGCTCAGCCACCTTGTCCCTCGCCGGTCCGCCTGCCTGCCGCTGCTGCTCTGAGGCCTACCTGGTCTCGGAGCCACTTTTTAACCACCACCGCTCAGCCGCCTCGTTCCCTCGCAGGTCCGCCCACCTGCTGCCACTGCTCTGAGGCCTACCTCGTCTCGGAGCCGCTTTTTAACTGCCGCCGCTCAGCCGCCTCATCCCTCGCAGGTCCGCCCGCCTGCCGCCGCTGCTCTCAGGCCTACCTGGTCTCGGAGCTGCTTTTTAACTGCCGCCGCTCAGCCGTCTCGTCCCTCGCAGGTCCGCCCGCCTGCCGCCGCTGTTCTGTGAGAAACTATTAAATGTTGGTGTTCGGAGAGATTTAGGTGTCCTCGTACAGGAAACGCAGAAAGTTAGCATGCGGGTACAACAAGCAATTAGGAAGGCAAATGGCATGTTGGCCTTTATTGCAAGGGGGTTGGAGTACAAGAGTAAGGAAGTCTTGCTACAATTGTACAGGGCTCTGGTGAGACCACACCTGGAGTACTGTGCATAGTTTTGGTCTCCTTATCTGAGAAAGGACATACTGTACTTGCCTTAGAGGCGGTGCAACAAAGGTTCACTAGATTGATCCCTGGGATGGGAGGGTTGTCTTATGAGGAGAGATGGAGTAGATTGGGCCTATGCTCTCTGGAGCTTAAAAGAATGAGAGGTGATCTCATTGAAACATATAAGATGCTGAGGAGGATTGACAGAGTAGATGCTGAGGTTGTTTCCCTTGGCTGGAGAGTCTAGAACAAGGGGGCATAGTCTCAGGATAAGGGGTTGGCCATTTAAGACTGAGATGAGGAGGAATTCCTTCACTCAGAGGGTTGTGAATCTTTGGAATTCTCTACCCCAGAGGGCTGTGGATGCTCAGTCAGTATATTCAAGGTTGAGATAGATAGATTTTTGGACTCTAGAGGAATCAAGGGATATGGGGATCGAGCGGGAAAGTGGAGTTGAGGTAGAAGATCAGTTATGATCTTATTGAATGGCGGAGCAGGCTTGAAGGGCCATATGACCTACTCCTGCTCCTAATTCTTATGTTCTAAAAGGTTTGCGCAGTTATTGTGTATTTGTCCATCAATAGCTTTCAGGTATCTTGGTTTTACATAATGTTTATGTGGTCATCTTTGATAGAAAGGAAGAACTTGCATTTATATGGCATTTTATCACATCTTCCAGATTTACCAAAGCACTTCACATCCAATGAATTACTTGACATGAATTTCATTTTAGAAAGTAAAATATTTGAAAGTTTAATTGGCAGACATCTGATTGATATGATAGGTTGATATATGGGCCCATTCACTCCAGGATCTAGAATTGAATCCACCACAGATTACTGGAATAAGATGTTCTTTTAACCATGCATATAGATTGGGAGGAAAATAACAATGAAAACATAAAATCAAAGACTTAGGCCTAGAAATTCAGTAGCCTGCGCCACCAGTTTGCGCCCAAAGAGGGCTTTTGCGCCACTGTGCAAACCTACCGCGATATTTAGCGGGGCGCTAATGGCGGCGTTAGCCAGTAGCGCTGCACCGCCACCGATGACGTCATCGGTGTGCGCAGCGCCCCGCTATCGCCCCGCTGGCCATATTTGGTTGCTGCCGCCTCCCCCGTGCCGGCTGCAAACAGCGACCGGCACACGGGGCCTACCTGTGCCGGTAGTGGGGCGAGTTAAGGTGGAGGTGCGGCCGGCCGCTTTTTCGGCGGCCGCCTCCCCGCAACTCCATCCCCGGCCTCCTTCACCACCCCCCCGCGGCATTGCTGGCTGTTTCCAGAGAGCCCGGCACTTCTCCTTGGTGCCGGGCTCATTTGCCGGCACTCGTGAGCGGGGATCGCGCTGTTGCAGGCACCTCCCCCTTAAGACTGAGAGGAAGGCCTGCAGTACCGCAGGCTGCCGTGCCGCAGCGGGTGGCACTGCGGCACTTTGCACGCCGATATTCAGTTTCAGCGCCCCAAGTGGGGTGCCGAAACCCTTGTTTAGCGGCCGGCTTCCACTTGGGGTGCTGAAAGTGAATTTCCCGCTGGTGCAAGTGGCTCTGCGCGCAGCGGTAATTCCGGCACCCAGGCGAGCTGGGCGCCCCTAACTGAATTTCTAGGCCTTAATCCTTTAAATGATTAAGTCAAATTCATGCATTTTTTTTTGAAGTGTCGGGCCTCGACACAATCCAAGCAGTTCAGTTCAATACAGCAAACCTCAACAATATGAGCACTTTGGATCGAGGAGGTAAGCCTATTGATAGTATATTCTGTAGCACAAAAGAGATGGGTAATTTTCCAGTGACAAAATAATGATTTAGTCTTCAATTTTTTTGAGTACTGTGGAGACTTTTACCCACCCAGCACATTCTGGTTGCTGGGACCACAAAACACTTTGGCCTAGAAATTCACTGGCGCCCCGTTTCAGTCTCGCCAGGGCACCGGAAGTACCGCCCCGGAAGGAGTCGCGAGCGCCTGCCGGAAATTCAGTTTCAGCACCCCAAACGGAAGCGCGGCGCTACTCAAGGTGCCCCGCATCCCTCTTGGGGCGCTGCAACTGAAAATCGCAGCGCAACGTGCCACAGCGCCACACGCTGCGGCACAGTGTGCTGTGGTACTGCAGGCCTTCCTCCCCTTCTTAAAGGGGAGGGGCCTGCTGCAGCGCGATCAGCGATCGCGAGTGCCGGCAAAAGAGCCCGGCACCGAGGAGAAGTGCCGGGCTCTTGGGACACAGCCGGCACTCCGCGGGGCGGGGGGTGCTCAGGAGGCTGGGGACGGCAGCGTGAAGAGATGCTGGCAGGCGGCCAGCAAAAAAAATGGCCGCCCCGCACCTCAGCGCCTCTACCGCCGCAGGTAGGCCCCCCTGAACCAGTTGCAAATTGCGACCGGCGTTAAAGCAGGGGGCGCTACCAAATTTGGCGATCAGGGCGGTAGCGGGGCGCTGCCCACACTGATGACGTCATCGGTAGCGGCACAGTGCTAACGGCTAGCGCCCCGCTAAATTTAGCGGGAGGCGTGGCCAGTGGCGCAAAACCCACTAAGTGCCCTCTTTGGGCACCACCTGGTGGCGCAGCCCACTGAATTTCTAGGCCTTCTAGTTTTTGAATGTGATTCTTACATTTGTGATGTGCCCATACTAGTCCTTAGAATATGTAAGATTATAGATTTAGGAGGGTGTTTAGAGGGTCTAAGCTCAAAAGAGTTAAATGACCCCAAGCTTTTGCTAAAACTGCTGTTCTGCAAAATACACAGCTTTTGGACACTCAGGCTGTTGGTGGCAGGTGCAGTCTGACTAACGGTCACACATGTTTTTGTTATTGCTAGAAGGGAGGGAAGAGCGGTTTGAGACTTGAAGCCGTCTAGAGTGTTATCTCTTATCTCACTTCTCTGACTGGTGTGCATACTGAGAGCTCTTGTTATTTGTTGAAATATCATCAAATATAATCCCCTTTAACTATTTTTCAGTATTAAGCTTTGCTAGATTGCAGTTTAATATTGGGCCTGAATTTGGGGTCGGATGCTTCCCATGGGCAAATGTGTCTGAACTGCAAGAAAAGTACAAACCTACCTGATGGTCCCGGAGGTTCGTAGACTTGCGCTGCTGGGCCTGCAGGCGTATGCATGCGTAAAGGTCCATGTATCCCAGGGGCGTACACGGTTCACAAGCGCCCCTGGGATCACGTGGGCCAGGCCAACCAATCAAAAAAGGGGATCCCCATTGTGCTTATGGGGATTCCATTTATGTACACAATCCCCATAAGCATGAATAGGAATCCCCTAAAAAGCACAATTACACACCAGTTAAATGAAAATAAATCATTACACGTTCAAAATTAATTAAAATACAATTAAATTAAACAATTAAAACAAATTTAGTTTTTTGAAAATTAAATGTAAACGTTTTAAAGGGACTAAGAATAACCTATAACTAATTTTAAAGTTTTTTTATGTTTAAATAATTTTTGAAAAATTATTTTAATATTTATTTAAACTCTTACGCTGGTAAAAGAAGGCCTTATGCCTGCTTTTACCATGCGTAAGAGTTTCACGGGCATTCGCTGCACAGTAGTTGGACAAATAGCCCAACTCTCCGCCAGCTAATGTCCATTTCCCGGGGATCTGCCAAACTGAAACTTGGTGTGGCGATGCCGGTGTTGGACTGGGGTGGACAAATGTAAGAAGTCACACAACACCAGGTTATAGTCCAACAGTTTTATTTGAAATCACAAGCTTTCAGAGCGCTGCTCCTTCGTCAGGTGAAGTGGAGAGATGCATAAAGACACAGCTTATATAGTCAGAGAATAATGCCAGATGATTACAGGTAATCTTTCTAACTCCCATTTATCACACCTCGGCAGAGAGATAATCACAGCAATCAAAGGTGTGAATAGTGTCCAAACAGGTCAGTCAGGAAAACATTACATCAAAGAACAATGAGGTGGGGTCACAAGGGGTCAAATGTTGCAGATGCTGGGGTCTGTATGAAAAACAAAAAACAGACAAAAAAACATTTTTTTTGCTGGAAATCACAGCAGGTCCGGCCGCATCTGTGTAGAGAGAACAAGCCAATGATGACTCGAGTCTGGATGACCCTACGTCAGGTGGGGTTACATGTAGCGTGACATGAACCCAAGATCCTGGTTGAGGCCGTCCTCATGAGTGGCCTCAACTGCTAAGGCCATCCCCACGCCTCCACTACTCGCCTTCAAACAGCCGCCTAACCTCAAACAGACCATCGTTCGCAGCAAATTACACAGCTTTCAGGAGAACAACGACCATGACACCACACAACCCTGCCACAGCAACCTCTGCAAGACATGCCAGATCATCAACACAGATACCATCATCACATGTGAGGACACCACCCACCAGGTACATGGTACATACTCATGTGACTCGGCCAACGTTGTCTACCTCATACGTTGCAGGAAAGGATGCCCCGGAGCATGGTACATTGGCGAGACCATGCAGACACTGCGACAACGGATGAACGGACACCGCGCAACAATCGCCAGGCAGGAGTGTTCCCTCCCAGTCGGGGAACACTTCAGCAGTCAAGGACATTCAGCCTCCGATCTTCGGGTAAGCACTCTCCAAGGCGGCCTTCGAGACACATGACAACGCAAAATCGTAGAGCAGAAACTGATAGCCAAGTTCCACACTCATGAGAACGGCCTCAATCGGGATCTTGGGTTCATGTCATGCTACATGTAACCCCACCTGATGTAGGGTCATCCAGACTCGAGTCGTCGTTGGCTTGTTCTCTCTACACAGATGCAGCCGGACCTGCTGTGATTTCCAGCAAAAAAAATGTATTTTTGTCTGTTTTTTGTTTTTCATACAGACCCCAGCATCTGCTACATTTGACCCCTTGTGACCCCACCTCATTGTTCTTTGATGTAATGTTTTCCTGACTGGCCTGCTTGGGCACCATCCACACCTTTGATTGCTGTGATTATCTCTCTGCCAAGGTGTGATAAATGGGAGTTAGAAAGATTACCTGTAATCATCTGGCATTATTCTCTGACTATATAAGCTGTGTCTTTATGCATCTCTCCACTTCACCTGACGAAGGAGCAGTGCTCCGAAAGCTTGTGATTTCAAATAAAACTATTGGACTATAACCTGGTGTTGTGTGACTTCTTACAAACTGAAACGTGACAGATCGCAAGTTCTGGGTTTTCGCGCATGCGGAAATTTGGAACTTGCGGGGCACTTACGGCTGCATATGCACCGCATAGCCAGTCATGGACCCCAGAAAATCCGTGCCATTATGTTTGCTGGTCTACAGTTTTATTACTTTAGTTTTATTTCTCCTCTGTTAGAATTAGGGAAAAGGAGCATGTTGAACCGAGGTTTTATTTACAGTTAGAACTCTTGTTGTCTTCAAGGTCCATAGGTTGCGTCATCAACTGTAGGAACAGAAAGCAGAAAAAAGCTAAGGCTAAGGCTAAGAGACAGATAAGGGATGCCTCTGACAAGGCCTGTGATTGGATGGATTTTTCCGTTGTTCGGTTTTTGGGATATATCCTAGGGGTTTGGGTCTTTCTTAGTGTAGTAGGGCCATTTCTTAGTGTAGTTGTGTAGTAGGGCCATGGAAGGCACCAGACAGGTGTATGGTCCCATCGATGAGACTTTACACTGAGGTCCCAGCTACTGCCTGGCGAATGCCCGTGAAACTCTTATGCCGGGTAAAAGCAATGAGTAGGGGGGTATGGGGAATGGGTCATGCCTTCTACCCAAAGTATAACAATGGGTAATATAATTCTCAATTGTACTTTGTAAACTGCTGCAAATAATGTATGTATTAAGTCTTACTTATAAATGTTACCAATATGGAGTCAGCTTCAAACTATTGAACAGATAGTCCAAGGGGACTATAAATCTTCAACAAATATAGACTAATTAGATGTAGATAAGATGTTTCCACTTGTGGGGGAGTCTAAAGCTAGGGGTCATAAATATAAGATAGTCACTAATAAATTCAGTAAGGAATTCAGAAGAAACTTCTTTACCCAGAGTGTGGTTGGAATGTGAAACTTGCTACCACAGGGAGTAGTTGAGGCAAATAACATAGATGCTTTTAAGGGGAAGCGAGATAAGCGCACGAGGGAGAATGGAATAGAAGGTTATGCTGATAGGGTTAGATGAAGTAGAGTGGGAGGAGGCTCGTGTGGAGCATAAACACTGGCACAGACCAGTTGGGCCAATTAGCCTGTTCTGTGCTGTAAAATCAATTACTGTTATGCAGGTAACACAGCAAGGGCTCACAAGCAGCAATGAGATGAATGGCCAGTTAGTCTTTTTGTTTGGTGGTGTTGGTTGAAGGAAGAATGTTAGCTCGGACATTGGGAGAACTCGCTCTTCTTCAAGTAATGCCATGGTATCTTTAACATCTACCAGAACACACAAATGAGACCTTGGTGTAAAGTCTCATCGATGGGACTGCACCTCTAACAATGCAGCACTCGCTCACTAATGCATTGAAGCCTCAGCCTAGATTATGAGCTCAAGGCTTGGATCCACAACCTTCTGGCTCAGAGCTGAGTGTTCTACCAACTGAGCTAAGCTGACAATTGCCATTTATCGGATGTTGGATTCATCAGGTGAATCAATATCAGTGTTAAATACATTGACTATATAATAGAGACGAATACCAAACCGTCAGGAAAGGAAAAATCACTGCCACAGCCCTGACGGGTAATAATTCATTACAACAACTTGCACTTTTTAATATCGTGAACCCCCTTTTTTGCCACCAATCAACCTACCAGGGGCATCTTCCCTACCATCTTCCGCTGCATTCTTGACTAAAAAAAATTTGAGTACATAAGTAAACAAACAAAGTAACCAAGGCTACTGATTTATTATTACTGCAAAAATATAGACAAAAACAAGTAAATTGTGGCTGAAAATATCAACAAAAATCCTAGAATACTGTAAAAAATATATAATTTGGTTTGTTTAGTCACCATAGATTATCCACCTTTAACCTCTCATTATTATGTATGAAAGGCATGTATCAAAAAAAGGCATGTATCAAAAAGGGCAATTTGTTTTTCAGAAAATGCTGGAAATACCGAGCAGATCAGTCAGTATTTCTAACAGGTTATGACATTTCAGGTGTGTACCTTTCATCAGTTCTGATACAGGGTTCAACAAGAAATTTCATAACCTGTCTGTTCTCTTTACAAATGCTAACAGACCTCGGTATTTCTAGTATTTTCTGGTTTTATTTCAGATTTGTAGAATTTTCAGTTTCTCATTATTTATCAACTTTATGGCCCATATTTTCCGATCGCAGGCCTCCCGCGGGCGGAGGCCTGCGATCTGGAAAAATCTGCGCCCTTACCTGAGGGCTCCCAGGACGCACACGTTTCCGCTCCTGGGCCTCACCAAACTTGAAGTGTGCAGGGCCCGCGTATCCCAGAGGCGCAGGTAGATCGCTGCGTCCCTGGGATCACGTGGGCCATGGGGAGCCAATCACAGAAGGGAATCTTCCTTCATACACTTGACAGGAAGACCTGTCAAATATATGAATGGAGATCAATGAAAAAACATAGTCAAACTTTAAATAAATAAAAAAAAAACACATTTTTAAAATAACTTGAAATTACAATAAATTAAGTTTTAAACAAAAATTTAATTTTTTGAAAGAAATAAAGTTTTTTACGGGGCTAAAAATAAATTTACCTTTTTTAAAGTATTTTTAAATGATAAATCAGTGAAATTTTTAAAAAACTTTTTTCAACTCTTATCCTTGCCTGCTTTTACGAGGCGTAAGAATTGTAAGGGTTTTCTGCGGGTGGAGGGTCTCCAAAAAGCAGAACTATCTGCCCGCAGAGGCCCTTCTCCAGGGCAGCCGGAGGATCTGTCAAGACCATTCTTGACAGATCAGAAATGCCGGTTTTCAGCGCATGTGCTGTGCATGCCTGAAACCAGCATTTCCAATGTCCCTATGGGTGGGTACACAGCCCCAGCCATAGGGATCAGAATATCTGTGTCTATAAGTTTCTTTGCAAATTTTCTTGCTAAATCTTTATACGTAAGGGACTGCGGTTATGCCACTATCTCACACTTCACTATGGAAATTTTCCAATTTGTATAAATCATTGTTGATATCAATAAAGCTAAATTGGTATCTAATTTACCCAACCAATGCCCAGAACTGTTGTACATGCCGGGTACGGTATCATAGTGGCTATGTTACTGGACTAGTTTGTGAGTTTGAATTCAGTTAAATTAAATAAATCTGGAATAAAAAACAAGTAATGGTGACCATGAAGCTGTCAGATTGTCGTAAAAACCCAACTGTCCTTTAGGGAAGGAAGCAAGTCGTCCTTACCCGGTCTGGCCTATATGTGACTCCAGACCCACAGCAATGTGGTTGACTCTTCACTGTCCTCTGAAATGGCCTAGCAAGTCACTCAGTTGTATCAAACTGCTACAAACTGGTGGAGGGGCCTTGTGGAGAAGACTAACGTCACTCACTCCAGCAGGAAAGCATGGGCCCTGCTTCGTCAACTTGGCGGGGCAAACCTCGCCTAGAAACACAGGACGACCACCAGAGCGACGCCATTGCATCCCACTTGATACAAACATCAAAGGCTCCGGTGGACACAGAATTTAGATGCGGCAGCTTTCGACAAACTTGATGGCGGCACCAAGATCGTCAACTATGTCTGATCCATTCACTTTAGATGAACTAAACGCAGCCCAGTCGACAACCAAATCTGGAAAAGCTGCTGGTCCAGATTGTTGAGTCTGTGTTTTCAAATGTAGTTATGCTGAATAACAGGACACAGACTACAGAAGTAATTAACAGGTCTTTAGTGATTGAGGGTCAGGGCTGAACTGGGATACACTTTGCTCCGCAGGGTTTATATACCGGTGTGGTCACCACCGGTACTACAATGTACAGGAGCCATCAAAAAGTAGTCCATCACCTTAAGGTATCCTCTTAAGGTGGTACAGGTTACATACACTACAATTCCTCCCCTTTTAGCTTAACAGTGTACACCCCAATTTAAACATTACATGGATAACATATATACAATTTTCACACAAAGCTGTTCAAAGATTCAGTCTCTGAGGAGGCCTCCTGATCCAGGCCGGATAACGCCTTTCAGGGGTCTCTGGTTCTCGTTGCTGGGGTGACTCATCCATTTGATCTCCTATGGATTGAACATCATCATGTACATTCGAGTCTGAGGTAGATGCTACAGGCTCAATAACTTCTTCAACTGGTGCCTCTGCCGTAGACATGAGGTCGACCCTTGTTCTCGATTCCACAAGTTGGTCAGCATGACGTTGTATTATGTTCTCTCCAACGTCTACCGTGTACATCAAGGGTCCTTGTCGGGCACGAATTGTTCCGGATTGCCATTTATCATCCCTATAGTCCCTGGTTGTCCTATTTCGAAACTCCGAGTGGCCTTGTTATTTACGTGCTGGAATTGCTTGTTTTCGACTTCCCTTCGCACATTGGGTTTTAACAAATCCAACCAGGACCGCAACCTCCTGTTATAGAACATTATGGCAGGGCTTTGATTTGTCACTGCATGCGTGGCGTTTCGATATGCCATCAGGAAATTGTCCACCTTGTGCTGTAGTGGAATATGGTCTTCGCTCATGGCCTTTATCGCCTTTTTGAACGTTTGTACAAATCTCTCGGCCAACCCATTTGTAGCCGGATGATATGGGGCAGATGTATAGTGTTTCACCCCATTCTTTTTCATGAATTTCTGGAATTCTTCTGACATGAACTGTGGTCCGTTGTCTGAACATATTTGTTCCGGCAACCCATTCCTTGCAAATATGGTTCTTAGAACTGCGATCGTCTTTTCAGAGGTAGTGGTCGACATCTTAATCACTTCTGGCCATTTAGAATGTGCGTCTACTGCTATCAAAAACATGGAATCCATGAATGGACCTGCAAAGTCGATATGCACACGTTGCCATGGGGTTGAAGGCCATTCCCACGGATGCAGCGGTGCAATTGGAGGTGCATTTTGAACTTTTTGGCACCCTGAGCAGCTTTTAGTCAGATCCTCTACTTGTTTATCGATACCTGGCCACCACACATAAGCCCTAGCAAGGCTTTTCATCTTGACTCCCCCCAGATGACCTTCATGCAATTCCTTCAGAACTCTCTCCCTTAATTTAGGAGGAATAATCACCCTTGTTCCATACATCAATGTTCCTTGACATACGGACAGCTGTTCTCGTCTTGCTGAGAATGCTGGTAACAGTGGGTCGCCATGAGCTGGCCATCCCTTCACTGTCAAGTTGTAGACCCGAGACAGTGTCGGGTCGTTTCGGGTCTCTCTATCAATACCCGCATTGGTGACTGGTAAGCATTTGATGATGGTCGAGTGAAATATCTCGACAGGGTCAACTGCTGGTGCCTCTTCCGCTGTAGGTAGTAGCAGGCGCGACAGCCCATCAGCATTACCATGTTGCTTTGTACCTTTGAATTCAATATCATATTGATGTGCCCCTAGGAAAAGGGACCATCTCTGAAGCCTCTGCGCCGTCATTACCGGAACACCCTTCTTAGGGTTGAAAATGGAAACCAACGCTGGTGATCTGTCAGCAGCGTAAACTTTTGGCCTTGCAGGTAATGGTTAAATTTCTTAACTCCCCACACGAGGCTGAGAGCCTCCCTATCTATCTGAGTATAGTTGCGCTCTGCGGAGGTCAATGATCTGGATGTGAACGCGACTGGCCTTTCCGAGCCATTTGGAAACTTATGTGAGAGCACTGCCCCGATACCATATGGAGAAGCATCACAAGCTAAGCGAATAGGCAGCGTTGGGTTAAAGTGAGCCAACACTTCCTTAGAGGTGATCAGTGCCTTGCTCTTTTGAAAAGCCCGCTTACAATCATCGCTCCACTTCCATGGTATTCCCATTTACAAAAGAGTGTTCAGCGGGTGTAACACCGTGGATAAATTTGGAAGAAACTTGTGGTAATAGTTAACCAACCCGAGGAACGACCTCAACTGGGATACATTTTCCGGAGCAGGAGCTTTCACAACAGCTTCGATCTTGTCAGGTGACTTATGGAGCCCCTCCTGGTCAATGACGTGGCCGCAGTATGAGATTCAATTTTGAAAGAACTCACATTTCTGGCGATTAACTCTGAGCCCATATTCTTTCAATCTGGTGAGCACCTGCTCCAAATTCGCGAGGTGATCCTTATCATCATCTCCTGTAATCAGGATGTCATCCAGGTAGCATTGTGTGCCTGGAATTCCCTGCAATACCTGCTCCATGGCCCTTTGCCAAATCGCTGGAGCCGATGCCACTCCAAAAACCAGTCTATTATACCGATATAAGCCCTTATGTGTGTTGATCGTGAGACACTGGCGTGACGCTTCATCAACTTCCATCTGTAGGTACGCCTGCACCAGGTCTATCTTGGTGAAGTGTTTCCCGCCAGACAGCGAAGCGAAGATATCTTCAATCCGCGGAAGCGGATATTGCACCGTGTGAAGAACCGGATTAACAGTGATCTTGAAATCGCCACGGATGCGAACCTTCCCAGGTTCCCCCGGCTTGTTGCTCAACGAATGCTTCATGACAGGAACAATGGGTGTGGCCCATTCGCTCCAGTCCACCTTGGACAGTACTCCTGAACGTTCTAGCCCTTCCAGCTCTGCTTCCACAGCAGGTCGTATTGCATAAGGTACTGGTCTGGCTTTGAAAATTTTTGGGTTTGCATGTTCTTCAACCTTGATGTTTGCCGTAATTCCTTTCAGTGTTCCCAGTCCCTGTTGGAACACCTCCTTAGCATCGTCCAATATTTTGGACAGTCGTTTAGGTTTGACGTCGTCCTCTTTACAGGCATCTACAGTCAGTGCTTGTATGGAATGCCAGTCCACATTTATTCTCTGGATCCATTCCCGTCCCAGTAGTGGCGGACCTCCATCAGGTAACACATACAAGTCCATTTCCTGACTTTCTTTACCATTGTAGACCACATTTACTTTTATCTTTCTGATGGGGTATACTATTTGCCCCGTGTATGTTTTCAATACAATCTCCGTATCCCTCAGGGGAATGTGCGAGAATAACCTTTTGTAATCTTGCTTATTCATGACCGTCAATGCCGATCCAGTGTCCAATTCCATCTTCACTTGGACTCCTGCTATCCGAAGCATGACCCAGATAGTTTGGTGGTCTGCTGTGTTACCCACATTATGTATTTTTAGACAACCCAGTTCCTTACTGCTGGAGTCTGAATCCATCTTCTGTTCATCTCAACTGTTCTCTGTCACCTTGTGTACTTTTTTGTACTTCTCCTGTGGTGACTTTTTGCTGCTGGTCTTCTTTCCTGACTGGCATACTCTCGCTATGTGACCAAGTTTGCCACATTGCCTGCATTCTTTATCTTTGAACCAGCACTGGTTCTGGTCATGCGTTGTCCTTCCGCAACGATAGCACTTTACTGCGCCCAATGCCATTTCATTGGTGCTGAATTCCAATGGCCTTTGCTGTATCTCTGCAGCGCCTCGTGCTGCTGCCTCGTGCGATGCTGCAATGCTGAAAGCTTTGTCCAGCGTAAGATCCTTTTCCTCTAGCAGTCGCTTCTGGGTTCCTTCCCTTAGGAGCCCACACACAAACTTATCTCTCAGTGCGTCTGCTAGTCCTGTACCGAACTGACAGTACTTTGAAAACTTGCGCAGTTCGGTTAAGAATTCAGCGTTGCTTTCTTCTTTAAGTTGAATTCTTTTGTAGAATTTAAATCGTTCCGCTATCAGCAGCGGTGTGGGGTTTAAATGCTCTTGCAGGATAGTAACAATATCCGCGAAACTCTTTCCTACCGGTTTATCTGGTGTTACAAGGTTCCTTAATAACCCGTACGTCTTCGGACCCATCGAGTTTAATAGGGTTAGTGCTTTCTTATCATCCGGTACCTCATTAGTTGTACAGTAAACTTCGATGCATTCCACATAAGTGGCCCAATCTTCCACATCGTTATCAAAAGCAGTGATGTTACCCGTTTTTGGCATCCTTGTTGAATTTCCTTTCCTTCGGATATGATTATTATTACTTTATTTATTTTTTTCAAAATGGTGGCTTCCTGCGCTTGGCGGCTTTCCCCGCACTTGTCTTCTTCCCCCGCCAACTCAAAATGGCGATTACCGCGCTGTTACCGTTCTCGCCTCCCAGCGGTCCTTTATTTTCCCCTGCGCTGCTGCTCTTGTTCCCCGCTGCTCCCGTGGTCCTTGTGGTCATAAACGCTTTTCTGGCTGCTGCGCGTCTCTGCCCCGATTGCAGTCCGGCCCCTGACACCGGCTGCGGTCGTGTTCTCCACCCTTTTCATCGTTTCCCTCCCCTTCTCTTACTGACAACTCGGCCAACTTCCCCCCCGTGCCGCTCGATCGGGCTTACCCGCCGTTGTCGTCGAAGGGATGTTCACTGATGTTTGACTTCATGGCCAGAAACCAACCCGGGTTCCCGATGGCCTCCCGTGCTATGCAGTGCCCAGCAGGATGTTGAGGGTGGATGTCCTTGTTCAACGCCCGTTTCAGAGGCAAAGCTTCCTTTGATGCAACTGCCGCTAGTTAAATCAGACTCGTCGCCACTGTTGAGTCTGTGTTTTCAAATGTAGTTATGCTGAATAACAGGACACAGACTACAGAAGTAATTAACAGGTCTTTAGTGATTGAGGGTCAGGGCTGAACTGGGATACACTTTGCTCCGCAGGGTTTATATACCGGTGTGGTCACCACCGGTACTACAATGTACAGGAGCCATCAAAAAGTAGTCCATCACCTTAAGGTATCCTCTTAAGGTGGTACAGGTTACATACACTACACAGATAGTGTTTACCCAGAATTCTTAAAAGCACTGGGACCTCCTTCTCCGAGGTACGGGCGACTGATAAAATTCCATCTATTTGGAGGGAGACTAAAATAATTGCCCTCCTGAAGGAGGGGAAGAATGCTTGTTAAGCCTCCAGCTACCACCGATCTCCTTACTTTGGACTTGTTGTAACATGCTGGAGAGGCTACTACTTCACAGACTAGACCCATCATCGAGCCAACCATCCCTAACGAGCAAGCAGGCTTCCAGAGCGGCCGTAACTGCTGCAACCAAGTGGTAGCTTTAACAACACACATCGAAGCAGGCTTCCAGCGCCAGCTCAAGACCGCCATAGCATTCGTGGACCTGTCAGCGTATGACACAGTATGGAAGCATGGACTGCTTATCAAGCCATCCACCATTTAACCCTGCAGAACAATGATCCATCTTCTCAACTCCATGCTTTGCAACTGACGCTTCCGTGTGTACACTGGCACCCAGAAGAGCAAATATAGACATTGAACAACGGACCCCCACAGGGTTCTGTCCTGGCACCCATGTTATTCAACGTTTACACCAGTGACCTGCCCGAAACAGAGTCCCGCAAGTTCGTATATGCTGATGACATTGCCTTGGCCATGCAAAACATGAATATGTCCATCACCGAGGAGACCCTGACCAGTGATTTACAGAAGATCGTGGCCTACTTCCGCCAATGGCGATTTCGGCCAAACCTGCAAAAGACCGTCACCTTAAAATTCCACCTCAACACCCATCAAACAAACCAAGCTGTGAAAGTCTCCTTTTGCGGCGCAGAGGTAAACCATGGCAAAAAACCCTCCTATTTAGGAGTCATGCTTGATTGCACCCTGTTGTATAGACAGCATCTCCAGAACCTTGGGAAGAAACTAATGAGTAGGGTCAGCTTGATCCAGAAGCAGACGCTCAAACCCTTCATACAGCAGCACTCGCCTTGGTGTAATCTACAGTGGAGTACTGCTCTCCAGCATGGCTATCAAGTCCGCATGTCAAATCCGTTGATGTCCAGCTGAATTCTACTATGAGAATTATCACCGGTACGCTTTTATCGACACCAACACCTTGGCTGCCCGTGCTTGCAAACATCGCACCACCACACCTACGCCGTGAATATGCGGTTTCCAGAGAATACAACCGCTACACCAGCAAAGACATGCCAATCCAGGCCGACTTGAACAACCTACCAGCAACCCGTCTCAAATCTAGAAGGCCATTTTGGCCTTGATGACCGATGGTGAAATGCTTGGAAGAACTGTGACATATGGAATGGATTCCTTTATAGAGAACCTCATGGTACAACCTGAAGGATCAAATCTTCCTTGCAAACAGTGGACAACTATCAACCGCCTCAGAACCGGTCATGGTAGATGCTGCCACTTTCTCCATTAATGGAAGATTAAAGCATCCCCATCATGCAACTGTGGAGCTCCTAATCAGACCCCGGAGCACAACATTGAGCACGGCCCTCAGAGGAAATTCACAGGCAGCCTACAAGATATCCATGCTGTTACACCGGAAGCATTGGTCTGGATATCTGACTTAGATATTGACATTTTATTTGCTTTGAAAGAAGAAGAAGAAACCACTACAGAAAAGTATAATAAGAATAAAATTGACGGACCACGTGGCATTGACCTAGGCATCAGATTTGGACATGACAAAGGCACACCCAGCCCAGTCAACTCTGCAAAGTCCTCCTCACTAACACCTTGGGACTTGTGCCAAAATTGGGAGAGCTGTCCCACAAACTAGACAAGCAACAGCCTGACATAGGTATGATTCTGTGAGTATGATGATCAGTCAATGTCCCAGACTCCTCCATCACCATCCCTGGGTATGTCCTGTCCCATCGGCAGGACAGACCCACCAGAGGTGGTGGCACAGTGTCATACAGTCGGGAGGGAGTGGCCCTGGGAATCCTCAGCATTGGCTCCGGACCCCATGATGTCTCAGTTCAAACAAAAAAGGAAACTTCCTTCTGATGACCTCCCTCAGCTGATGGATCAGTACTCCTCTCGGAAGAAGCACTGGGCAAGGGCACTCTGGGTGGGGGGCTTCAATGACCATCACCGAGTATGGCTTGGTAGCACCACTACTGGCCAAGTCCTGAAGGACATAGCTGCCAGACTGGGCTTTTGGAAGGTGGTGAGAGAACCAACATGAGGGAAAAGTCTTTGCTAATCTACCTGCCGCAGATGCTGTCCATGACAGTATTGGTAGGAGTCCTTGTGGAGACGAAGTCCCGTCTTCATGCTGAGCACACCCTCCATCGTGCTGTATGGCATTACCACTAAATGGGATAGATTCAGAACAGAACAGCTCAAAACTGGACATCCATGAGGCACTGCAGGATTGCTTCCACCACAATCTATAACCTCATGGCCTGGCATATCCCTCACTCTAACATTACCATCAATGAGGTGTGGAAGAGCATGCCAGGAGCAGCATCAGGCATACCTAAAAATGAGGTGCCAACCTGATGAAGCTACAACACAGGACTCCATGCATGCTCAACAGCGGAAGCAGCATGCAGAACAGAGCTAAGCGATCCCACAACCAACTAATCAAATTATAACTCTGCAGTGGTGCCACATCCAGTCGTGAATAGTGGTGAACAATTAAACAACTAATGGTAGGGGGAGGAGGCTCCATGAACATCCCCATCCTCAATCATGGTGGAGCCGAGCACGTGAGTGCAAAAGCCAAGCCTGAGGCATTTGCAACCATCTTCAGCCAGAAATGCTGAATGGATGATCCATCTCTGCCTCTTCCTGAGGTCTCCACCATCACAGATGCCAGTCTTCAGTCAATTCGATTCACTCCACGTGATAACAAGAAACGGCTGAGTTCACTAGATACAGCAAAGGCTATGGGTCCCGACAACATCCCGGCTGTTGTGCTGAAGATTTGTGCTCCAGAACTAATCACACCTCTAGCCAAGCTGCTCCAGTACAGCTACAACACTGGCATCTACCCGACAAGGTGGAAAATTGCTCAGGTATATCCTGTCCATAAAAAGCAGGACAAATCTAATCCAGCCAATTACCGCCCCAACAGCCTACTATCAGCCATCAGCAAAGTGATGGAAGGTGTCATCGACAGTGCTATCAAGCGGCACTTACTCACCAATAACCTGCTCACCGATGCGCAATTTGAGTTCACCAGGACCACGCCGCTTCAGACCTCATTGCAGCCTTGATCCAAACATGGACAAAAGAGCTGAATTCCAGAGGTGAGGTGAGAGTGACTGCAGTTGACATCAAGGCAGCATTTGACAGAGTGTGGCATCAAGGAGCCCTAGCAAAATTGAAGTCAATGGGAATCGGGGGGAAAACTCTTCACTGGCTGGAGTCATACCTAACACAAAGGAAAATGGTTGTAGTTGTTGGAGGCCAATCATCTCCGCCCTAGGACATCGCTGCAAGAATTCCTCAGGGCAATGTCCTAGGCCCAACCATCTTCAACTGCTTCATCAATGACCTTCCCTCCATCATAAGGTCAGAAGTGGGGATGTTCACTGATAATTGCAGTGTGTTCATTTCTATTTGCAACGCCTCAGATAATGAAGCAATGTGTGTCTGCATGCAGCAAGACCTGGACAACATTCAGGTTTGGGCTGATAAGTGGCAAGTAACACTTGTGTCACACAAGTGCTAGACAATGAGCATCTCCAACAAGCGAGGGTCTAACCACTTCCTCTTGATATTCAATGGCATTACCATTGTCAAATCCCCCACCACCAACAACCTGGGGGTCACCATTGATCAGAAATTAATGAGACAAGCCACATAAATACTGTGGCTACAAGAGCAGGTCAGAGGCTAGCTATTCTGCGGCGAGTGACTCCCTGACAACCCAAAGCCTTTCCATCAACAAGACACAAGTCAGGAGTATGATGGAATAATCTCCACTGATTGAGTGCAGCTCCAACAACACTCAGGAAGCTGGACACCATTCAGGACAAAGCAGCCCGCTTGATCGGCACCTCTTCCACCACCTTAAATATTCACTCCCTCCACCACTGGCGCACCGTGGCTGCAGTGTGTACCATCTACAAGATGCACTGCAGCAACTCGCCAAGGCTTCTCGACAGCACCTCCAAAACCCGCAACCTCTACCACCTAGAAGGATACTCTTCACTCCGCAACGTGGTTCTCCCAACCTTGCTGTTGGCCCGTGCTGCACCTTCCCTGGGCCTCGACTGCGCTGCTGGTCCTCCCCAGAGGTCTAGCATTAAAGTCGCCAAGGATGATCAGCTTGTCGCCCGTCAGCTCTTCACTTAAACTTTGCTCCCAAATCCCTAGACCTCTCTGCCGTCAAGACTATGCTCCTCCACTGGACTAGTGATCTAGTGACTAGTGGATCACGAATGGAGCTCGGGGCCAGGGATTGCGAGAATATCAGTGCTAATTTGATCCTGTGAGAGACAACATCATTCATGTCCGAGGCCGGGACCCAGGTGGGAGGACGAGCCCAGCAGCAAGGTCAAGGCCCAGGGAAGGTGCGGCACGGGCCAACAGCGAGGTCGGGAGGACCACAATGCGGAGTGAACAGTATCCTCAACTCCATCCCGCAGCATGCTACCCGCCACCATCTCAGCAGAACCCCAGCCCGGCATGAGGTTGAAAAGGCCATCCGACAACTGAAGAACAACAAGGCCTCAGGAATAGATGGAATCCCCGCCGAGGCACTAAAGCATGGCGGAGAAGCAATACTGATGCGAATTCATGAACTCATTTCTCTTATCTGGAAGGAGGAGAGCATGCCAGGGGATCTCAGAAATGGCGTAATCGTGACAATCTTCAAGAAAGGTGAGAAGTCCGATTGCGGTAATTACAGAGGAGTTTCCCTGCTGTCTGCCACAGGAAAAGTCATCGCAAGAATCCTCCTCAATCGCCTTCTCCCAGTGGGCGAAGAGCTCCTCCCAGAGTCGCAGTGTGGATTGCGCCCACTAAGGGGCACAATGGGCATGATCTTCACCGCACGTCAATTACAAGAGAAATGCAGGGAACAGCACCAACCGCTGTACATGGCCTTCTTTGATCTCACAGGCCTTCGACACTGTCAGTCATGAGGGATTATGGAGTGTCCTCCTCAAATTCGGCTGCCCACAAAAGTTTGTCACCATCCTGCTTCACGACGACATGCAAGCCGTGATCCTGACCAACGGTTCCACCACAGACCCAATTCACGTACGGACCGGGGTCAAGCAAGGCTGTGTCATCGCACCAATGTTCTTCTCGATCTTCCTTGCTGCAATGCTCCATCTCACCCTCAGTAAGCTCCCCGCTGGAGTGGAGCTAATTTACAGAACAAACGGGAAACTGTTCAACCTCCGTCGCCTCCAGTCCAGATCCAAGGTCGTCCCATCCTCTGTCGTTGAATTACAGTATGCAGATGACGCTTGCGCATGCGCTCATTCGGAGGTCGAACTCCAAACCATCGTCAACACCTTCACCAAAGTGTACGACAGCATGCGCCTTACACTAAACATCCGTAAGACAAAGGTCCTCTACCCAGGCTCACCCCGCCACACAGTACTGCCCCCCGATTATCAAAATCCACGACAAGGCCTTGGACAATGTGGACCACTTTCCATACCTCAGGAGCCTACTGTGAACAAGGGCAGACGTCGATGACGAAGTCCAACACTGCCTTCAGTATGCCAGTGCAGCTTTCAGTCGCCTGAGGAAGAGAGTGTTTGAAGACCAGGACCTCAAACCCAGCACTAAGCTCATGGTCTACAGAGCAACAGTGATACCCGCCTCGCTGTATGCCTCAGAGACATTGACCACGTACAGCACTGAAGAGGTACCACCAACGCTGCCTCTGCAAGATTCTGCCAATCCATTGGCAGGATAGGCGTACCAACATCAGTGTTCTCGCTCAGGCCAACATCCCCAGCATCGAAGCTTTGACCATGCTCGATCAGCTCCGATGGACGGGTCACATCGTCCGCATGCCTGATATGAGACTCCCAAAACAAATGCTCTACTCGGAGCTCTGACATGGTAAGAGAGCCCCAGGTGGGCAGAGGAAATGCTTCAAGGACACCCTCAAAGCCTCCTTGAAAATGTGCAATATCCCCACCAACACCTGGGAATCCCTGGCCCAAGACCGCACAAAGTGAAGGAGAAGCCTCCGGGAAGGCGCCGAACATCTTGAGTCTCTTCGCTGGGAGCAAGCCAAAGCCAAGCGCTAGCAGCGCACGTCAACCCAAGCACCCCACCCACCCACCCCTTCAACCACCGTCTGCCCCACCTGTGACAGAGACTGTAGGTCCCGCATTGGACTCATCAGTCACCTGAGAACTCATTTTTAATGTGGAAGCAAGTCATCCTCGGTTCCGAGAGATTGCCTAAGAAGAAGAGAAGCACTGCAGCAACTCGCCAAGGCTTCTCGACAGCACCTCCAAAACCCGCAACCTCTACCACCTAGAAGGACAAGGGCAGCAGGCGCATGGGAACACCACCACCTCCAAGTTCCCTTTCAAGTGACACACCATCCTGACTTGGAAATATATCGCCATTCCTTCATCGTCGCTGGGTCAAAATCCCTACCTAACAGCACTGCGGGAGTAACTTCACCTCACGGACTGGAGCGGTTCAAGAAGGCTGCTCACCACCACCTTCTCGAGGGCATTTAGGGATGGGCATTAAATGCTGGCCTTGCCAATGATGCCCACATCCTATGAATGAATAAAAAAAAATCGAGCCTGCTGGTAGTTAGCTTAATAAAGCACTAGTGTAATTTGCAGGTTTGTATTCATGATTCCTCCCTGATGAGTTTCTACCCTTACCATGGCTACAAAAAAGAAAGCATTTACTTCTCCACAGCAGAGATAAAATATCAGATCATTACGTTACACTGAGCTACTCTTGGATTCCTCCTTGCAGCTGATTTCAGGGCATCAAAGACAAAGGCCTGATAGCAAATCATGAGAGAGAGAGTGAGAAAGTAAAAAAAGGGGGAGAAAACTGTTAAATACGTTATGCTTCTTTGGTATAATATTACTGCAATACATGCTTTGATAGCAGAATCATCAATGTAATTAAAGCACCCATCAGCCTTGTCCTTGTATTTGTGTTTTGGGATTGGTGGCTGCAATTCATACAATTACCATCTGAGGGCAATATGAAGATAGGAAAACAAAGGCTGCACTTAACTGGAATTTGTAACCAAGAAAAACATTGAGCTGCAAAAATGTATGGAATTTAATAGCAATCTCTCTAGGTGCAAAATTAGCCAGCATATGTCGACCAAAGACTAAAACAGAAACTGAGACATTCTGAAAAGAACACATTTTGACACAACAGCCTTGGGTTTTTGGTTCAGTAATTTGATGTTTCCCCATGTTGTATTGTCTGTAAAATGTCTGACCTTTGGAACAAAGCAATACATAAGGAAGATACAAGTGTAGTAAAGAGTAGGATCAGATGTGGCTCTGATGCTGTTGAATAGCTTGTGTACGTTCACTATCCAGGCTCATGGATGGAGACTGATCACTTAGGTGAGCTACTAAAGGACTGCCAGTGCCTTTGGGACCGTCTCCCATTGTAAGTCAGTACCTTTGGAAGAGGGGGAAAAAATCGCAGAAAACAGTCTTCCGAGTTTTCTCTGGTAACATTGAATGGACACAACTTTAACCAAGCTTTTAGTCATCTGCCCTGATATCTCCATATGTGGCTCGGTGTCAAATTTTGTTTGATAACGCTCCTGTGAAGCGCCTTGGGACATTTTACTACGTTAAAGGCGCTATATAAATACAAGTTGTTGTTTGTTGTTGGACATGTAAATTTTGTTTTAAATATTTATTTTTATTTACAGGCACTGTTTTATTGATCAATATACTTTTGTTTGAGAACTAAAGATTTGCATAGTGCAGATGATGTACCTCGTTTTTAAAAAATAAACTTTTAATGCATTTAATTCTGGAATACCATCAAGACTATCAATTTTAATCTGACAAAGCCTTCAAGCTCTTAAATCAAATATATTTGATGTCATAATTTCCAAATTGAGATACAAATCTCTGGTGCAAGATACCTGAGATTATGGAAAGAGGACATTGTATGAGTTCTGGGTATATCTTATGGCAGTTTCACAAAAAGGACCATACAGTGGGTAATAAATGACCTGTTGCTAAGTGAAGCTGTCAGTGAAATGTCCTTTGTCTTAGTCCCAGTGTGTTGTCATGGAAAAATGAATGTGTGTCTTACTGTTTTGCAGATAAATCCAAAGGTAATCCAGTTTCAGCTTGAATGCTCTCAACAAAGATTGCAGCTGTTTGGTCACCTCTGTGACCCTGTGATATATAATTCTCTTTTCGTATAGGTTAATAATGGTGGCAGAACTTCTGCTTGCATGTACTCACTTTACAGGTTGCTGTGTTTCAGTCTTGGCGAATCTATCTGGAAATATTTTGGCAGTATGTGTGCAAATCCAGTTTTTCAAACAAAAGTGGAAGTCATCCCTTTTTTCCATTTTAAGTGGTGCTATGGCCCTTTTGTAAAAAAAGATTTTTGAATTCGTGCCCAGTGGGAACTTCACTGAGTGCTCGCTACATACTCCAAACTGTCTTTGCATACTAAATAGTGGACTTCCTTCACAAAATACATGATAAATGTGGGAGAGTAACAGTGGACATTTCATAAATTCTGATTGCTGTTGATTTCTTTATACAGAACCTTGCTACCAAAGACTTGATTCATATTTCTGGGGCCAGTTTATATGTGTAAATCACATTCTTTTGTCATAAACAGCATGGGAGTCCATCCATCTTGCAAATAAGTGACCAGCATAGATTTTAAAAGGTAGTTCTGTTCATTTCTGTCTTGCATGTCAGAAATCATAACTAGGAACCAACAATGTAAGGAGTTCGCTCCCTCTCCCTCAGCTTCTCAAGAATAGAAAACTCACTTGCTGTTTAACATGTAAGTAGCCAGTTCTGCTGGAAAACAGACTTTTTTAAAAAGCTGTTACCACAATAGCTCGCTGATGGCATCTTCTCCGACAGGGTGAACTAGATTTCAGGGAATCTAAAGTTGATAAATCTGGGGGTTGTCACTCTAGGCTTGGATGCAGCCTGAAGCTATAGCCATTTTTTTCCCCCACAGTGAAGAATAATATTATAGACCCATTAATATATTCATTGTCTCGTTGGAAAAAATGATATAGTTTCCCTGAACTAGTCCCTTATTTCCATACTCAGAGTGTATTTTTCTTGCTTAATGTTTTAACAAAAGATGAGAAGAGGGACAAAAATGGCCTGTAGCAATGCAAATGCTTTAAAGATCAAATAGAGGGCATATCTATCAGGCTTAAAATGACAATTCATACATATGTGATCGAATAATATTTTAATGTTCGTTATAAAATGTTTGTCTTTTTTAGAAGGTTTAATTTTAACTAATATAGATATTTTGGAGTGAGAAATCTGTTTATATAATTTCCCCATGAAGCAATTTATTTATATAAATTATCATTTGACGCATCATTAAAACACTCAAGCTGATTTTATTTTTAACATGCGAAAATAAATTATTTGCTGTAGGTGCAGTCATATCTTTGAAAGGGATATGGGAGTATCAAATGTCATTAAAATAATACGTGGAGAGAGAAATTGCAGCTAATTTCATTCTTTCTGGACACCAAGATGTCAAGGTTCTTTTTCTTGCCTACCCCCAGGATATTGCATGATGGTGAAGGGTGGGGGCAGTGGTGGTGGGGGTCCTTGATTGTGTATGAGGCTGTACCACGTCTGGATGGGATGGGCTTGATGGACCAGAAGGTCATGTATTATCTTTTCCTTGTGTTCATAACATTCCAACTACAGGAAACTTTGTTATATCCAGCACCGACGGGACCGAGCTGTTGCCGATCTATCAAAACTGTCGGACATACAAAGTTAATGTTGAAGCATACGGAGGTTTTCATCTCCGTATCTGACAGCAAACACTGTTGCTTAGCAACAGCTTGTAAACAGTCGGCCCCTACCTTGGAAGCATCTCTGTAGCTTAGCAACAGCTTCAGAGAGACTTTCCAGAGCCCGACTGTTGAAAACAAAGCCACGAGAAGAAAAAAAAACTAACAAAACGGCTCCTGATTTCTGCCGGTAGATCGAGGTTTCCGGACATACAACCTCCGGATAAACCAAAGTTTCCTGTACCTCGTGGTAAATACACTCAGTATACCTGTCAGTGAAATAAACCTGTATTGTTAAACTAGTTACCTGTATTGTTAAACTAGTTACTAAGATCATTTGGACAGGGTATTTGTTGGAAGTCTGAAAACATCTGAAATCCAAAAGGTTCTGGCATGATCCTTGGAATGAGCCTTGACACTTCACATTAAAAAATTCTGACCCACCAGCTGACGGTAGAATATCAACACTTGACTTAATTTTTCGAACGCTGTTTTCCAAATTGAAGTGAGGAAGTGCTAACTTCCGACCATTATACTGCTTATAACATTATTCCAATGAATTCCCTTGTTCTTTGTTTAAAATTCCAACATGCTTAATTTAACACAGTTCAAAGTTGGAGTGTGTTTGATTACTACTGTACCATGTTTGCGAGCTGAAACAGACTTTAACAATCTAGTTTTTTTAATACTCACTTATGCGCAATTCTAGTTTATTTTACATGCTGTAAATTCCAGGGATTACATTGTGGTGCATTAGTTAAGCCCTAAAAAAGCACCAGCTTTTGCACCATACTTTGTGCTGTTATTTACTGTGTGCAACATTTCACACTTGCTGCTGTGTGCCCCCTGTTTTGAGTTTTAATACATGCCTGGTGATCAGAGATACCTGCCAGTTCACTAGAAGCCTTCCTTGATCAATGCATACAGAGTTATGGATTTTGTATTATTTTACAGTTAAACAATTTTAGTTTAGGATTTTGTTACCGTCATTGAAATATTAGTTCAGACAGACCACCAGTTCCCAAATATTAGCTTTTCCCAATTCGACAATTAGTGGCACTATCCAAGATAATATCCCTTCTTTGTGCGACAGGCTTGCTGTTTCCTGTTCCAATATACATTACATTACATTTATCTAGATTAAAATCCATCTGCCAGTCCATCTGCTTAATTGGCTTAGTTCCTTTTGAATGCTGTTTATCTCCCTTGCATTTGTCACCTGTCCATATAGTACATCTATTTTTAAAAATATTGTTACAAGAAGTTATTTATGAATAGTGTGCAGGAGGCAGCCTCATAATTGTTCTCCCCACTCCCCTCGCCCATGAAAAACAGTCTATTTTTTGGGCAGTTTTGAGGTATAAAAGGAGGTAAAATTTGGTGGTTATCTTCATTGAATCATAGAATGGTTACAGCACAGAAGGAGGTCATTTGGCCCGTCGAGCCCATGCCGGCTTGCCCACTGCAGATAATTTGGGGAAGGTAAGTGTTCCTATACCATTTCCCCCAACTTCTACCTCTTATCTGATTTCCCAGAGTAATGCCACTATTTAAGTGGTGGCATGAGCAGCTCAGTGAGTGGTATCCCTGATGTGGATACCTCATTGAGGAGGCCAGTTTTGATTGAAGCTTGTAAGAACTTTGCCATCAAAGTGACTTTTGGTTGATTCATGCTCTGAAACTTCTCTGAAGACATCTGTGAGTATTTGAGAAAGTATATTTTTAAACTAGAGAAATGGTTTTCCCAGTCAGACTCCCTCTATTCCTGTGCTACAAAGAGGAGGATAAGAATATGGAAGATACTAGATTAGAGGCCTTTAGAATGAGGCATCACAGATTTGTTTGTTCGTTACAAAACGATACCCACTATACATGGTATACAGCTCTAGAACATGTTATTTAGATTTTTCTGTCTGTCAGTGCCTCAGTAGGTTACATTGTCCATTGGAGGTTATTGTGAGAGTTATGTCAGCTGCTGGATGAAGACCTGCAGCTGACACCCCATCCATCGCCTTAAACATTCACTCCCTCCACCACTGGCGTACCGTGACTGCAGTGTGTACCATTTACAAGATGCAGTGCAGCAATTTGCCAAGGCTTCTTCAGCAGCACCTCCCAAACCCGCGACCTCTTCCACCTAGAAGGACAAGGGCAGCAGGCGCATGGGAACACTACCACGTCCAAGTTCCCCTCCAAGTCACACACCATCCTGACTTAGAAGTATATTGCCAATCCTTCATCATCGCTGGGTCAAAATCCTTTAACTCCCTCCCTAACAGCACTGTTGGGAGTACCTTCACCACACGGACTGCAGCAGTTCAAGAAGGCGGCTCACCACCACCTTCTCAAGGGTAATTAGGGACGGGCAATAAATGCTGGCCTTCCAGCGATGCCCACATCCCAGGTACGAATTTAAAAAAAGGTCCACTTCACCCCAGAAGAACTGCATTGTTTGTAGCAATGAAAGTGGCCACTGTAGTGATCAATAGCATGCCATTCTATAGTGGACACTAGGTGGAGCCGTAGAGCTGTATATAGCTGTATGTATAAGACTACACTACCCAGCTATATATTGTATTAAGACTACATTACCCATGAGGCTAGGCTACCCACAAGGCAGCAGTCAAGATGGAAGCCTCCACAAGATGCTGTACAAGTCCACATGTGCTCAATAAAAGTAGCTAGCAAAAGCTAGCTGTGTTCATAATAAGAATGTCTATTTATTAATGAACATAACATGGTACCAGGGTGGTGAAGATCTGCTGAAAATTGTGAAAAGCGACATGGAGAATTTGAAGCCACCAGAGTGTTTGAATCTCACAGAAAAAATCGACTACAACTGGCAGACTTTTAAACAGCAATTCGAACTCTACATTGCAGCCATCGGATTCAGTACGAAGCCAGACGCAAGGAAGATAGTGTTGCTGCTCACGGTTGCAGGCCCACAGGCAATAGAGGTATTTAATACATTTGTATTTAATCCAGCGGAGAACAGAGAAAAATTAGAAGATGTGCTAAAAAAATTTGATGCACATTGCTCTCCCAAAAAGAATGAGACCTATGAAAGATACAGCTCCCGTTCTCGGACACAGCAACAAAATGAGACTTTTGTTAGCTTTATAACTGATCTGAAACTGAAAGCACAGACATGTAATTTCTCTGAGCTGAAATCATCCATGATTCGTGACCAGATTGTGTTTGGTATTCATGATAAAAAAGTCAGGGAACGTCTGTTGAGAGAAACCGAACTAAATTTGGAAAATGCAGTGAAAATATGCCAAGCCAGCGAGCTAGCTCGATAGCACGCGAAGACTTTCAGTGAAATCAATAATGATGCGATTGTAATGAGTGAAAATGCTGCTGTCGGTGCTGTGTCCTACAAGGGGAAGAAACATGGGCAGAACAGAAATGAAAAGCAATCGGAGGATGAAATTTTCAATTGTAAATGCTGTGGTTACAAACACTAGTTAAGACAATGCCAAGCATTTGGAAAAATGTGCACAAAGTATAATGGAAAGAATCACTTTGCCAAACAATGCTTTTCGAAAGTAAAAACAACAAAAGGGCAACAAGTTAATGTGATTGAGGACACTGATTTAAGTGAGACATTTTTTGTAGGAATGGTGTCATAGGGTCATAGAGTCATAGAGTCATAGAGTTTTACAGCACAGAAAGAGGCCCTTCGGCCCATCGTGTCTGCGCCGTCCATCAATCCCTGTCCAGTCTAATCCCATTTTCCAGCATTTGGTCCATAGCCTTGTATGCAATGGCATTTCAAGTGCTCATCCAAATGCTTCTTGAATGTTGTGAGGGTTCCTGCCTCTACCACCCTTTCAGGCAGAGAGTTCCAGATTCCAACCACCCTCTGGGTGAAAAAGTTCCTCCTCAAATCCCCTCTAAATCTCCTGCCCCTTACCTTGAATCTATGCCCCCTTGTTATTGACCCCCCTACTAAGGGGAAAAGTTCCTCTTTATCTACCCTATCTATGCCCCTCATCATTTTGAACACCTCAATCAGGTTCCCCCTCAGCCTTCTTTGCTCCAATGAAAACAATCCCAGCCTGTTTAGTCTTTCTTCATAGCTGAGGCGCTCCATCCCAGGTAACATCCTTGTGAATCTTCTCTGCACCCTCTCTAAAGCAATCACATCCTTCCTATAGTGAGGCGACCAGAACTGCACACAGTACTCCAGCTGTGGCCTCACCAGCGTTTTGTACAGCTCCATCATAACCTCCCTGCTCTTATATTCTATGCCTCGGCTAATGAAGGCAAGTATCCCATATGCCTTTTTAACCACCTTATCTACCTGTTCCGCTGCCTTCAGGGATCTATGTACATGCACACCAAGGTCCCTCTGACCCTCTGTACTTCCTAGGGTCCTACCACTCATTGTGTACTCCCTTGCCTTATTTGTCCGTCCAAAATGCATCACCTCGCACTTTTCAGGGTGAAACTCCATTTGCCACTTTTCCGCCCATCTGACCAACTTGTTTATATCTTCCTGTAGCCTGAGGCTTTCCTCCTCACAATTTACCACCCCACCAATTTTCGTGTCATCTGCGAACTTACTGATCATACCTTTTACATTCTCATCCAAATCATTTATGTAGATCACAAACAGCAAGGGACCCAGCACCGATCCCTGAGGTACCCCACTAGACACAGGCTTCCAGTCACAAAAGCAACCTTCGACCATCACCCTCTGCCTCCTGCCACTCAGCCAGTTTAGGATCCAATGCGCCAAGGCACCCTGGATCCCATGGGCTCTTACCTTCTTGACCAGTCTCCTATGCGGGACTTTGTCAAAAGCTTTACTGAAGTCCATGTAAACCACATCCACAGCATTTCCCTCATCCACACACCTAGTCACCCCCTCGAAAAATTCAATCAGATTTGTCAGACATGACTTACCCTTGACAAAGCCATGCTGACTATCCCCGATTAATCCTTGCCTCTCCAAGTGGGGACTAATTTTGTCCCTCAGAATTTTTTCCAATAATTTCCCTACCACAGATGTTAGGCTCACTGGCCTGTAATTCCCTGGTTTATCCCTGCTACCCTTCTTGAATAATGGTACTACGTTAGCTGTTCTCCAGTCCTCTGGTACATCCCCTGTGGCCAGAGAGGTTCTGAAAATTTGTGTCAGAGCCCCTGCAATCTCCTCCCTTGCCTCACACAACAGCCTGGGATACATCTCGTCCGGGCCTGGGGATTTATCCACTTTTTGGCCTGCTAAAACCGCTAGTACCTCCTCCCTCTCGATGCTAATATGTTCAAGTATGTCACAGTCCCCTTGCCCGATTTCTATGTCTACATCATCTTTCTCCATAGTGAACACAGATGCAAAAAATTCATTTAAAACCCCGCCTACATCATCTGGCTCTGCACACAGATTGCCACTTTGGTCCCTAATGGGCCCTACCCTTTCCCTGGTTATCCTCTTGCCCTTAATATACTTATAAAACATCTTAGGATTTTCCTTTATTTTGCTCGCCAGTGTTATTTCATGGCCCCTCCTCGCCCTCCTAATTTCTTTTTTAAGTATGCCCCTGCACTTTTTATACTCCTCTAGGGCTTCCTCCGTCTTTAGTCTTTTGTAACTGCCAAAAGCCCCCCTTTTTTTCCTAATGCATTTTTGTATATCCCTTGTCATCCAAGGTTCCCTTTGCTTGTTGGTCCCACCCTTGACCTTTACAGGAACATGTTGGCGTTGTACTCTCTCTATTTCCCTTCTGAAAGCCTCCCACTGCTTTGATGTGGATTTTCCTATAAGTAGCTGCTCCCAGTCCACTTTGGCCAGATCCTGCCTTATCATATTAAAATCGGCCATCCCCCAATTTAGAACCCTTATTTCCGGGCCGTCATTGTCTTTTTCCATGACCACCTTAAATCTCACCGAATTATGGTCACTGACGCCAAAATGCTCTCCTACTGACACTTCCACCACTTGCCCGGCTACATTCCCTAGAATTAGGTCCAGTACCGCCCCCTCTCTTGTAGGACTTTCTACATGTTGGCTCAAAAAGCTCTCCTGGATGCACTTTAAGAATTCTGCACCCTCTAAGCCTTTCACACTCTGACTATCCCAATTAATATTGGGGAAGTTGAAATCCCCCACTATTATTACCCTATTATTTTCGCACTTCTCTGAGATTTGCCTACATATCTGTTCCTTTATCTCCCCCTGACTGTTTGGGGGCCTATAGTACACTCCCAGCAAGGTGCTTGCCCCCTTTTTGTTTTTAAGTTCTACCCATATGGCCTCATTAGAGGAACCCGCTAATATATCATCCCTCCTTACAGCAGTAATCGACTCCTTAATTAATATTGCAACACCCCCTCCCCTTTTACACCCCCCTCTGTCTCTCCTGAAGATTCTATACCCCGGAATATTGAGCTGCCAGTCCTGACCCTCCCTCAACCATGTCTCCGTGATAGCAACAATATCGTACTCCCATGTGTTCAACAACAACTTCAGTTCATCCACCTTATTTGCAAGACTCCTTGCATTAAAATGAATACCTTCCAGCCTTGCCATATTTCCTTTTGCCCTCACATATTTTCTCTGCCTTCCCAGCTGACTTGTTTTTTCCTCTGTACTTGGCTGTAAATCACCCCCTACTATAGCTCCACTCTGTATCCCATCCCCCTGCCAAGTTAGTTTAAACCCCCCCCAGCAGTGCTAGCAAACCTCCCCGCAAGGATATTGGTCCCCCTCTGGTTCAGGTGTAGACCGTCCGACTTGTACAAGTCCCACCTTTCCCAGAAGCAGGCCCAGTGATCCAGGAAACTAAAGCCCTCCCCCCTGCACCATCCCTTTAGCCACGCATTCATCTGTTCTATCTTCCTATTCCTATACTCACTAGCACGTGGCACCGGGAGTAATCCAGAGATTACAACCTTTGAGGTCCTGCTCTTTAATCTTCCACCTAGCTCCCTAAATTCTTGCTGCAGGACCTCATCCCTCTATTTACCTATGTCGTTGGTACCAATGTGGACCACGACCTCTGCCTGTTCACCCTCCCCCTCCAGAATGCCCTGCAGCCGCTCAGTGACATCCTTGACCCTGGCACCAGGGAGGCAACAAACCATCCTGGATTCACGTCTACGGCCACAGAAACGCCTATCTGTTCCCCTTACTATAGAATCCCCTACCACTATTGCTCTCCCACTCTTTTTCCTCCCTTCCTGGGCAGCAGGAGCACCCCCAGTGCCAGGAAGTTGGCTGCTGCTGCCTTCCCCTGGTGAGTCATCCCCCTCAACAGTATCCAAATCGGTATACCTGTTTGAGAGGGGAATGGTCACAGGGGTCTCCTGCACTACCTGCCTGCTTCTATTGCTCCGCCTGGTGGTCACCCATTTCCTTTCTTCCTGTGCAGCCCTTGCCTGCGGTGTGACCAACTCACTAAACGTGCTATCCACGACCCTCTCAGCATCGTGAATGCTCAACAACCCATCCACCCGCAGCTCCAGCGCCTCAATGCGGTCTGCTAGTAGCTGCAGATGGATGCATTTCCTGCACACGTGGGCATCAGGGGCAGTGTCCCTGAATTCCCACATAGAGCAAGAGGAGCACATCACGGAGCTGGGCTCTCCTGGCATGACTTACCCTTTAATTAATTTAAATTAAATTCACTATCACCAATTAAAGATATCTCTAAGGCGCTTGTATAGTCTACCTACAGTCCCTGCTACACCAGAAAAGACCCTAGTCACTATAAACTACAGAGTTAAAGTTTAAAAAAGAGAAATACTCACCAACCAATCACCTACTTGCTCCCTGGTGACGTCACACACCGATTACTTTTTACCTCTCTCCCCGCTGCTGAGTTGGTATGCCTCGCTGCTCTCCGGTTTTTATACCGGGCTCCTCACCTCCCAGGCTCCGTGCTCCGACTGCTCTCGGGCCTCGCTGCTCTCCGGTTTTTATACCGGGCTCCTCACCTCCCAGGCTCCGTGCTCTGACTGCTCTCGGGCCTCGCTGCTCTCCGGTTTTTATACCGGGCTCCTCACCTCCCAGGCTCCGTGCTCCGACTGCTCTCGGGCCTCGCTGCTCTCCGGTTTTTATACCGGACTCCTCACCTCCCAGGCTCCGTGCTCCGACTGTCATGTGACGATATCAAAAAAGATACAGAAAATGTGCAGCCCTCAGAAATGGACAATGCTGAACATAAAGTCAATGCAGTAAAAGTGGACAAATGGATGACCCCACTGCAGATAAATGGAGCATTAGTTACATTGAAACTGGACACTGGGGCAAAAGCAAACTTAATCAGTATGAGTGACATAAAAAATATGAAAGAAAAGCCCAAAATACAGAAAAAGTCAGTACTACTGAAGAGCTATAATGGACAGAAAATAGATAGCTTAGGTGTATGCAGACTTAAAGTGACAGTCAAAGACAAAGTGCATCTTCATGTTTTCTGTTGTGGCTGAAAGACTTGATTCGATACTAGGTGACAAAGCTTGTGAAGACTTAGAACTGGTCAAGAGAGTCTACCGTATAAACTGTGCCATAAGCAGACCAGGTGACTCAGGTGATGAAGCAGAGAGCCCATCAAGGATGAAAAGGCCAAAGGGTATCCATGTCTTCAAAAAGCCTAGTTTCTCCAAGAAGAAAGAAAAAGACTTTAAGGTCAAAGAGAAGCCAAAGGAAGAAAAGCACAAAGAGGAAAAACACAAGGAGAAAATGTCCAAAGATATAACCGCAGCAGATGTTGTTAAGCAGTGGAAAGAGAAAAAGAAAAAGAAGAAGCCTGCACCAGAGCAGGAAGCAGTTCCGGTGGATACTCCTTCTTCCCTCAGGCCAATCTTTGGTGTTCCATTAGCCGAGGCTGCTGAGAGGACTATGCTGTATGATGGGATCCAGCTGCCAGCAGTTTTTCAAGAGTGCATTGACTACATTGAGAGTTATGGCATGAAGAGTGAAGGAAACACTGAAACCCTCTCCAAGCAAAGATCGCAAGGAGACCTCGATCTATACGAGAGCAGATTGATGACAATGCCGCAACTGCATCTTGTCATTCACCGCCAGAACAATCTCATGAAGACACATCAGACTTACCCGTGTTGAGAAGATCCACACGTGAAGTAAAAAAGCCTGATAGACTTAATCTTTGAGTACAATGTAAAGCTTTGAAAATGTGTTGACCGTTTTGAAAATGTTTATGTTTATAGAGCACTAACAAAAGTGTTACTGATATTATCTTTATTGTTTTCTTGAAAGTTGATTGATATTGATTTTGTTAAACCTCAAAGAAAGGGGGATGTAGTGATCAATAGCATGTCATTCTATAGTGGACACTAGGTGGAGCCGTAGAGCTGTATATAGCTGTATGTATAAGACTACACTACCCAGCTATATATTATATTAAGACTACATTACCCATGAGGCTAGGCTACCCACAAGGCAGCAGTCAAGATGGAAGCCTCTACAAGATGCTGTACAAGTCCACATGTGCTCAATAAAAGTAGCTAGCAAAAGCTAGCTGTGTTCATAATAAGAATGTCTATTTATTAATGAACATAACAGCCACTGCCTTGAGTTTTCTAGCCATTGGGTCTTCCAGGCAGCCTCGGGTGACCTATGGCACATTAGTCAGGCAGCAGCCCACCATTGTATAAAGAAAATCACTGATGTAGTATTCAGGCGGGCCTCACAGTTTATTACCTTCTTCATGGAATCTGTGAAACAACGACATCAAGCAGTCCAACTCTATAGATCAACAGGGTTCCCATTGTTGCAAGGGGCAACTGAGGGAACACATGGCAGTGAATGCCCCATATCACATACCAGGCTTGACAATTCAGTATTCGGATGGTTGATTGTTGATCAGGGAGATCATGTGGGCTTATGACCTGTAGTAACCTGGGAGGTTATGAGTAACCTGATCCACCAGGTGGTGCTGTGGCAATTGCTCTCCTGAGTTAAGTCTGATCTGTACTGTGGTACTCTTTGTTTTTGCTGCCTCATGGCAGAAGCTTTTATGTGCAAGTGTTAATTAAACCATGTTACGGAGTTAACCGGTGTCCGTCTCCATCTATGGCCACCTCAAGATACCACATATGGCGACGAGAATAAAGGACGGAAAAGTTTTGGTGGATCAGTCATAGTTAGGGAGTATTCGGAAGAGGTGCTCGGGTTGGTTAGCAAACTAGTCGGAAAAGCATGAGGCTAGGCCGCGGGAGTCGAAACAGAGTTTGATTTTTTGGCTGAAGTGACCGGACTCCAAGGATGGCAGGAACGGTAGGCTCCGTGGCACCTTTTGACAGCAAGTCGCAGTCTTGGGAGGAGTATTGTGAAATACTGAGCCATTTCTTTATGGCAAACGAGGTGGACAGTGCTGAAAAGAAAAGGGCCATTTTACTGAGTTGTGTGGGAGCGCAAACCTATACACGGATGAGGAATCTGCTGAGCCCGGAGCGGCCAGGAGAAAAATCTTTTGACGAGTTGGTGAGTCTACTAAAGAATCATTTCAATCCAAAACCTAGTGAAATAGTAGAGATGGAAATTCAATTCGAGGGTTAGGAGGCAGGAAGAAAGCGTTACTGAGTATGTGGAGGAGCTTCGGAAGCTCGCACAGGACTGTAATTTTGGAAATGCGCTCACAGTCATGTTAAGGGACAGACTAGTATGCGGAGTTAACGACGACAGTATACAGCAAAGGTTGCTGTCAGAAGAAGGATTAACGTTTGAGATGGCACTTAAAAAAGCACAAGCCATGGAGACGGCTAACAAGGACATTAAGGACTTAAACAGTATGAGCAAGGAGAAATGGAGTAAACCAGTGGGAGGAGCTGTTTTCAAGATGGAAGCTGGCGCGAAAAGTCCACCAGTCGGTGTTGGAGATTGCTACCGATGTGGCGGGACGAGCCATTATGCAAAGGACTGCAGGTTTGCAAAGGCAAAGTGCCACAATTGTGGAAAAATAGGGCACTTAAAGAAAGTCTGTATAAGGGCAGTGAGTGAGAGAAGCAGTGCTAAAGGGGCAAAGCATGCAAAAGGGGGGAGGGAGAAGTACACAAAGCGGGCAAATTACATACAAGAGGAGGAAGAGTCTAGTGAGGAGGTTTTCACTGTATACAGTATAGACACTTCAAGGCCCAACGTACCCCCTCTCACTCAGTATTTGATAGTGAACGGAGGTCAAGTAAAGTTTGAGATTGACACCGGATGTAGTGTAACCATAATGTCGCAGGCTGAGTACGCCAAGCTATGGGGGGAAGCAGAAGTACCAGAGCTAGGTACATGCCCCATTAGTCTCAAAACCTACACAGGACAGAAGGTGGACATTTTGGGGGCGGCCGAAGTACAAGTGGAACACAAAGGAGTCACCAAAGAGCTTATGGTGGTAGTGGTAGCAGGGTCAGGGCCAAACCTGTTAGGGCGAGGGTGGATCAGTGAGTTGAGTGTGTACTGGCAGGCAATGAATAAAATGGAGGACAGTACAGAGGCACTGCAAGAAGTGCTGATGAAGCATGAGTTAGTGTTCAAGGACGAACTGGGCACCTTAAGGGGAGCCACAGCCAAGATTCATGTAGCCAGTGATGCCACGCCTCGTTTCTTTAAACCAAGGTCGGTACCTTTTGCAATGAAAACCAAGGTTGAGGCGGAACTAGATCGCCTGCTAAGGGACAAAGTAATAGAACCAGTGAAATTTTCAGACTGGGCGGCACCAATAGTCCCGGTATTGAAGCCCGACGGTAACGTAAGGGTGTGTGGTGACTATAAGTTAACAGTGAACAGAGTATCATCACTGGAACAGTACCCCATTCCAAGAATGGAGGACATGTTAACATCGCTCGCTGGGGGAGAAAGATTCAGCAAACTGGACATGAGTCATGCGTATCAGCAGATATTGCTAGATGAAGAATCAAAAAAGTTTGTCACGGTGAACACGCACAAGGGGCTGTTCACGTATGCCAGGTTACCATTTGGTGTCAGTTCTAGCCCAGCAATATTCCAACGGACTATGGAGGGCATTCTGCAGGGCATTCCAAAGGTGGCCGTGTACTTAGATGATATTCTGCTAACAGGAAGTGATGATCAGGATCACTTAAAAACACTGGACAAAGTGCTACAGCAGCTGGAAGAGGCGGGGCTATGCCTGAAACGGAGTAAGTGTAGTTTCATGTAGAAGTAAGTTACATTCCTGGAACATCGGGTGGATGCCACAGGCCTCCATCCATTATCAGGGAAAGCGCGGGCAGTGCAGGATGCACCTGCACCCACCTCAGTGACTGAACTGAAAGCCTATCTAGGGCTGCTGAATTATTATAACCGGTTTCTTCCAAACTTATCGATGCTGCTGGCACCCCTGCACAAACTGCTGAGAAAGGAGGAGCCATGGCATTGGGGGCCAAAGCAAGCGAAAGCGTTTCAGCAGTCAAAGGAGCAACTTCAGTCCAGCAGGGTGTTGGTGCATTACGACGAGAAGAAGGAGCTGATAATGTCCTGCGACGCATCACCCTATGGAGTGGGGGCAGTGTTGGCCCACCGCATGCCAGATGGAGCAGAAAGGCCCATCGGGTTTGTTTCACGCACGCTCACAGCTGCGGAAAAGAACTATTCACAGCTTGATAAAGAGGGGTTGGCCCTTATATTTGGAGTAAAGAAATTCCATAAATACATATATGGGAGGAAGTTTGTAATCAGTACTGACCACAAGCCTCTTATTAGCTTACTGAATGGGATGAAAGCGGTGCCTCAAATGGCATCACAGAGAATAATGAGATGGGCAGTAATACTAAGAGCCTATGAATATGTGATCACGTACAGAGCCGGCAAGGAAAACGGGAACGCAGATGCTCTCAGCCGCCTGCCCCTCTCAAAATCTCCTCGCAGTACTTCCCCTGAGGAGCACGTCCTGATGCTAGATCAGGAGATCAGTCCCCTGATGACTTCAGTGCAAATCCAGGGCTGGACAGCCAAGGACCCCGTTTTGTCAAGGGTCTGTGAGTATGTGTTGAAAGGCTGGCCAGATCACCGTGAGGGACCGGAGTTCGCGCCGTACAGACAGAGATAGCACGAGCTCAGTGTCCAAGATGGATGTGTGCTATGGGGAGCACGCATCATAGTCCCAGAGCAGGGACGCTCTACTTTGATGGAACAGTTGCATCAATCGCACCCAGGAATGACTAGAATGAAAGGACTGGCTAGGAGCTACCTGTGGTGGCCTAACTTGGATGCTGAAATTGAGTCAACGGTAAAGTCATGCACTATATGTCAGGAACAGAGGAAAGCACCTGCCGGGGCACCACTCCATCCCTGGGAGTGGCCCAGCAAACCCTGGAGGAGAATTCACATAGACTATGCGGGACCTTTTATGGGCAAAATGTTTTTGGTGCTGGTTGACGCTCACTCAAAGTGGATCGACGTTTATCCAGTGAGCTCTGCAGCGACTGATGCCACACTGAATTGTCTCAGGAACAGCTTCAGCACGCATGGTATTCCAGAAATGATTGTATCCGACAATGCACAGTGTTTTGTTAGTGAAGGGAGCAAAGAATTCATGGTAAGGAATGGAATCACACATGTCACCTCGGCTCCATATCACCCAGCCTCAAATGGGTTAGCCGAGCGAGCCGTGCAGACTTTTAAGGAGCTCATGAGGAAGAGCTCAGGTGACACCCTGGAGACCAAGCTCAATAGAGCCTTGTTTAGTTATCGTATAACACCCCAAGCTACCACGAGGCTTTCTCCGGCTGAGTTGATGATGGGGAGAAAGTTGCGGTGCACGTTAGACCTGATACACCCAGATCTCAAAAGCAAGGTTGAGACAAAACAAACAAACCAAAAAGCGTACCATGACAAACATACTAAAGCTCGCCATTTTGCCATAGGGGACTCTGTGTACACCCGGAACTTCGGTTATGGACCGAAATGGATACCAGGACTAATCCAGGACATTACAGGACCTGTGTCGTACTCCGTGTTACTAGGGGATGGTCGAGGGGTTTGTCGGCATGTGGATCAACTTTTCAGCCGGCAGCAGGGGGAACTGCCTCAGATGGAACAAAGGGCAGTAGAGGAGGCTGTTCCAGGACCCAGCATGGCTTATAAGGTGCCAGTGGACACTGGTACTGCCAGGCCACAGCGGGACAGAGTAAAACCAACATCAGAGACTACTCCAATCTCAAGTGCGAATGAATCTGAGAATCCACCACAAGTGGAATTAAGACGTTCACAAAGGATTCGCAAGCAACCAGAAAGACTTATACAAACCTGTTAAATTAGTCAGGGGTTAACCATGGTTAGAGCATACTGGTTAATTAAAGCGTGGTACCTAGTAAGGGTTATTGTTTAAGAATTGCATACGGCAATCTTAAGGGGGGAGGAGTGTAGTAACCTGGGAGGTTATGAGTAGCCTGATCCACCAGGTGGTGCTGTGGCAATTGCTCTCCTGAGTTAAGTCTGATCTGTACTGTGGTACTCTTTGTTTTTGCTGCCTCATGGCAGAAGCTTTTATGTGCAAGTGTTGGTTAAACCATGTTACGGAGTTAACCGGTGTCCGTCTCCATCTATGGCCACCTCAAGATACCACATGACCAGTAAGCCATCTGCAAACAGAAGGGGAGAACAAATGTTACGAGACCCATGGACTACAATAATTTCAGAGAGCAGACTGTAGGTATTTTAGGTGCCCGGACAAATATGCAGTACAGTTTTGCAAGAGTCTCCCAACTCAATGTTGCCTGCTGTGTTCTGCATAATATCACTACTGAAAAGATTAGGATAGTACTTCCTGAAGCTGAAGGCGATGAAGAAGAAGGTCCTGAATCCCCATATCAGGAGGCGGGTACACAGCAAAGAGAGAAGGTGGGTCTGTAACATCCTCCAGTTCTAATGAAGGGTCCATGCAGGAACTGTCAACTTACCTGTTCTCTACACAGATGCTGCTGGACCTGCTGAATGTTTTCAGCATTTGCTGTTTTTGTTTTACTGGAGGAGGTGGAGCCATGGAGTCTTCAGCCAGAGAAAGTGTTTAGTTACAAAGAACAATTTAGCATTATTTGGTAACTAATCAAATTACATAGAATTTGTAGCCCAGAAACAGGCCATTCAGCCCAACTGGTCTATGCCGGTGTTTATCCTCCACACAAGCTTCCTCCCACCCTACTTCATCAAATCTCCACGTGTGTTTATCTAACTTTCCCTTAAAGGCATATATGATATTCACTCAACTATACCGTGTGGTAGCAACCTCCGCATTCTAACCACTCTATGGATAAAGAAGTTACTCCTGAATTCTTTATTGGATTGGCTCCCAATTAAGCAACACCTCGATTTTAAAATTCTCATCCTTGCTTTTAAATCCCTCCATGGCCTTGCCCCTCCTTATCTTTGTAATCTCCTCCAGCCCTATAATCGCCCCATGACCTCTGCGCTACGCCTATTCTCCCTTTTGAACATTCCCGATTTTAAATGCTCCACCATTGGCGGTTGTGCCTTCAGCTGCCAAGGCCCTAAGTTCTGGAATTTCCTCCCTAAATCGCTCCACCTCTCTACCTCTCTTTTCTCCTTTAAGATGCTCCTTAAAACCTACCTCTTTGACCAAGCGTTTGGTCTTCTGCCCTACATGTTATATGGCTCAGTGTCAAATTTTTTTTGTTGATAACACTCCTGTGAAGCACCTTGGGACGTTTTATTACATTAAAGGCACTATATAAATATAAGTTGTTGCTGTTGATTAGTGGCTATCTTATATTTATGTCCCCAAGTTTTGGACTCCCTACAAGTGGAAACATCTTCTCTATGTCTAGCCTATCAAACTCCTTCATAATTTTAAAGACATTATTGTTGTTATTATGGTTTGAGCTATCTCAAGAAAGTTGGCAATGGTGGGAGTTTTTTTGACCAAGAAAAAAGCCGTATCAATTTAGGAAAACATCAACTTGCTGTCGCTCTTCTTTCCATCTCCCATTTATTGCTACACTGTCACAAATTAAATTTTACATGTGGCCAAATATTGTCAATACCACACACTCTCGAGTGATGATTAAACTAAAATCAAATTTTGCTCAAGATTATGCGATGGCTGGAAACAGCAGTATAATACAGTTATGATTTGGACTGTCCTTCATTTTACTAGATTTTTTTTTTCCAAATAAATTAAGGTAAAATACTATGCTTGCTAATAGTATATTGTGAGTTCCTACACTTTATTTTATCTATGAAAAAGTGCTTAAAAGTGTATGTTATACAATGTTAAGTGCTGTTGTAAATCTAATGCTTACTTTCTATTTTTGTAGTGAATCTGGTGTTTAACAATCTGTTGCCGTGTAGAAGGTTAAGAACATATTTAAGTCTAATGAAGTGAGATGAGCACCATCGTAGCTGTTATTTACATAATTAGTGCATGAGTTTCATCTAGTGCTATTGATGAGGTTAGCGATTTATGCTCGACTGTGTGCCACTGTAACTACATATAATACTTCTTTATATTATGTTACTGGATTGATAATCCAGAGAACATGTGTTCAAATCCCACCATGGCAATTTGAGAATTTGAATTCAATTTATAAACAAACATCTGGTACCAGTAAAAGTGACTATGAAGCTGTCTGATTGTCGTAAAAAAAACAGTGCCCAGTAGAGAAGGGAAGCTGCCGTCCTTACCTGGTCTGGCCTATATGTGACTCCAATCCCACACCAACATGGTTGACTCTTAACTGCCTTCTGAAGTGGCCCAGCAAGCCAATCAGTTGTATTAAACTGCTAGAAAGGAACAAAAGAATAATACTGGATGGACCACTCTGCTGCGATCAAATTGACACAACAAAGGCACATGCAGCCTAATTGATCCTGCGAAGTCCTCCTCACTAACATCAGGGGATGTTAATGTTGGGAGAGCTGTCTCACAGATGAATCAAGCAACAGCCTGACATTGTCATATCAGCAGAATCATACTTACCAACAAACGTCCCAGACTCCTCCATCACCAACCCTGGGTATGACCTGTCCCATCGGCAGGCCAGACCTACCAGAGGTGGGGCACACTGGTATACATTTCGGTGAGTTACCCTGGGAGTCCTCAAGTTGACTTTGGACCCCATGAAGTCTCATGGTATGAGGTCAAACATGGGCATGGAAACCGCCTGCTGATTACCACATACCACCCTCCCTTAGCTGATGATCAGTGCTCCTCCATGTTGAACACCACTTGGAGGAAGTGCTGAGGGTAGAAAAGGCACAGAATGTACTCGGAGTGGGGGATTTCACAGTCTATCACCAAGAGTGGCTGGGTAGTACCACTGCTGACTGAGCTGACCAAGTCCTGAAGGACCACTTCCATCATGTTGTGTCACACTACCACCATGCTAAGTGGGATAGATTAAGAACTGATCTAGCAGCTCACAACTGGGCATCCATGAGGCACTGTGGGCCATCAGCAGCAGGAGAATTGTATACCACCACAATCTGTAACCTCATGGCCCAGCATATCTGTCACTCTTCCATCACTATTAAGCCAGATGACCAATCCCGATTCAATGAGGAGTGTAGAAGGGCAGCTCCATGAACATCCCCATCCTCAATGGCGGAGTGCAGCATGTGAGTGCAAAAAACGAGGCTGAAATGTTTGCAGCTATCTTCAGCCAGAGGGGCCGAGTGGATGATCATTCTCAGTCTCCAACTGAGGTTCCACCATCATCAATGATAGTCTTCCACCAGTTCAATTTATTCCACGTGACATCAAGAAACAGCTGAGTGCAGTGCTTAGTTCAGACCATTGGGATGGTGAGGCACGTGTTCTTTCTGGCGTAGAGAACCTCTGTGATGTCCTGGTTACAGTGATGCACAGCAAACTGGGAGATGTTGCTGATGTCACCTGCTGCAGCCTGGAAGGAGCCTGTTGCTTAAAAATTAAGGGCCACTGTGACCTTAACAGTAACAGGCAGTACTGTCCATTTTCTGGTTTGAGGCTCAAGTTGTGGATGCAGCAGGTGGCATAGCTCGGTGATGGCTTCCTTGGTGAACCCCTGACATATTGCTCCTCAGTGAAGTTGAGGTAGCAGAGATGCCCCACGAAGTCCCACTGTGGATATAGCCTCCTGTGCAGTGCTAACCCTCCTCCCAACTTCTCCTGGCTGCTCCTGCTCTTCCCCTGTCTTCTTAAGTGCTCCCCCTCATCCTCCAGCCCCAATGGCAAACCTTACCAGACCACCCATGATTGCAGTAAAACTGACAAAAGCAGCCCAGCACCAGCAAAAACTTGTTTGCAAAAGTCAGATTCCAGTTGTAGAGAAAATAGGCTAAAAAAAACATCCAGAAGTTATCCAGCAGCTTAAAAGGAGAAACTAGCAAGTAACCTCTATGGAGGTGATGAGCCCTTTAAGTAGCGTTGCTGCAGGGTCCTTGCTACCAGTTAGCGTCATGCTTTGCTGAGTGAGTTGATCACCTGGCAAGTCAGGTGCTGGGGAAGCCCAATTTCACAAAAGGGTCCTACAACAAGCACAGGTCCCTTATTTAAAAATTAAACGAGCCATTATTCCGGAATGTGCCCATGGCGCCTACGGAGATGACCGATCCAATCTTCCTGTCACAGATGCATCTGTCCATGACCGTATTGGTAGCAGTGACCACCGCACAGTTATTGTGCAGACAAAGTCCCGTCTTCACACCGAGGACACCCTCCATCGTGTTGTGTGGCATTACCACCGTGCTAAATGGAATAGATTCAGAACAGATCTAGCAGCTTAAAACTGGGCATCCATGAGGTGCTGTGGGCCATCAGCAGCAGCAGAATTGTATTCCACCACAATCTGTAACCTCATGGCCCAGCATAGCCCTCACTCTACTATTACAATCAAGCCAGGGGACCAACCCTGATTCAATAAGGACTGTAGAAGAGCATGCCAAGAGCAGCACCAGGCATACCTAAAAATCAGGTGCCAACCTGGGGAAGCTGTAACACAGGACTACATGCATGCTAAAAAGCAGAAGCAGCATGCTATAGCCAGGGCTAAGCGATCCCACAATCAACAGATCAGATCAGAGCTCTGCAGTCCTGCCACATCCAGTTGTGAATGGTGGTGGACCATTAAACAACTAACGGGAGGAGGAGGCTCCATGAATATCCCCATCCTCAATGATGGTGGAGCCCAGCACATGAGTTCAAAAGACAAGGCTGAAGCATTTGCAACCATCTTCAGCCAGAAGTGTCAAGTAGATGATACATACCTCCTGAGTCCCCACCATCACAGAAGCCAGTCTTCAGCCAATTCGATTCACTCCACGTGACATCAAGAACCAGCTGAGCACACTGGATACAGCAAAGGCTATGGGCCCTGACAACATCCTGGCTATTGTGCTGAAGACTTGTGCTACAGAACTAGCCGCACCTCTAGCCAAGCTGTTCCAGTACAGCTACAACACTGGCATCTATCCGACAATGTGGAAAACTGCCCAGGTATGTCCTGCCCACAAAAAGCAGGACAAATCCAATCCGGCCAATTACCGCCCCATCAGTCTACTCTCAATCATCAGCAAAGTGATGGAAGGTGTCATCAACAGTGCTATCAAGCGGCACTTACTCACCAATAACCTGCTTACTGATGCCCAGTTTGGGTTCCGCCAAGACCACTCAGCTCCTGACCTCATTACAGCCTTGGTCCAAACATGGACAAAGGAGCTGAATTCCAGAGGTGAGGTGAGAGTGACTGCCCTTGACATCAAGGCAGCATTTGACTGAGTGTGGTATGAAGGAGCCCTAGTAAAACTGAAGTCAATGGGAATCGGGGGAAAAACTCTCCACAGGGTAGAGTCATACCTAGCACAAAGGAAGATGGTTGTGGTGATTGAAGGTCAATCATCACAACCCCAGGACATCGCTGCAGGAGTTCCTCAGGGCAGTGTCTTAGGGCCAACCATCTTCAGCTGCTTCATCAATGACCTTCCCTCCAACATAAGGTCAGAAATGGGGATGTTCGTTGATGACTGCAGTGTTCAGTGCCATTCACAACTCCTCAGATAATGAAGTAGTCCATGCCCGCATGCAACAAGACCTGGACGACGATCAGGCTTGGGTTGATAAGTGGCAGGTAACATTCACGTCACAGAAGTGCCAGGCAATGACTATCTCCAACAAGCGAGAGTCTAACCACCGCCCCTTGACATTCAATGGCATTACCATTGCCGAATCCCCCACCATCAACATCCTGGGGGTCACCATTGACCAGAAACTTAACTGTACCAGCCACATAAATACTGTGGCAACAAGAGCAGGTCAGAGGCTAGGTATCCTGTGGTGATTGTCTCACCTCCTGACTCCCCAAAGGCTTTCTACCTTTGGCACAAGTAAGGATTGTGATGGAATACTCTCCACTTGCCTGGATGAGTGCAGCTCCAACAATACTCAAGAAGCTCAACACCATCCAGGACAAAGCAGCTCACTTGATTGGCACCCCATTTACCACCTTAAACATTCACTCCCTCCACCACTGGCGTACCGTGGCTGCAGTGTGTAACATCTACAAGATGCATTGCAGCAACTTGCCAAGGCTCCTTTGACAGCACCTCCCAAGTCCGCGACCTCTTTCACCCAGAAGGACAAGGGCAGCAGGCGCATGGGAACACCACCAACTCCAAGTCACACACCATCCTGACTTGGAAGTATATCGCCGATCCTTCATCGTCGCTGGGTCAAAATCCTGGAACTCCCTACCTAACAGCACTGTGGGAGTACCTTCAACACATAGACTGCAGCGGTTCAAGAAGACAGCTCATCACCACCTTCTCGAGGGCAATTAGGGATGGGCAATAAATGCTGGCCTTGCCAGCGACGTCCACATCCCATAAACAAATTTTAAAAAAATATGGCAGGCGACACACTTCCAGTGCAGAATGAGTGTGTGCGTGCTGCCCACCATATCAGACTCTTAGGCGTCCGCTTTACACCTGTAAAACAGGCGCAATGCGATCGAAATTCGAGGCCAAGATCTTTATTTGACCTTTCCTCACTGGCCCTTTATATTGATTACTTGACTTGTGCAAGTATATTGACAGTCAGACATTGAAACTGTAGAAACACTATTGTGCTGCTGAATAAGATGCCCGTTTTATGCTCTGGTGCACAAAATCATTAATAAAATGCTAATTGTAATTGTAGAATTTATCCTGCGATTCTCCCAAGACTGCATCAAATGTAAACATTTCAGCTTCATCTCATCCTTGTGTCACAGTTCTGAAGGATGGTTTTGTGGTGAGTAATTAGTTTTCTGACTTTGAACTTGTGTTAGGACTGTAGAATTACCTCATGGCGAATGCATATATTTTCTGAGTCATGGCAGCTCAAGTCTCGGAAGATTGATTCATTGATTTTATTAAAAATGATACATTTAATGCCAAATTTGAAACTTTCTGTGGCAATAGTAAATTCTGTAAAAATTGCAGCCATGATGTACCTCAAAATGTGTAGATTAGAAAGTTACCTAGACTGAATCAATTTATGCCAAAGGCGAATTGTAAGCTGCAGATTTTGCATTGTTTTGCTCTCTTGGATTTAGTGCTTTTCTGATTGACCTGAAAATGCTTAGTCACCAGAAACCCAGAGGAATGCACAAGAATTTTAACAACTAAAATGAATCTGGTCAAACAGCAGAATATATGAAGTTAAAATATTTCTTTACTAATATCAGGGCAGTAAAAAAAAAACTGGGAATAGCTTGTGCAGCCATCTAGGGTACTGTCCTTGACCTTTTTAAAGAGCAGATTGTGAATCTAACGTGGGTGACAGGTTCACTGCTGTCAAAGGCTATGCAGGGCCACACGTCAAATGAAATGTAGCTGCCTCATTCTTGGTCAACCAGAAGGGGACAGAGATAAAGGGAAAGGTTAGCTAATTTTGCTTAAGTACCACAAATGTTGAACGAGATACCTGCGTGCTTGTTTGCTGTTTCTCTGTCATTCTCTGTTCCTGTATGTTATGGTTTCAAATTTGTCATAAGCAGTCCTGGTACAGACTTTTTTTTAAAATTCTCTCTTCAGTGATATCATTCACTAGTTGTGGGCAATGCTCCCAAATCATGATATTGGAGTGGAACTTCACTAACGAAGGAATTTAACAGAAAATGCGTGAGCCCAAGCTGTCTGTAGCAGGCTGTTTGAAAGCACAGAACACAGCATTAAGGGAGAGCTGAAGGATTAATTATATTTACAGATTTCTCCCTCTGTTTAGGACGATGTGACAATACACTTCCTCTTTAATTTCACAGTATTGCCGATGGAAGCAACTATATGAAATGAAGACCCTTGCAGCACAATGTATGGTCTCATGGGATTACTTGGATTAAAAAACAAGCTTAATAATAAGGTGCAGCCTGAAGCTTCTGAAACCAGAATTGTATCTCATATTGACCTTTGTTGTTACTAAGAGCACAGGAAAATTTGGAGAAGTTGTACTAGGGTGCCCATGGGCAAGTTGCAGATTTTCCATTGCTGAATGTCTATTCCAACAATCCTGAATCAATGAGTGATGGTTAACTGAACTTACCTTCTGGATACAAAGAACAATCTTGCAAGGAATAATCCCCATTTAGGAGACTACCATAGGCAGGAGAAACATTCTGCTAAATTATACAGTTTGTATTCTGTATGGATTATTTTGGACTGATGAAGAACTAGGAAATGCACCTCTTTTCCTGTTCTTGGCATAAAAATGGAGATCTGAGTTAACTGCTAGAAACTTGGCTCCACAGCTGCTTAAGGTATTGCATAACTGAACCGTACAGATCAGGTTTTAATCCCTGGTTTGTGTTGTTAGCTAATCACAGTGGGGGTGGTGATAGGGAGGCTACAATTCACCTCAGCACATTTGGGTTAGGGAGGGAAAGTTGGTTAGGGTTCCTGCTCCTGATCAATATCTGACAGCCTCTGTATGTGCATGTGTGAATGTTGGGCAAAGACAGAATCAGGCTCGGCTGTGATGTCTTTTTCAAAATTCATTCATGGGATGTGGGCGTCACTGGAAAGGCCAGCATTTATTGACCATCCCTATATCATGTGCTGCATAATCTCCGATGTTAAATAGTCTGCAGACTCTCACTGGCAAGGCTCGTTTGAATGAGATACTGGAGGGTGACTAGCGCCTGTGAAACTGTAAGCTAACAAGGAATCTATGCTCTGAGGGGAGGAGAGAAGAAAATTTGTCTAAAAAGGCGGGGGAAAAATCTTTAAAAAAACATTAAAAAATAGCACTTTTGACATGCCTCTTCAGCGTTCGTATTGGAGCGGACTGATGACAGTCCAGCGTTTTAGTGAGTGGGGTCTGATATGAAGTTGGCAATATTTATCAAGTCTACTGTGACACTGGAATTCAGTCAGCCACACAGTGCTATTATATTCTGTCATTAACTCAGTGGAACATTCACATTGCTAATGATGACAAGTGGAACTGAGCTTTCTTGAGGGCTCCGATTCTAACTTTCTAACATGGTTAACCTTTCCCCTAGTATAGATTCTGCAGCACATGATACAAGTCTTCATTGATTCGCATCTGTATCGGCCACAATTTTATATTCCAAACAGGTAATCAGTGCACCATTATTCTTGTAACTAACACAACAATCACCGCATTCCAATTTTTACGTTGCCCAAACTCTGAATTATAGTCAATCGTTTTCCTTGAGCCATAGTTTAGGGTATTGGACCAAAGCAGAAAGTACTGCAAATACACATCAGGTCTGTACATATGAGGAAAAAGTAAAGTAACATTTTGAGTGTAACATAAGAAGTGTTCTTCGTGAATTGTGCTTGACTAATCTGCTGGAATTTTTTTGAGGATGTAACTGGTAGAATAGATAAGGGAGAACCAGCGGATGTGGTGTATTTGGACTTTAAGAAGGCTTTCGATAAGGTCCCGCATAAGAGATTGGTGTGCAAAGTTAAAGCACATGGGATTGGGGGGTAAGGTACTGACTTGGATAGAGAACTGTTTGGCAGACAGGAAGCAAAGAGTTGGAATAAACGGGTCTTTTTCCGAGTGGCAGGCTGTGACTAGTGGGGTACTGCAGGGATCGGTGCTAGGACCCCAGCTATTCACAATATATATTAATGATCTAGACGAGGGAACTAGATGTAATATCTCCAAGTTTGCAGATGACACAAAGCTGGATGGGCGTGTATGTTGTGAGGAGGATGCTGAGAAACTCCAGTATGATTTGGACAGGTTGGGCGATTGGGCAGATGCATGGCAGATGCAGTATAACGTGGATAAATGCGAGGTTATCCACTTTGGTGGCAAAAACAGGAAGGCAGATTATTATCTGAATGGCAATAGATTGGGAGAAGGGGAAGTGCAACGAGACCTGGGTATCCTTGTACACTTGTCGCTGAAGGTAAGCATGCAGGTGCAACAGGTGGTTAAGAAGGCAAATGGTATGTTGGCCTTCATAGCGAGAGGATTCGAGTACAGGAGCAAGAATGTCTTGCTGCAGTTGTACAGGGCCTTGGTGATACCACACCTTGAGTATTGTGTGCAGTTTTGGTCACCTTATCTGAGGAAGGATGTTCTTGCCATGGAGGGAGTGCAGCAAAGATTCACCAGACTGATACCTGGGATGGCAGGATTGACGTATGAGGAGAGATTGGGTCGATTGGGCTTATATTCGCTAGAGTTTAGAAGAATGAGAGGGGATCTCATTGAAACTTATAAAATTCTAACAGAACTAGACAGACTAGATGCAGGAAGGATGTTCCTGATAGCGGGGGAATCCAGAACCGGGGTCACAGTCTAAAGATAAGGGGTAAGCCATTTAGGACAGAGATGAGGAGGAATTTCTTCACCCAGAGAGTGGTGAACTTGTGGAATTCTCTACCACAAAAGGCAGTTGAGGCCAATTCATTAAATATATTCAAGAAGGAGTTAGATATATTTCTTAAGGCTAAAGGGATCAAGGGATATTGGGAGAAAGCAGGGACAGGGTACTGAATTTGGATGATCAGCCATGATCTCATTAAATGGCAGAGCAGGCTCGGGGGGCCGAATGGCCTACTCCTACTCCTATCTTCTATGTTTCTATATTTCCAGCATTTTCTGTTTTTACTTCCAATTTCCTGCTTTGCAGTTTTTTTTTCTTTTTATCTCTATTGGACCTAAGCTATATATTACAGAGGCTGGAGCAGAATCTCTATTGCATAGCTGAACTGCAAGAAAAAAAGATAATTTAACATTGTACAGTCTATTTTTGATAATCTGAATTCTTTTTCTGCAGTAAAAGAATGGAGTTAATTCAAATTAAGCAATTTCATATTAAATGGGATAGACTGTAATCCTCGTTACATCTTGGTTCCTTCTAGAAAATTTTGCCTGGGCACCGCCTACCACCACTTGTCCAGTTGACCAATCAGACTTTGCCAGAGCAGTCATTCAGTAATTCGCATCCCTCCACAGCAAGCTTGTCCAAAGTTCATCATTGTATTTTTATTATAGAGAATGATAATGTTAAATTTTTTTGTGATACAATTGTAAAATAAATGCCTGACAAAATATTTTATTCTTTCCACTTTTTATAAAATTGTACTCTTTTGCTTTACAAGGATAACAATCTTGGGTGAGAAAGTAACTTTTACCTTTCCGCTCATTCCAATGAAAAATTTAAGTTTAATTTTTTGCACTAAATTATCACAACTTCAAGCAAACACTTGCCTCGGGTCCTTGTTTGAGATTCTTGTGATTACAGCTTCTACGTTCCAGCACTGCCCCCCAACATCTGTGATAGAAGTGTAAGCTGACTCCCTGATCCAATATTCTGTACCTGTAAAGGGTAGTGCAGCTAACATTGAGTGACAGGAGTATTAACATTGTGAAGGTCAATCAGAACACCACATAGATAGACCAGATGCTGCAGGTAAATGTTGACACTTTTCAAGTGGGTTTACTCATTGACAAAGACTGACATAGGAGTTTTTGATGTATTTTGAAATGAAGTGTTGCAACCCATTCAGCATTTTTAATATACAATAGATGTATTTTAGATATAACCACAGGATAAATTATAAGTGTAGAGTCCCATTGGTTCTCAGCCTGCGGCCATGGCTGTACTTTTATCATTATTGTATATACTGGCTCAAATCTCAGGATCACAAATGCATCTATAATTCATCCATTGCCTTACCTGGTTTTGTATGTCAGATTCAATGTTTCAAAATTCCTCCTGGAAGAATGCATCTTCCATTTTATGTGTTACAACATATTTATTAATACTATGCAGCAACTAAAGTATTTAGCTAAAATTAATTGGGAATAAATATAATTAAAATATTTACAATCATCAGAACTACAGGATGACTGACAGATCTGAGGACCAAAGTGAAATGGCCACAAAACAAGTGTTTTAGACAATTGAAAGTAACAGATAATTTAGAGAGTTTTGATTCAAAATCCTTAATTTTTCATTAGAAGGCACAGCAAGTAAAACATTGCAAGATTATTTTCCATAAAACATGCTTCATATATCTCTGTTTGAACGACCTTTTTGCAAGCTATTTCCAGCTCAAAAGACAAATATTCACATGAAAACTTCATTTTTTAAAAACTATTTTTGCCATTCAATTCTGACATTGGTGACTTGCAGAAAATAACAAAGCAGATGTTGTTAGCGAAGCCGTTTAGGAGACTAAATCAAAATAACTTAAAGAGCTGCATACCAATATACAAACAAATGTGAGCCTATTATTTACACTGCCAAAATGAAAACCAGGAAGATCAAAAGTCTTTGTATGGAGAAATCAGACCTAGAGCAAGAATAACATTGGACAAGTATTTTACCAGTAAGTTTATTCATTACATTGCTTATTTTGTCTGCAATGCGTCTTTTGCCTTTGTGGCCATTGCTGGTTTGATACCTGTGTTTAACAATGTGCAATAAGGAAGAAGCAGTTTAATATGTAATGTAATGTTGAGCCTGTTGCGGGTAGTTTCACGGCATACTTTAAACATCGACTTGTTTCTGCTGACTCAGTGACTGAGGAGATGGGTTACAATATATGGATATTTTGTATATCTTATTTTGTATTGATCTTTTTCTCTTTGAATAAGCCATTGCTGGGGCCATTGCTAATAAGTTCTAGTTCATACTTAGAGATACATACATTCTAGTACACACTTGGAGTACTGCGTACAATCTTGGTCGCCATATTATAAAAAGGATATAGAGGCACTGTAGAGGGTGCAAAAAAGATTTAGAAGGAGGATACCAGAAATGTGAGGGTATACCCATCAGGAAAGGATGAACAGGCTGGGTCTCTTTTCTCAAAAAGAGAAGGCTGAGGGGTGACCTAATAGACGTCTTTAAAATTATGAAAGGTTTTGATAGAGTAGATACAGAGAGAGTGTTTCCACTTGTGGGGAAAAGCAAAACTAGAGGCCATCAATATAAGATAGTCACCAAGAAATCAAATAGAGAATTCAGAAGGAACTTCTTTACCCAGAGAGTGGTGAGAACGTGGAACTCACTACCACAGGGAGTGGTTGAAGCGAATAGTATAGATGCATTTAAGGGGAGGCTAGATAAGCATACGAGGGATAAGGGAATCGAGGGTTATGCTGGTAGAGTTAGATGAGGAAAGACGGGAGGAGGCTCAAGTGGAGCATAAATGCCAGCATGGACTGGGTGGGCCGAATGGCCTGTTTCTGTGCAGTATATCCTCTGTAATACTGGGGTAGGATATCTGTCTTATTCCATCACTTCTCAGAGCAGAAATGCAATTAAATTCCAACAGGATTTAAGTTCTGATCCAGCACATCTGCATCACTTGCCCCCTTTTCCTCATCAGCACACGTGAACTTGTTCCTCTTTAGGAAAACTGAAAGATAATCTAGGGTTTATCTTTTACTCGCGATAATATTCCTGTGTTTGTAAGCCTGAAAGTAATGTTTCAAACATCCTGTATTTATTACTTCTGAGGCTTCTTTGGCCGTGAGGATGATTGGAAACCCATGGCTTTTGCAATCTACATAATTAATCTTTTGTGAACAGATGATCAGGGTAAGAAAGGCCTAATTCAACTTATTTTGACCATTTCTGTTAATTCCAATAGGGTAATGCTTTTTCAAATCATGCCTGGTTTGGAACTTATAGAAGGCTTTTTTATGCACTATGAAAGGGTATTTCTGGGTTCAAAACAAACCATTTGAAACTGCCAGTTTATTACATTTAATGAATGAATTGCAGAATTGAATACCTTTTCTGTATTATCATTGAAATACCAAGATTAATTTATCTCCATGATTCAAATTTGTATTTATTGATGCAATTGACGGTTAAAGCAATTTGAGCACAAAAACAACTGCAGCCTTTAAATGCGCATGACTTGAATTTTGAGAGAGGTGCAAAGCAACAAAAGAATGGGAAGGATGTTAAGAAATGCATTATCCATGAAATAAATCTAGGATGACTTGTCTGATAAATCAAAGAAACTGATATAATTAATGGTGCGCATTGGCACTGCAAACCAATCTGGGCAGACTAGCAACAGAATCTTAAACACGAGTGAATGGATTTAAGCTGCTCCAAATATAAAAGCTCAGTTGAGGAAAACACAAGTCATGTTTTTTAATTTGTTTTTATTTTAAAAGAAAATTAATATTTGTGATGTGAGCATTCAGAATTTTGATTTTGCTGCCACATTCAAAAATATATTTTCTTCCCCCGTTCTTCTAGGTTACCTGATACTGTACGTGCTGGTTAAAGTGTTTCCAAGCCTCTAACAATGCTGTTCTGAAGTAGTGAAATATGACATTTTCAGAACCTTGTATACCTAATTGGAAGCATGGTAAATATCCTTATGGGAAGATACTGTAGCAAACCGGGTAATCACATATGCTCTGAGATCCATGAAACCTGCAAACAAAAATGTCATTTTGTAGCTCTGCCCTGCTTCTATTAAATGGGCGACAGGATCACTGCAGTATAGCCGGTTTATTAACTTGAAGAAATGCAGCAACAACTTAAGTTGATAACTTGTACCTGCTTTTGACCTGTGCAAGTCAGCCACACTAAGTATCTAGCGATTTGCTGGCTTCTTGTGCTTTGCTCAGATAAAATATCCGCTCCTGCTCACACCCATCCATAGAGCTCCACTCAGCAGCATCCAAATACCAAAAGGATGATGAGACAGTCAGCTCGTTGTTGGCATCAAAAGCTTGTTTTGCATTGGCTACAGTTATAATGCAACTGATGCGAAGCTAATTTAGTGTGAGGCTGTTTCCTTAATTGGTCTCATATGGTTGAGATCGATGAGTATAACTAGCTCTTATGCTAATTATATTGAAGATATACAACAATAAGTAATTTCTAAAGGACTTTGCTTGTAGAGAGAAACATCTCAAAGTACTTGTTGTATTGAAGCTATTCCGGAGACGTTACTTCTAATATCTGTTTTTTTTTATCATTTATTCAAGTACAACAGTACTTATACAGGTACAACTCATCAATTACAAAATAAATCCATTACATCCATTGACCACAATAAGAAAAGAATAAAGCCTTAAAAAACAGCTTTATGGTTAACAATATAAATGCAATTATAAATTTTTACAAATAAATCAATAATATTTACAGTACAAACTACAACTATTTCAATAAACCAAGAAAAAAAACCTGTATCGCGCCAGTCCTACTTAATATCTGGTTTTAGTATAATGATCCTGCTGACCAATGCATCTATCACTTATTTGATACATCTGTGGGTAGAACATTGGGTGTGATTGCAGTTGATGCCTGTGCTAATTTGGAAGGAGTCAGTAGCAGAAAAGTTGAGGGTGATGGTACTACTACTACTGGTCATGCGGTTCATATGTTACAAGTTGGCTAAAGACACAGCTCTGCAACTACTGTAGCATCCTTGTAGCTTGACAAATCTACTGGAATTTTTTGAGGATGTAACTGGTAAAATAGATAAGGGAGAACCAGTGAATGTGGTGTATTTGGACTTTCAGAAGACTTTCGATAAGGTCCCGCATAAGAGATTAGCATGCAAAATTAAGGCACATGGGATTGGGGGCAAGGTATTGACTTGGATAGAGAACTGGTTGGTGGACAGAAAGCAAAGAGTTGGAATAAACGGGTCGTTTTCCGAGTGGCAGGCAGTGACGAGTGGGGTACCGCAAGGATCGGTCCTAGGACCCCAGCTGTTCACAATATATATTAATGATCTGGACGAGGGAATTGGATGTAATATCTCCAAATTTGCAGATGACACAAAGCTGGGTGGGAGGGTATGCTGCGAGGAGGATGTCATGAAACTCCAGTACAATTTGGACAGGTTAGGTGATTGGGCAGAAACATGGCAAATGCACTATAATGTGGATAAATGTGAGGTTATCCACTTTGGTGGCAAAAACAGGAAGGCACATTATTATTTGAATGGCAATAGATTGGGAGAAGGGGAAGTGCAAAGAGACCTGGGTGTTCTTGTGCACCAGTCGCTGAAGGTAAGCATGCAGGTGCAGCAGGCAGTTAAGAAGGCAAATGGTATGTTGGCCTTCGTAGCAAGAGGGTTCGAGTACAGGAACAAGGATGTCTTGCTGCAGTTGTACAGGGCCTTGGTGAGACCGCACCTTGAGTATTGTGTGCAGTTTTGGTCGCCTTATCTGAGGAAGGACGTTCTTGCCATGGAAGGAGTGCAGTGAAGATTCACCAGGCTGATACCTGGGATGGCAGGAATGACGTATGAGGAGAGATTGTGTCGATTGGGCTTATACTCACTGGAGTTTAGAAGATTGAGAGGGGAGCTCATCGAAACCTATAAAATTCTGTCAGGCCTGGACAGACTAGATGCTGGAAGGATGTTCCCAATGGTCGGGGAGTCCAGAACCAGGGGTCATAGTCTAAGGATAAGGGGTAGGACATTTAGGACTGAAATGAGGAGGAATTTCTTCACCCAGAGAGTGGTGAACCTGTGGAATTCTCTGCCACAGAGGGCGGTGGAGGCCAGTTCATTAAATATATTCAAGAAAGAGTTGGATATATTTCTTAAGGCTAAAGGGATCAAGGGATATGGGGAGAAGGCAGGGACACGGTACTGAATTTGAATGATCAGCCATGATCTCATTAAATGGCGAAGCAGGCTCGAAGGGCCGAATGGCCTACTCCTGCTCCTATCTTCTATGTTTATGTCTATGTCTATGTCTATGTTTACTCAGAGCCTGCCAGGATCCTTGGGCATTGTCAGGTAGGTATACCAGGACCTGCAGATTCAGCTGGTGGTAAGTACGGGCAGTCCAGCTCTGGTGATAGCTGATCTCCCTGGTATGCCTTCTTTCAATAAGTGCTGCAATTGGGGCATTTTAAAAGCAATCCCCCTTGTTAATTTTGAATTAACTTGCCAATTGGGATGGAACTCTCTAGCTTGCAGGTAGACTTGTTATTGCTCCCTGAGCTGCAGTAAAAGTTTGTGTTCTAGATGCTCCAGATCCTCTCCTCTTTAGCAATCTTCCTGTTCTGTTGAACTCTTGTAAATGCTTCATTTGTAGTTGGTGATTCTGCAACAATATTCGTGTTCTTTTGTATTAACGTAGATATTTCCTATGTGTTTTGATATTAATTTCCCTATTTACATTCCAGTTAGATCCTCTAAAAGCAATATTCTAGGCGCACTTTTATGCATGAAGTCCAGTCTTGGTACCAGCCTGAGCCTGATGCCACCCCTTGTCACCCAGGTAGTCTGTAATAACAGTGGTGATAATGGTTTGTATCTATGATGATGTTTGTGTGTTTGTGGCTAACTGAGTAAAGTGAACTATGCACAGTGAAGGCTAAGTACAACATGCTAGATGTCTCCCTTCATTTGCTTGGAGTTGGTATTGTACTACACATAGATGAGAGACTGATACTACTATATTGTAATTGGGGCTATGTCAGTGCTAATGATATTCATTCTGCTGCACATGTGCAATGGGGCCCCAGGTGTGCAATCAAAAATAATATCAATGCACATTACCACTATAGGTTTACAACTGTAGACTTGACTTAATGGGCCAGTAATTCCTGTCCCAACGCATGAGTACGGTCGGGGTACTCACGCGTCTGGCCGGAGGAAATGCCGGTTTTCAGCATGCACAGCGCATGCGGGGAAAACCGGCATTTCCTGCCCTCTGAATGAAGGGGTTCAGAGGCAGAACGCGCGCGACTGCACAGGCAGCGTGTGCGCAGTCAAATTCCTTTTTTTTTTCAAAGTTGTGCGCGTATAAAGGCCTCCGGTCTTTACGCGTGGAAAAACAAGACGTAAGTATTTAGTTTTTCAGGTAAGTGGGCTTTTAGTACAATGTAGAATTTTTTTTCCACAGGTTTGTTATTTTTAAAGAATTTACAGGATGGTAAGTTTAGTTTTAGACCCTATTTTTTAAAAATTTATTTTTTTCAAAAAATTGATTAATTGTTTAAAACATTTTTAAAAACTTATTTATAGTTATTATAATCAGTGGGATGCTTTTTAAAATGTTATTTAAAGTTAAAGTAGTGGTTTGGCAGCCCATACTTTTCATGAGTTTGACAGCTCTTACTGTCAAACTCATGAATGAGTTTCCCCTCCCCTGATTGGCTGCACAGTGCTCACCTGATCCCAGCCGGCACATCGCACTAACTACGCCGCTGGATCAGGTTAGCACAGTGCGCCGACAGCTGAACCGGGCCTGTGACAGGAAATGCAAGCAGGCCTGGGCTTCAGATGTTGGCGCGCAGGGTGAGTGCAGATCGGGGGCTTGCACGCGCGGCAAGCCCCCGATCTAATTTCAGGGCCAATATTTGAGAGGTGGTTAATTTGGCAGATTGTGGATGTAATGAGAACTTTAAGCACTTCATAGTTCTACATTTTCCGAGACATTGGATCATAAAATGAAATATATCATTGTGACAAAATAGAAAGATTTCTGTATTTTATGTTATGTAAGATTTTAAGGTACATCTGATCTTAAAATAGATTGCATTTTTGTGTGGCACTGATGACCAATACATGTTCTGGTCAGACCTATCAACGTTTTCAAAGAGAAGCATCTATCTGTTATGGATTGGCTTTGTTCAGAAGTGAATCAAGTTTAGAAAATGGTTTGGTGGTTAGAGCAGCTCAATTAAAATGTTAATGGATGCAGATTGATTGACTGTGGTGCAGATACCCAATTCTATCTGAATGTGAGACGTTGGGAAATTCCATGATAAATGTGAAACTTCATGTAAGGGAAAAGTATGTGGAATTTCCTGAAATTAACAGCTTACATGGTTCAAGATATGTTAAACTTCAAGGTTGTTTATTTCAAAGAAGTGGCTGTGACATCGAGGATTTCTCCTTACATAAATAACAGCCCTGGTTGGTTATCTGTAGCTGGAGATCCACACTCTATGAATGAACTGTGATTTGCAGCATCCACATACAACATTACAGTGTGGAAATCTACAAAAACTTTGATCCAGAAGTTCTGCCATTTATCAAATGGAGTGAGAAATACACTCTCTATAAAGGATATTTTAACCCATTGTAGACTGATCCTAATTTTGTTTGTAAGTATTGTGCTGATTCAGAATCTTACTTTTTCTTTATCCTTATCTGTATTATTTAGCCTGTAAATGTTCCACCTTTCAGAAGAATGCAGCATCCAGTGTTAAATACTGCAACTGGGGATAATTGCTGATCCTGAGCGCATCACATACACAGCTCATATGATAGCGTGGGTTTCGGATCATTGGAGTCTCAGTCTGATTAGAAAACTGCCTTTTTTTCCCCATAGACAAAAGTGTTGAGGAAAAGCCTAAGCTCTAACAGTGCACAACGTGGTTAAACTCGTACGGTATCTGTGATTAAATGTTGTAAGATAACTCACCAAGATACTGCAATACTGAGAGGGGGGGTGGTGGAAACTGAAATGTGAATGAAAACTTGATTCATTTTTGTAGATTTGGGCTGCAGTTGTATTTCACCCACTGGTCTAAAACCAATTGCTGCCCAGTGCACAGCGCAGTTGGCAATGCAGTGCTTTGCCTTGAACAGTTAAAAAAAGTAATGTCTTGAGAGTGAGGACAAGTGCATCTGCTTTCTCAAAACCTTAAAGACTGCAGTAAATTTATAAAATTATATATTACACATGGTGTGAAACCCAAGGAATATGAGATGGTCTCCCCAAGGTGCGGCTTGCACCCCTTGTTTCAGGACATGCACAGTCGGATCCAGCTCCAATTCCAGTTATTCTGCCATTTTTGCATTCTTGTCCAGTCAAAACTGCTGCAAAGTAATATTCGAACTGCACACTTAAAATCTAAATAAAGGTTTTTACATCTTGTACACCTCAGAACACTCACTATTTCTAAATATAAAATGAACTGTGCCAAGTACTGATTTGTCAAATATTTCAGGTGAAGGCATAAAGAAAACCACCTATTTCATAGCTGACAAAATAGCTCATTGGTGAGGAGAATAAGACTTTAGGGTCAATTCTTAGAGAATTGTGATTTTAAAAAAATATTAATTGGAGAAGGGAAGAAAATATTTTCTGAAAGTACTTTAACATTTAAATTTTATTAATCATGTTTCTCTCAATTCAATGTTTACACACTTCCTTCCCAGAAGAGGATGTATCTATTTAACTTTGCAAGTATCTACTTTTTGTCAAGTGTGAGGACCTGGACTCAGTCTATACTTGATTATATCACTGCTACTGTTCCCTACAGTATATTTGAAAAAAAAACTTAAATGAAATTAAGAAATGGGTTCTAGAAGCTATAAAAGACATCCTGTAATCAAATATTGAGCTGAGCTGATGGTCTGGTCTGGCTGTCTCAATATCAGCATAGCTCCGATGATACTACGCATGAGGGAATTAGATAAAGTCAGTTCAGTGAAAAGCTAAATTGAAAGATGGGTACCATTGTTCTGGCAAGAATTTTGTATAATAAGGCAGATGGCCTATAGTTATTATCTTATATGGAACCGTTCTTCTGCAATGCCATTATTAAAGGATATGAGGACTATGACTGACATCCCAAGCCTCATTAAATTTCTAACACAACCAGATGTGGAGCTGAGCTTTTTGTAGAAGCTGAAAGAAAATTGATCAAAGTACTCAGTTTTTAAAAGAGATCAGTAATTCTGCCTTCATTACATTGATCAACATAACATTTTAAAAAATGTTTTCAGCTTCTGTATATTTGAAAATTGATAATGTATTACGGAGTACACTAACAAAACACTCTGATTTTATTTAAGTGCTCAAAATAACTGCAACAATTTAGTATTAATAAATTGGGGTCTCTGATGGCTGTACTTTAATGTATTATGGAATATAATATAATGACCTTTGCCTTTCCTTATTCAGCTTGATGTCTGACAGCCTTACCATAAAGTTCAAAACTATTTAGCCCTTGCAGTCTATGACGTTTCCACTATGAGTCAGTAAAGATCCTGCTTTCTTGTCTAAATATATTTCAGGGCACCAACTGACAAGATTTTGCATGAATTACTTTTAAGCTTTTTAATCTCCATCTGCAGAGCAGGAATTTTATCTCGTTATTCGGAAAGGAGGTGCCGAGCATGATGTACAATTTAAAGTATGGTTTTGCAGATCCTCAGAAATTGGATACCGTGATACGAGTAGCATTGTCGAGTGGTATAATCCTTCAGTTCATATCGTAGCTTTCTAACGATTTATTTAAATCTCTACATTTTTTATGTCTATATTGTGCATAGCATTGATTTTAATTAGATTTGGTATTATAGTATCTGTTCTGGCAGATAATATATTTCTGGATTAATTCATTTTAGTTACTAATTTTAAAAATCAGTCTTATTGTGTTTCTGTAGAATAGAAAGCAAAAACTCATCTGTTTTGATTAGTATGTCATGCTTCCAGTAAGTCTGTTGCCATTACCCTTTCATGCTGCCTTGTTAGTGTGGGATTTATCTTCAATCAGCAAGAATCCTCTAATTCTCTCCTACAGTCATAGGAGACCAATCAACTCAATTCAAGTCTTTGTGACTGTGACCATGGTAAACTATCCCTCCTCATCCTTCTTGGCCTGTCTGCAGCCTTTGACACGGTTGACCACACCATCCTCCTCCAACACCTCTTCTCCGTTATCTAGTTGGGTGAGACTGCCCTTGCCTGGTTCCATTCCTATCTATCGAGTTGTTCACCTGCAATGGCTTCTCTTCCTGCTCCCGCACCATTACCTCTGGAGTCCCCCAAGGATCTATCCTTGGTCCCCTCCTATTTCTCATCTATATGCTACCCCTCGGTGACATCATCCGAAACACGACATCAGGTTCTACATGTACACTGATAACACCCAGCTCTATCTCACCTACCACCTCTCTCAATCCCTCTACTGTCTTTGATTTGTCATACTGCTTGTCCGACATCCAGTACTGGATGAGCAGAAATTTCTTCCAACTAACTATTGGGACGACTGAAGCCATTGTTTCCGGTCTCTGCCACAAACTCCATTCCCTAGCCACGGACTCCATCCCTCTCCCTGGCAACTATCTGAGGCTGAGCCAGACTGTTCGCAATCTTGGTGTCGTATTTGACTCCGAGATGAGCTTCTGACCACGTATACCCTCCATCACTAAGACTGCCCACTTCCACCTCTATAACATCGCCTGACTCTGCCCCTGCTTCAGCTCATCTGCTGCTGAAACTCTCATCCATTCCTTTGTTACCTCTAGACTTGACTATTCCAATGCTTTCCTGTCCAGCCCCCCATCATCCACCCTAAATAAACTTGAGCTCATCCAAAAATCTGCTGCCCGTTAACTGACTCACACCAAGTCCCATTCACATATCACCCCTGTGCTCGCTGACCTACATTGGCTCCCGATCTGGCAAAGCCTCAATTATAAAATTCTCATCCTTGTTTTCAAATCCCTCTATGGCTCGCCCCTCCCCATCTCTGTAACCTCCTCCAGCCCTACAACCAATGTTTCCTTTAAGATGTGCAGCTGCGCAGTTCTCTGAAGGTCCCACGCAGCCGGTGAGACAGATTTCAAATAGAATAACTTCATTTGCGTGGTGTTTTGAATGGCTTGTCCAGCCCGTTAAAGGGGCTGTGCGGGCCAAAAAAAAATTAGAGGGAACGTTGCCTACAACCCTCTGAGATATCTGTACTCCTCCAATTCTGGTTTCTTGCGCATCCTCGATATTAATCACTCCACCCATGGCGGCCGTGACTTCAGCTGCCAAGCCCAAAGCTCTGGCATTCTCTCCCTAAATCTCTCCGCCTCTCTACCTCTCTCTCCTCCTTTAAGGCGCTCCTTAAAACCTACCTCTTTAATCAAGCTTTAGGTCATCTGTCTTAATATCTCCTTATGTAGCTTGGTGTCCAATTTTGTTTGATAATGCTGCTGTGAAGCATCTTAGGACATTTTACTACATTAAAGGCGCTATATAAATACAAGTTGTCATTACAATTGGCCTCAGCACCCTGGGCTAGGGAGGGGAAAATTACTCTTGCCTTCCTGTTGTCATGTTTGGTTGCTAATTTTTGTCAACATTTTACCATTATAAATTCCTAAGTCCTCATTTATAATGGGCTTTTCCAATGTAAAATTGTCACACTGAATTACACCCTCCTGATAATGATGGTGCTGTAGCATTTTAGTTTTACATCTACCAGCTTTTCCACCTGTACTGCAGAGAACCTTGTATGCTGTAACCAACACCTCTGCTTCCTAATTTGCTGATAGTTTGACTATTTAACTGCAAAATTATAAAATAAAAGTATTATTTTTACTATCTGTACTTTTTTTTACTCCTAAGATGTTTTTTTCAGATTTGAATCACCTTGATCATTTTCATTGTTTTTAACTGCCCGGTGCTATTTTCCAGATGACCTCCCAGTGCTTATTTATTTAATTGTCTGAGCTTTGGCCCGATGTGTTAATACCTGCCCGTAAATTTTTTCTTTTATTTCTTCCTCTGGCTTGATATTTTAATGGCTCCCTACTAGGTCACCAGGCAGCTTATTTTCAGTAACAGACTAGTGCGCTGATTTCTAGACCTCCCAATCCCAAACTATGGGCCCGATTTTGTGGATTGTGTGGGAAATGGTCGGATTCCCCGAATGTGGGGTTCTGACACACAAAAAAATGTGACAGCCAGCTGCATGCAATTTTCCCTCAAGTGGCCAATTAATTTCCAGGGTGTGGACAGCCTTGCTAATTGTCCATTTCTAGTCAGAAAGCCCCACAGTATGATGTCATCATTCGTGGTGCTTTCAAGGTCCACAGCAAGCATTGCTTCTTCTGTTGGCTTCCAAATGAACCATACAGGACAGCAGAAGAGCCTGCAGCAGCTGTGGCCAGTGCCAGACACTGAGCTGCCTCCAAATTCGACGAAGCTTCACAGCAGGCATTATTGGATGGGGTTAGGGCCCACAGGGAGGTCCTCTTTCCTAGGTCAGGCAGGAAGTGGCCTCCCACTGAGACCAAGGCTGCATGGATGCAGGTGTCAGCAGATGTCAACTCGAATGTGCATGTAACCTTGGCATCACATCTCTAACTCCTTCCTCTACTCCCCCACAGGACCATCCAGAGCCCCCATACCCACTGTGGAGGAGGAAGAGGCTGTGCAGCCAGACTCCTCAGAGGAAGCTTCAACCTCTGAGGGCGCAGCGTCAGCAGAAGTAAGCGCACCCAGCACCAGCGCAGACACTCACACCTCGGGGGGACCTTCGAGACATAGAGTAGTGTTGTCACCTGGTGTTTCACAGCTCGCAAGTGAGCCTCAGCAGATTCTGGAGACAGGGACAGCAGTGGAGAGTCCTTGTCGGAGGGCGCAGGACTCTGCCAGCTCAGCTCAGCTGCGCTGCATGTCGACCCTCTGCCTCTGGGTCCATCCGCAAGAGAAGAGGTGATGGATCTCCATGTACAGATGCAGGAGTCTCTGGCAGGTTTTGTCTCCAGGGTCGCTGCGAGTGTGGAGCGAATGGAGGAGTCCATAGCGACCATGAGCAGAGCCTTTGTGGAATGATTGGCGCATGAACGCATCACCATGGAAAGGTTGGCAACCTCCATGGAGGAGATAACTCGCCAGGGTACGGAAAACATGGTGAGTGCTCATAAGAGAATGACATCTCTTGAGGAGCGTTGGCCATCTGTTGAACAGAGAAACCAGACCTTCATGGAAGTCCTTCTGAGTAGGACTGGCAGTGCAGAAACAGGTCCCCATGGCCCCCTAAAGTGCAGCAAGGTGCTCTCAAGCCACTTCCAAGCGCTGGCCCCTTCTGGCCTGTGCAGCTTCAGGTAAGTGAGCAGCAGCCTGGTGCTCCTGGTGCTCATCCTGCTGTTCCTGGTTCTGCTGCTGCCGCCTCTGCTGCTGGAGATCCTCTAATGGCAAGAAGGGAAGGAAAAAAAGGCGTCCCATGCTTCTCGTAGATGCCTCCGCTGAGGAAGCGCTGAGTGAGGGTGGCGAGAGGGGCTTCCCAGGAGATCACATTGGAGAAGTGTGTGAGGCTCCAACCTTCCACAGCTGTGCCTAAGCCTTGAAGAAGTAGCCCCAAGCCTGAAGCAACAAGGTCCTTCACCATACAAATGCTCTCCGATTAAATCGCAGCTTTCCCGAATGACCTGCAGCTGACAGCAAGCAAGCCGGCAAGCTTCACGCCAGGTTTCATCAGCGGGGTTCCCCGCAGGCGTGTTTAGCGTGGGGAACCCTTGAAAATAGCAAGGGTCCCTTAAAATGGCATTAAACATGCCAATAATTGGTGATTAGGGTCCCGATGGCCAGTCCCGCCAGCGGCGGGCGGGACTGATTCGGGTCGCGGAGAAACGGCGGTCCGAAAGTCAGACGGGGCGGGGAATCAGGCGGGGTGGGGGGTGGTCGCGACCCCCTATTTCTGCGAATTTTGGCCCCTGCCCGCCTGAAAACCCGCCCGACGGCTGGCAGAAAATTGGGGCCGATGTGTTGGAGCTGTTGCCTTCACCATGGAATGAAGGAGTGCGATATGAATCCCTGTGGCCAGTGGAAAGATTGCTGTCAGAACAAAGATGTTGTCCCAGACGAAAAGTTTGCCAGTTTTGCAGTGAAGACTATGGTCTCAGTTGTTAAATTTAGATGCCTGCTCACCAATTTATGAATTGAAGATGAAGCTAAGGTGATTGCCTGAAGGATGATTATTGGGAATCTGAAGGGCAAGTGGAAAGTTTCATCCCACCCCCCCCGCCCACGCTACCCTCTTGAGGACATTCTCACGATGGTGAACAGTACTTAAACTGGATCATATATTCTATCATAAATTTCATCTAATTATCTCCCCTTCCTCCACTTTTCCTTCATTTTCTGCCCCACCTCCACCAGCTCCCTTTCTGCCATCCCCTAACACCTACTTTTGTCCTCCCTCCACGACCACCTCCCTTCCACCACCATTTCCCTTCCTCCTCCACCTCCCTTCCTCCTCCATCCTCCACCACTTCCTTTCCTCTCCCATTCATTCTTATGTTCATTAACAAATAGACATTCTTATTATGAACACAGCTAGCTTTTGCTAGACACTTTATTGAGCAAATGTGGACTAGGTACAGTATCTGTAGAGGCATCCATCTTGACTGCTGCCTTGTGGGTAGCCTAGTGCCTCGTGGGTAATGTAGTCTTAATATACATACAGCTGGGTAGTGTAGTCTTATATACATACAGCTATATACAGCTCTACACAGCTCTACGGCGCCACCTAGTGTCCACTATAGAATGACATGTTATTGATCATTACATCCCCCTTTCTTTGAGGTTTAACAAAATCAATATCAATCAACTTTCAAGAAAACAATAAAGATAATATCAGTAACATTTTGTTAGTGCTCTATAAACATAAACATTTTCAAAACAGTCAACACATTTTCAAAGCTTTACATTGTACTCAAAGATTAAGTCTATCAGGCTTTTTTACTTCATGTGTGGATCTTCTCAACATGGTTCCGCCTGAGAATCTGTCCTTCCTCAGTTCTAACAGTGTATGACCTTGGTCCTACTTCCTCAAGAACTGTAGCTTTCCTGTTCCATGCATCTGGATCCTCAATCCTGACAACATCATCCCTTGTCAATGGTTTTAGAGTTTTGGATGACTTGTCATAGTATGATTTCTGTTTCAGCTTTAACAGTTGAAGTCTCTGTCTCAGTTCCTCACTTTGTTGTTATTTTGCACAGCAGGGTAGCGTGGTGCGCAACTTGTGACCCATTAGTAGTTCAGCAGGTGAAGAACCACAGTCTAAAGGTGAGGCTCGGTAGCACAGCAGGGCGAGATAAGGATCAGACTTGCTTTCTGTCGCTTTCTTCAGTAGCTGCTTGAGAACCTGAACACCTTTCTCTGCCTTACCATTTGACTGAGCATACAAAGGACTGGATGTGATGTGCTGAAAGTCATAATGTGCTGCAAACTGTTGCCACTCCTTACAGTTGAAGCACGGACCATTGTCGCTAACGGCAATCCTGGGAATTCCATGTCTGGCGAAGATGGATTTCACATGCATTATGACACTGCTTGCTGTGGTGCTTGAGAGCAGCGCCATCTCAGGATAGTTAGAATAGTAGTCAATCACTATTAGATAGTCTTTACCATTTAAATGAAAAAGGTCCATACCAACCTTTTGCCATGGTGCTGTTGGTATGTCAGCTACTATCATTGGTTCCTTTGCTTGTTTGTTTTGGTGTTTCTGACATGTCTCACATTTGCCTATCATGTTCTCAATGTCCTTATTTATGCCAGGCCAATAAACAGTGTCTCTTGCCCTCCTTTTGCATTTTTCAATTCCGAGGTGTCCCTCATGAATCCTTTTGAGCATGTCTTGACGTAGAGCCTGTGGAATGACTATTCTGTTCTGTTTTAGTAATAGTCCACTTGCGACACTCAATTCTGACTTTATGTGAAAATATTTTGGACAGGAACCTTTTGGCCAACCATGATGAATGTTCTCTATTACTGTTTGTAATACTGTATCTTTTACTGTTTCTTCTGTTTTTTGCTTTGATTTTGTGTCTGACACGGGCAGCGCAGCAGTGACCATACTCACATGAACACCCACGTCTTCTTCAGTAGAGCTCACATGACTCATTGTGGGTGCTCGGGATAGTGCATCTGCTAACACTATGTATTTGCCTGGTGTGTAGATCAGTTCAAATTCATATCTTTGCAGCTTCATCATGAGTCGTTGAATCCTTGGAGACATCTCATTCAGGTTTTTTTTTATGATGGCAACCAGTGGGCTGTGGTCTGTCTCAACTGTGAAGGTGGGAAGTCCATATATGTAGCCATGAGACTTTTCTAGTCCAACTACCAAGCCTAGACATTCCTTTTCAATCTGGGCATATCGACACTCAGTATCAGTCATAGACCTGGAGGCATAGGCAACAGTCTTCCAATCTTCACCCTCTGCTTGTCGCAAGACCGCACCTAGGCCATCTTTTGATGCATCCGTTGACACTTTGATTCTTTTTGTTGGGTCAAAGAAGGTGAGTACAGGTGTGGTTGTCAGCACTGTTTTGAGGTTTATCCACTCTTGTTCATGTCTTTCTGTCCATGCGAACTCATTTGTTTTATGTAGCAGGTCTCGCAGACAGGCTGTCTTGGCTGACAAGTTAGGAATGAACTTTCCAATGAAGTTTATCATCCCCATGATGCGTAGCACTCCTTTTTTGTCAGTGGGTCGGTGCATTTTGAGTATGGCGTTTACTTTTTCCATATCTGGCTCTATTCCTTTACCAGATAGATTATCTCCTAGGAAAGTGACTTCCTGGATGCCAAACTGACACTTGGCTTTGTTGAGCTTCAGTCCATTCCGGCGTATGCTCTGTAGCACTTTAGTCAGTCTCTCATTGTGTTCTTTCAGTGTGGAGCCCCAGATGATGATGTCATCAACATAGACCTGAACTCCTTCCAGACCTTCAATTATGTGTTCCATCGCTCTATGAAAGATTTCAGATGCAGATATTATCCCGAAAGGCATTCTGAGGAAACAATACCTGCCAAATGGTGTGTTGAAGGTACAGTATTTGGTGCTCTCTTCATCCAGTTTTAGTTGCCAAAGTCCTTGTGAGGCATCGAGCTTTGTAAAGTATCTGGCACCTGACATTTCACTGGTGATTTCTTCTCGCTTGGGAATCTGTTAGTGTTCACGTTTTATGTTTGCATTTAAGTCCTTTGGATCCATGCATATTCTTAGATCATTGTTCTTTTTCTTTACACATACCATGGAGTTAACCCAGTCTGTTGGCTCTTCGACTTTCCTGATGACTCCTAGTGTGGTCATTCTGTCCAGTTCATTCTTGAGCCGGTCACGCAGGGGTGCTGGAACTCTTCGTGGAGCATGTACCACTGGCTGAGCATCCTCCTTTAGCTGGATCTTGTAAGTGAATGGTAGAACTCCAAATCCTTTGAACACATCCTGGAAATTATTCACTACTGAATCCACCGAGTCATCTGGTCTGCTTATGGCACAATTTATACGGTAGACTCTCTTGACCAGTTCTAAGTCCTCATAAGCTTTGTCACCCAGTAGTGAATCAAGTTTTTCAGCCACAACAGAAAACATGAGATGATGCACTTTGTCTTTGACTGTCACTTTAAGTCTGCATACACCTAAGCTATCTATTTTCTGTCCATTATAGTCCTTCAGTAGCACTGACTTTTTCTGTATTTTGGGCTTTTCTTTCATATTGTTAATGTCACTCATACTGATTAAGTTTGCTTTTGCCCCAGTGTCTAGTTTCAAGGTAACTAACGCTCCATTTACCTGCAGTGGGATCATCCATTTGTCCTCTTTTACTGCATTAACTTTACGTTCAGCATTGTCCATTTCTGAGGGCTGCATATTTTCTGTATCCTTTTTGATATTGTCACATGACACCATTCCTACAAAAAATGTCTCACTTAAATCAGTGTCCTCAATTACATTAACTCGTTGCCCTTTCTTAGTTTTTACTTTTGAAAAGCATTGTTTGGCAAAGTGATTCTTTCCATTACACTTTGTGCACATTTTTCCAAATGCTGGGCTTTGTCTTAGCTGGTGTTTGTAACCACAGCATTTACAATTAAAAATTTCATCCTCCGATTGCTTTTCATTTCTGTTCTGCCCACGTTTCTGCCCCTTGTAGGACACAGCACCGACAGCAGCATTATCACTCATTACAATCGCATCATTATTGATTTCACTGAAAGTCTTCGCGTGCTTTCGAGCTAGCTCGCTGGCTTGGCATATTTTCACCGCATTTTCCAAATTTAGTTCGGTTTCTCTCAACAGACGTTCCCTGACTTTTTTTATCATGAATACCAAACACAATCTGGTCACGAATCATGGATGCTTTGAGCTCAGAGAAATTACATGTCTGTGCTTTCAGTTTCAGATCAGTTATAAAGCTATCAAAAGTCTCATTTTGCTGCTGTGTCCGAGAATGGAAGATGTATCTTTCATAGGTCTCATTCTTTTTGGGAGAGCAATGTGCATCAAATTTTTTTAGCACATCTTCTAATTTTTCTCTGTTCTCCTCTGGATTAAATACAAATGTATTAAATACCTCTATCGCCTGTGGGCCTGCAACCGTAAGCAGCAACGCTATCTTCCTTGTGTCTGGCTTTGTACCGAATCCGATGGCTGCAATGTAGAGTTCGAATTGTTGTTTAAGAGCCTGCCAATTGTAGTCGATATTTCCTGTGAGTTTCAAATGCTCTGGTGGCTTCAAATTCTCCATGTCGCTTTTCACAATTTTCAGCAGATCTTCACCATCCTGGTACCATCTTATGTTCATTAATAAATAGACATTCTTATTATGAACACAGCTAGCTTTTGCTAGACACTTTATTGAGCACATGTGGACTAGGTACGGTATCTGTAGAGGCATCCATCTTGACTGCTGCCTTGTGGGTAGCCTAGTGCCTCATGGGTAATGTAGTCTTAATATACATACAGCTGGGTAGTGTAGTCTTATATACATACAGCTATATACAGCTCTACACAGCTCTACGACTCCACCTAGTGTCCACTATAGAATGACATGTTATTGATCATTACATTCATCACCACCTATCCCTCCCTTCCTTCCACCTTTGCCATCTCCTCCTCCACCACCACCATCCTTTCTCGCTCCACCTCCCTTCCCGCTTCACTGCCACTTCCCATTCCCCTCTCCACCACCACCTCCCTTTTTTCCCCTAAACTGTCATCTCCCTTTCCCCCCTCTCCACTCTACTTCCACCCCTCCTCCCTATGCTCTCCCTTCTGTTCCCATCTCCAGTTTTGCTTTGGCCAGACATCATACTCGTGACTCTGGTTGCAGCAGTACATGCACTTCCTCCTGATCTCCAACCCTACTGTGGTGATATTCGGGAATTTGAATCTTTACCTGCCCCCCAAGTACATAATTCTCCTTTCACATCTTATTATGCTGTACTCTCCTTCTCTCCAGCCTCTAACCTTGTTCTACCTCAACCCACTGGTCGTTTGTGTCACAGTCCTCCTTCAGGCCTGGTACAATTATCTCACACACTCTAAAATCACTTCACCTGGCCTTGACTTCAATGCCATGGAAGATCAACTACTAAACTGATAAATATATATATTAATTATATGTATAAAATAATGAGTGAGACAGTGGCAGGAAGAAGAGAAAGAAGTGGGATGTGAGGAGTTGGTGGGACTCAAAAATGATGGAGTGAGGGGTTAGGAAGGGTGCTGCTGGGGACTACATTTTCCCCACAGTCCCTACTCCAAATGCTTCCATTCCCAATCCTTTTGCACCCTGTCATGCCGCCCTCCACTTCCCAACTGAAATGAAAGAAAAGAGGAAAAAGATGCCAAGAAGCAACAGAGGACAAAGAGAAATAAGAATTGGGGGGAGAGAGGAAGAGAAGAGAGAAAAGCAGAAAAAACAGTTGGCGACAGAAACAGCAACACAAAGGCAACAGAGATGGGCTTCTGTGTGCAATGTTGTGGAAGATCGACTGGTATGTGTGTGTGTATATCTTGAAATAGTTTGTAACTCCATTACATGATAGCTTATTGCATTTTCAAAAAATAAAGTTCATGCTTAATACTTTTAGAACATTTCTAGAATGATTTTTTTTTGTGCTCATTAAGGTAAAGATCCAGAAAATAATATTTTTCACATCACGCCCTGCATCAACATAAAGCACATGATGGAAGAATAAAGTTAAATCAACCCAGAACCGTTACTGTCATTTCCCACACAAGGTATTCTTATCGACGATTAACAATTTAGCACCAATTAGTTCCAAATAATTGAGTGTTTTGTTTTACAGATGAATGCCCATTAAGAACTGTATTGAGACTGCGCAAATTAATTACATTTAGGATGCTTTCAGTCAGCAGGGAGCGGAGACTTTCATCACATTACTCCAGGCTGGATCCAAGCCAAGAACCAGGAATCAAAAGACAGCACTTTGACCTGGTTTGCCACGCTAGTCTGTCAGTCGTTTATTTTGCTCTCTGCTATTCCCTCCCCTTAGACTGAAAATCGTGACCCATCCATGGGTATATTTCTTTGTGCACTGGTGCATTACCCTAGTGGACATTCTTCTACTGTAAGTTTAGACAGCAAGTGTAGGCAAGCTGTTTGGCCATAAGGGGTATTGCGGTCAACCCTGATTGTGTCCTCCTCCAGTATCCACATGTGCAATTTCCAACAAGATCATTGAATTATGGTCAGAAGCATGATGCCTAGCCTATGGTCAGTTAAAGCCAGTTGTAGTTGGCCTACCACACAGTACATTGTATGGCTGCATACCATACCACACAGTACATTTGGACCATTTAGGGGGAGGCCCTGTTACTCTAAATTTAACAATTTTTGCATCCATAGAACATCTATTAACGGTTAAAACTGCATGAGGCCATGCAACCTGTTTGCAGTTTGTAATTATTTTTATATATTTGCATAAACCCCCATGTCTGCTCTGTGGGTTGGCAACATGCATCATTAATCTTTGTCAGAATTGCATGCTGATGAGCTGAATTTTGGAGACAGTGAAACAAGTTTCAGATTTCTGCGTTTTGTGCTAACAGTAGTAACTGACTCCGATTGGAAAGATGATCTTGTTGCTTTTCTAAAGTGCTGAAAATCTGAGGTATCTACATTTGTATGGCCTTCATACTGTACCTTTGCTGTACTGTTAAGATTTTCAACACACCAGTGCCAAAAAGTGCAATAGGGCACTGCCAAGGCACTCCAATGTTGATGTAAGTGAGATGTCTCCAAAAGATGATTTTGATAACTTTTGCTTTGCACCAGTGCCAAACAAGTGAACCTTTTCTTTTGGTAGAAGACCAGTAAACAGCAGTCCATGGATTGTTACTTTCCCCTCCGTTTCCCCCGCCCCCAGTGATTTTAGCAGGCAGCATTCACACGCTGTTGGAACTAGACTGAGAAGTGCAGTGCACAAGCATCATTAGATGCCAGTTTGTGGAGAAGATTCTGATGGCGCAAATGACTTGCTCTTTCTCTAAGAATATTACATTTTAGTAAATGGACTTAATCGTCTTCATTTCTTATCAATTTCTAAATCTAATAGTTGAGCGGATCACAAACTTTCCATGACAAAATACATCAAAACCTGCTCTGTCAGCCCTCTATGTGAAAATGCATTTTAAACTGTCGCATGTACCAGTTTTGATGTAAGTGAGACCAGGCCTCAGATGACTTATAGGACTTCACAATGACGTCACATACTGCTACTTCAGCGTTAGTATGCATATCCACTGTACAGCCCCTGGGTGGCTATACAACAATTTATTGTAGTTTTGGCCATATTTATTGAATTGTGAAGCATCACTAATGGGTGTTAATCTGCTGCACGAATCCCTACCCCATTGTTAACAGGAAATACCTGCCACATCGGAGGAACTGCCAGTTTACCTCTGTCTTCCCCAACCCCCAACTGACATTAACATTCAACTCTGCAAGTAGAAGGTGAAGCCAAGCATACTCTTTCCCCCAACCCCCGCAATTGAGTTGAAAAAGACATTGCGCTAGAACTTCATTTCAAATGGGGCTTCACAGTCGGAGCGGATCATCTGTCGAGTCGGAAGTTGACCAGATCGCAAGTTCGGGATTTAGCGCATGTGAACTTGCTCTCTATTTCAAAGGACGTGTGACGGTGTACTTTCAGAATACACCATCATACTGACCACAAAATCTGCCCTAGTGTTCCGGCCCCGAGCCTCCATCTCCAATTGTTGGCCTGGATTTTGCGGTCGGCAGTGTAACTATAGATTACGCCACCAGCATCCAAACGGAATATGCACTTAACTGAGGGGGACCCTCCATCGAGACGTTGCTGGCAGATGTGGTGTAGAATAGGGCAGCATAGTGCTCCACGGATTCCAGGAGCGCACTGTGTGCGGAAGCGAACATGGAATCATGTGGGCCGGTGCTCCAACCAGCAAACAGAAGGTCTCATTATTTATAACATAGATGTTGATCCACATTAAATCCCAGAAGGCTTTAGTAACGAGGGTTTTTTTTTGTTTCCTCCAATTTTTGTACGGATTTTTTTTAAGCTTAAGCTCCACATAGATGCAAAAAAAATAAACAAAATCCTCAATGTAGCAACCGCTTCCTCCGAACTTTTCATGGACAAAATCCTAAAATGCTTCCATTTCCGGCCTCATATAGCTTATAAAATTACTTGGATTTGTCAGGAGGTATCCCCTTACGCTATGCAAACAGGCCCTGTTCCTGTTTGCACCAGTTGTAAAATTTTCATACGTAATTGCTGGGCAGTTGGTGGGCAATTAGCCCAATTCTGCAGCAGCAATTAGGATTTCCCCGTCGGTGCAGATCACCTGTCAAGTTGGAACTTGACAGGTCGCAAGTTCGGGATTAGGAAATCCTGAACTTGCTGTCCATTTCAAAGGCGGTATGATGGCATACTCTGAGAGTACGCCGTCATACTGACCACAAATTCTGGCCTGTTGTGACAGAGGGAAACATTGCTTATCCTTCCCCATTCGGATAGAAATTCATTATTTAGAATAGCTTGATGTTAAATCTCTCTGGTATAGCTGGCCAAAAGATGCATAGATTGCTGTTCAATGCCACTGAGAGTTTTTCAGACCCCGCTCCCACCCCACCCACCCCCCCACCATTTACAGTTTGCTACACAGCAACCCAAAGAGAGTTTAACCACCTCTTTTCCCCCCCACCCCCACACAACTGACATTGGTTGCCTCCTCAAACCCCCATATATTGAGATTGTTTGTTTGCTAATATCAGCCCTCCAACTGAGAATGATTGTTGGCCAATCTCCCACCCATTGGAATTGCTTCCTACCACCTGCCTGAGATTGTTTATTAGCCCTGCCCCTACACGCCCCCTCCCCCTCAACCCCCAATCTCCACCCCAGCCCAGATAGTTTTCTGGCTTTCCTCCTTACTCCATCAGCCCCACAGTTGAGGTTGTTTCCCTTCCTTTTCTCCTAGTTTTCATTCTACTCCCCCACTCCCCTCCTCTTCCCCTCCCTCTCTCCCTCACTTGTCTCCTGTCCCCATCTCTTTGTCCTTCTCCCCATGCCTTTTTCTCTCTCTTGCCCCTTCCCAGTCCCAGCCCAAGTCCAACTATTCTCTCACTTTCTAACCCTTTTTAACCTGAATATTATGGAATGCGACACAAGATCACCTTTAAAAAAAAATTGGGAACATATTTCATTAGAACCTGGAATAGTTTGAACTCAAAATTGACAAAGTAACTTAAATGAAGAAACAATAAGCAAAAACAGAAATTACTGGGGATGCATACAACATCTGAAAAGAGAAAAGGCAGTTTAATGTTTCTGGTGGAGACTCTTCATCCGAACTGGATAAAGGAAGAAATGAGCACCCCCTTGATGATGACAAACAAGGGATAGCATGTAACAGCTAAGAGTCAGAAATGCTGACTGCTATTGCAAGAGGCAGTTATAGGCTTTTATAGCCTGTGGGGAAAAATACTTTAATTTGAAAACTCCTTCAGACTGAAAAGATATTAAAAAGTCAAAATGAGTAAAACAACTCCCAAGTATAAGGGAAGTAATATGTGTATGGGAGAAATTGGCAGGAAACTGGAGAGATAAGAACATAAAAATTTGGAGCAGGAGTAGGCCATACCTCCCCTCGAGCCTGTTCCACCATTCAATAAGATCATGGCTGATCTTCAACCTCAACTCCACTTTCCCGCACGTTCCCCATATCTCTTGATTCCCCTAGAGTCCAAAGATCTAGCTGTCTCAGCTTTGAATATACTCAATGGCCCAGAAATTAGGATCGGGGGCTTGCCGCGCGTGCAAGCCCCCGATGTGCACTTACCCGGCGCACTGACAGCTGAAGCCTGTGACTGCTTGGAATTCCTGTCACTGGCCCGGTTCAGCTGTCAGCGCGCTGTGCTTGCCTGATCCAACGGCGTAGTTAGTGCGATGTGCCAGCTGGGATCAGGTGAGCACTGGGCAGCCAATCAGGGGAGGGGAAACTTCATTCATGAGTTTGATAGTAAGAACTGTCAAACTCATGAAAACTAGGGGCGCCCAAAACAATACTTAAACTTTAAATAAAATTTTAAAAAGCATCCCACTAATTAAATGAACTATAAATAACTTAAAAAAACTATTTTAAACAATTAATCAAATTTTTGAAAAAAATAATTTTTTAAGAAATCGGGTCTAAAAATAAACTTACCTTACTGTAAAGTCCTTAAAAACAATAAAGCTGTGGAAAAAACGTTATAATTTTAAATAATAGACCACTTACCTTAAAGAATCAAGTCCTTACGCCTCCTTTTTATATGTCTAAAAAGTTCAGGCCCTTACACACGGGCAAACCTGTCAAAAAGAAGAAAGTTCAACGCGTGCGCGCAGAGTCCTGCGCGCACGCGTTGGACCTCTGAACCCCTTGGAGGAAATGCCGGTTTCCCGCACATGCGCTGTGCTGCTGAAATCTGGCACTTCCAACGGGCTCACGCGTGAGTACCCCGTCCATACTCACGCGTTGGGACTGAAATTACTGGCCCAATGATTCAGCATCCTCAGCCCTTTGGGGTAGAGAATTCCAAAGATTCACAACCCTCTGAGTGAAGAAATTCCTCCTCATCTCAGTCTTTAAATGTCCGACCCCTTATCCTGAGACTATGCCCCCTAGTTCTAGACTCTCCAGCCAGGGGAAACAACCTCTCGGCATCTACCCTGTCAATATTATATGTGTTATATCCGTGTATCTTAATGTTGTGTCCTTCAATAATCAGACAACAGACTGCAGGGCACGATCAACAGGTGTTTACTGAATGAGGGTTACTCTAGAACTAACTGTACGTATCACTACTCAGGGTTTATATACAGGTGTGGTCACTGCCGGTACTACAGTATACAGGAGCTGTAAAAAGTAGTTCTCTCCCTTAAGGTATATATACATTACATACATTACAATTCCTCCCCTTTTAGATTAACAGTACCATAATAATCATTTAACAATTAACATTTTTAATATACAATGTTATATGAAAATAGTCCATTCATATATTCAGTCTCTGGGGAGGCTTCCTGATTCTTTCTGGACAATGCCTTTCCCGAGTGTCTCGCTCTTGGTGCGGAGGTGATTCTAGCACCCTGTCATCAGTTGATTCATCAGCTTCCAATGCTATTGTTTCTGAGGTAGATGCGACCTGTACGTCGGGTTCCTCACCAGGTACGTATGGCCGAGACATGGGGTTGACTCGTTCCTGTGACTCTAGGATCTGGTCAGCATGGCGTCTCACAATGTTCTCCCCAACATCCACTGTGTACATTAGTGGCCCCTGCCATGTGCATATCGTTCCTGGTTGCCATTTCTCTGTTCGGTAGTCGCGGGCCAAGACTGGTTGCCCTACATTGAAGCTCCTTGTCGGCTTCTCATTGATGTGCTGGAATTGCTTACTCTCAACATCTCTTCGTACATTTGGTCTGAGCAAATCCAGACGAGATCTCAACCTTCGGTTAAAGAACATCATGGCCGGGGCCTGGTTGGTGACTGCATGTGTCGCATTTCTGTAGGCTAACAGGAAATTGTCCACCTTATGCTGCAGTGGAATGTCGTCATCGCACATGGCCTTTACTGCTTTTTTAAAGGTTTGTACGAACCTCTCAGCCAATCCATTTGTGGCTGGATGATACGGGGCGGATGTGTAATGTCTTACCCATTCCTTTTCATAAATCTTCGAAACTCTTCGGACACAAACTGTGGTCCGTTATCAGAGCAAATCTGCTCTGGCAAGCCGTTCCTGGCAAAAATGGTCCGTAGGACTGCAATAGTTTTCTCCGTGGTGGTGGAGGACATTTTGATCACCTCAGGCCATTTCGAGTGCGCATCCACGGCTATTAAAAACATTGAGTCCATGAATGGACCAGCAAAATCAATATGCACCCATTGCCATGGAGATGAGGGCCACTCCCATGGGTGTAGAGGGGCATGTGGTAGTGCATTTTGGAACTTATTGCATCCTGAGCAGCTCTTTGTCAGGTCCTCGATTTGCTGATCGATCCCCGGCCACCACACATAAGCCCTAGCAAGGCTTTTCATTTTCACCCCTCCCAGATAACCTTCATGAAGCTCATTGAGCACTCTCTCCCTTAACTTGGGTGGAATTACCACTCGGGATCCACACATCAAGGTCCCCTGGCATACTGACAGCTGTTCTCTTCTGGATGAGAATGCTGGCAACAGTGAGTCGCCATGTGCTGGCCATCCCTTCACCGTCAAATCATATACCCGAGACAGTGTCGGGTCATTTCGGGTCTCCTTCTCTATACCAGCGTTAGTTACTGGCAAGCATTCAATTGTAGTCGAATGAAATATTTCGACAGGATCCACTGCTGGTGCTTCCTCTGCAGTAGGCAGTGGCAGGCGTGATAGCCCATTAGCGTTTCCATGCTGTTTCGTGCCCTTATACTCAATTTCATATTGCTGCGCCCCTAGAAAAAGGGACCATCTTTGTAGCCGTTGCGCAGTCATCACCGGAACGCCCTTCTTTGGATTAAAGATGGAGACAAGTGGTTGGTGGTCAGTCAGCAAGGTGAACTTCTGCCCGTGCAGATAGTGATTGAACTTTTTCACTCCCCATACTAGGCTGAGGGCCTCCCTGTCAATCTGGGCGTAGTTACGCTCGGCTGAGGTTAGTGACCGAGACGCAAAGGCTACTGGCCTCTCCGAGCCATCCGGGAATTTGTGCGACAGCACCGCTCCAATGCCATAGGGCGATGCATCACACACCAACCGAATTGGTAGTGCTGGGTTGAAATGAGCCAACACCTCTTTTGATGTGATCAATGATTTGCTCTTCTGGAAAGCTCGTTTACATTCGTCACTCCACTTCCATGGTACCCCCGTTTGCAGTAGGCTGTTCAGTGGGTGTAGTACGGTAGACAAATTCGGCAAGAACTTATGGTAGTAGTTCACCAGCCCGAGGAACGACCTCGGTTGTGACACATTTTCCGGTGCTAGAGCCTTGACTACTGCCTCAATCTTTTCAGGGGACTTATGTAACCCCTCTTTATCAATAACGTGGCCACAATACGAGATCTGCTTCTGGAAAAACTCGCATTTGTGGCGATTAGCTCGGAGCCCATATTCCTTCAATCTAGTGAGCACCTGCTCCAGGTTGGCGAGGTGATCACTGTCATTTTTGCCCGTGACCAGGATGTCGTCCAAATAACACTGGGTCCCTGGAATCCCTTGCAGGACTTGTTCCATTGCCCTTTGCCAAATAGCCGGAGCTGATGCTACCCCGAACACCAGCCGGTTGTATTGGTAGAGACCTTTATGAGTGTTGATCGTGAGGTACTGTTTCGAGGCTTCTTCTACCTCCATTTGCAGGTACGCCTGGGCCAGATCAATCTTGTGAAGCGTTTCCCTCCAGATAGCGAGGCAAAAATATCTTCAATCCGCGGAAGCGGATATTGTACAGTGTGAAGGACTGGGTTCACTGTCACCTTAAAGTCCCCACAGATGCGAACTTTCTTTGGTTCCCCAGGCGTATTACTCAACGACCTCTTCATTACAGGAATGATGGGTGTAGCCCACTCGCTCCAGTCCACTTTGGACAGTACTCCTGAACGTTCCAAACCTTCCAGCTCTGCTTCGACGGCTGGGCGGATCGCATAAAGTACCGGTCTGGCCTTAAAAAACTTTGGGCTTGCATTTTCCTCTATTTTGATCATCGCTGTTATGCCTTTTAGTGTTCCGAGTCCCTGCTGGAACACTTCTTGTGCGTCAGTTAGCATTTTGGACAGTCGTCCAGGTGTGACATCGTCATCCTTTTTGGCATCTACAGTCAGTGCTTGTATGGAATGCTAATCTAGCTGTATCTTATGGATCCATTCACATCCTAGTAGTGGTGGTCCTCCATCTGGCAATACATATAGGTCCATTTTTGGTGTTTCCTTGCTGTTATATATAACGTTCACCCTTATTTTTCCTTTGGGGTAGACTTTTTGCCCCGTGTACGTCTTCAAGATAATCTTTGTATCTCTCAAAGGTATATGCGAGAATAGCCGCTTGTAGTCCCTTCAGTTTATGACTGTTAGGGCTGATCCTGTGTCCAATTCCATTTTCACTTGGACTCCTGCTATCTTGAGCGTGACCCAGATAGTTTGGTGATCCTTCATTTTGATCATATTATGTAGTTTCAGACAACCCAGCTCCTTGCTTCCGGAGTCTGTATCACTCTTCTGTTCGTCTGAACTAATCTCCATCACCTTATGTACCTTCTTGTACTTCTCCTGTGGAGATTTCTTGCTGCTGGTTTTCTTTCCCGACCTGCAGACACTTGCTATGTGTCCTACTTTTCCACACTGTCTGCACACTTTGTCCTTGAACCAGCAATCATTATGATCATCTGTTGTTCTGCCGCAGCGATAGCACTTCACTGTTCCGTATGACATTTCATTTGTGCCATATTCTTGCGGTCTCCATTGTATCTCTGCAGCGCCCCGTGCGGCTGCTTCGTGTGATACTGCAATGCTGAAAGCCTTGTCCAGCATAAGATCCTTTTCTGATAGAAGCCGTTTCTGGGTTCCTTCACTTTGAAGCCCACACACAAACTTGTCCCTTAAAGTATCTGCTAGTCCCGTTCCAAACTGGCAGTGTTTCGATAGCTTGCGCAGTTCCGTTAAATACTCAGCAGTACTTTCATCTTTATGCTGGTTCCTTTTGTGAAACTTAAATCTTTCTGCTATCAGCAGCGGTGTGGGGTTTAAGTGGTCCTGTAGGATTGACACTATGTTTTCAAAATCCTTTTTTACTGGCTTCTCTGGGGTTACTAGGTTTCGTAGTAAGCCATACGTTTTTGCACCCATTGAATTCAACAATACCAGCGCTTTCTTGTCATCTGGCACTTCATTCACCTTGCAGTATACTTCTATGCATTCGACATATGACGTCCAATCTTCGACTTCATTGTCGAACGCTGTGATACTGCCACTCTTCGGCATTTTTGGGTGTGGTTAGACTGGCTTAAAATGGCGTCTCCCATGCTTTCCTTTCTTCCCCGCTGTGGCTTAAAATGGCATCTCCTGCGCATTCCTTGCTTCCCCGTTGCGGCTTAAAATGGTGTCTCCCGTGCTGCTGCCAACGCCACTCTTGGCGGTCCTCGTGGCAAATGGCGACCCCCTGTGGGTTTCGTGTGCTGCTCCTGCGCTACTGCCAATGCCGCTCTCTGCGGTCCTCGTGGCAATGGCTGCGCCTCACGTTTTCCTGCGCGCCTCTCTCCCCCGTTGACGCTGCTCGGCCCTTGAACACTGGCTGCGCTCTGCTCTCTCTCATCTCTCTCCCCCGTCGACGCTGCTCGGCCTTTTTCTGTGCCGCTCGGTCGGCTCTAGCCGCCGCTGTCCGGGAAGGGTCTGCGCAGTACCTGTTGCCAGCCCGTTTTGCTGGACCACCATGACTGGAAAGCCAAGCCTGGCTCTCGACAGCCTCCCCTGCGATGCTCAAATCTCCGCTGGATGACTGGGCGGTTGCCCGTGGTCGACGCCCGTGCTTCTGGACTCGACCTCCTTCCACTGTTCTCCAGGAGCGAATCCCTGGGAGGTGATGCAGAGTTGCAGGTAGGTTCGAATCTGTGTCGTCGCCAATGTTATATCCGTGTATCTTAATGTTGTGTCCTTCAATAATCAGACAACAGACTGCAGGGAACGATCAACAGGTGTTTACTGAATGAGGGTTACTCCAGAACTAACTGTACAGATCACTACTCAGGGTTTATATACAGGTGTGGTCACTGCCAGTACTACAGTATACAGGAGCTGTAAAAAGTAGTTCTCTCCCTTAAGATATATATACATTACATACATTACAATATGTTGGTAAATATCTGAAGTTACTGACATCATTGTTTAGGTTAGAGCATTGTTGAGTGCTGAGGAAGATGAGATTCCTGAAGTTTGCATTGATCTTGGTCAGAGCAGTGTCAGAGGACAAAGGCTAAAAGGTCAAAGTGAGAATTGGTGGGGGAGTTGAAGTTGTGAGCCGGGTAGAGGATACACATGCTCAGAATATGTAGATGTGGTTGAAATCTCTTGTTCAGAGTTCTTGTTGAATAAAAAATTGCCATTTTTTCTAAGTTACTGACATTTATATGTCAAAAAGAAGAGTTTATAGAAGCAAAAAATGATTTAAAAATTACATATTTTGCAATAACTTAATTAAAATGTTAATTGAATTGGATTTGTCTCTTTTAATATCCTCATTAAAGTTCTTACTTTAACGTTTTAACTTGGCTCAAAAAGTTTGAGCTTAGACTGCATATTTTTTTTAAACTCAAAACAGTTAGAGTTTGCAACCACATTAATTCATTTTAAGCATGTGCCATTTGCAGAATTTCCCAGCATGCAATCTGTGCATCAACAGAAGTTGAATGTTAGAAATGCGTTCCCTCATCCTGTGAGGATTTGAGGGTTTCTTTGTTTTTTCCAAAGAGCTGTTTAGGTTCTCGCAGCTTAAATGCAGCAAGACTGTTAATTAAGCCTGTTGCCTACCTTGCCTTTTGTCAAATCAAATCAAATCAAAATCAAATCAAATCAACTTTTATTGTCATTGTTAGTGCACAAGTGCAGTACAACGAAATGTAGGCTTGCGGCTCCCGAGAGTGTACAATTTGGATTAGGACACTTAAACATTTCAACATACATTTGCACATATATATTAGCATAAATATGACCATAATAAAGTGCATCGGCAGATGTGCAGGCTTTAGTGTTTATTTGTGGAGTTCAGTAGGATGACAGCCCTGGGAAAGAAGCTGTTCCTAAATCTGGTCGTACGGGTGCGAATGCATCTGTAGCGTCTTCCAGATGGTAGGAGGGCGAACAGACTGTGGCTGGGGTGGGTAGGGTCTTTGATGATGGACCGTGCCCTCCGTAGGCAGCGTTTCTGATATATATGTTCTATGGTCGGTAGCCGGGTGCCGGTAATGCGTTGGGCAGTTTTGACTACCCGCTGCAGGGCTTTCCGGTCATGGGAGCTACAGCTGCCGTACCATACCATGATACAGTTTGTCAGGATGCTCTCTATAGTGCAGCGGTAGAAGTTAGAGAGGATCGGGGGTGACAGATTACATCCCTTCAGCCTCCTCAAGAAATATAGGCGCTGCTGGGCCTTCTTCACCAGAGAGGAGGTGTTGAGGGACCAGGAGAGGTCTTCGATGATGTGGATTCCGAGGAACTTAAAGCTGGCCACCCTTTCCACCTCCGCCCCATTGATGTGGATGGGGGTGTCAATTCCACCTTGTCTGTTACAAGGTGGAATTGACACTCGCATAGTAAACCTTTCTTTTTTATATTTGCTTTGTAAATATTTTAGCAACCAAGTCAGCTTGATCATCTTGTGTTTTTGTCTTGACATACGCCTATACTTTTTGGCAGCTGTTTGTTCCATGTCAAATTTAACTAAATAGTTCATAATATGCATATTGGTACATGTTAATGTTTTTCTCATTCAGTTGACAGACAAATAGCTTTAAAGAAATTTGTTGCGTATTATTCCTGTCCTTATTTAAGCTTGTGATAGTTGGGTGGTCCATGGACTTCACTGAAAGTTTATGTTGGAAGTTGTAGTGTATGTAACCTGTACCACCTTCAGAGACTACCTTAAGGTGATGAACTACTTTCTGATGGCTCCTGTATATTGTAGTACCGGTGGTGACCACACCGGTATATAAACCCTGTGGAGCAGTTTGTATTCCAGTTCAGCCCTGACCCTCAATTACTAAAGACCTGTTTAAGTATTCTGTTGTCTGTGTCCAGTTATTCAGCATAACTACATTTCGAAAACACAGACTCAACAGTGACGACGAGTCTGATCGTACCTAGCGGCAGTTTTGCATCCAAGGAAGCTTCGTCCTCAGAACGGGCGTCGAAAAGGGGCATCCGCCCTCATCATCCTGCTGAGCACCGCATCGCACGGGAGGCATCGAGAACCCAGTTTGGATTTGCTGGCCACGAAGTCCACCATCAGCAACAGGGAGTGATCATCCCTTCTACGACAGCGGCGGGTAAGCCCGATCTAGCGACACGGAGAGAAAGTCGGCCGAGTTGTCAGTGGGAGAAGGGGAGGGAAACCGAAGAAAAGGGCGGAGAACACGACCGCAGCCGGTGAAAAGGGCCGGACTGCAATCGGGCAGAGACGCGCAGCAGCCAGAAAAGCGTTAATGTCCACGAGGGCCGCGGGAGCGGCGGGGAACAAGAGCAGCAGCGTCGGGGGAAATAAGGACCGCTGGGAGGCGAGAATGGTAACAGCGCGGTAATCGCCATTTTAGTCGACGGGGGAAGAAGATAAGCGCGGGAAAAGCCGCCATTTTGGAAAAATAAATAAAATAAAGGAAACTCAACAAGATGCCAAAAATGGGTAACATCACTGCTTTTGATAGCAATGTAGAAGATTGGGCCACTTATGTGGAACGCGTTGAAGTTTACTGTACAGCGAATGAGGTACCGGCGGTTGACCCTGTCGAGATATTTCACTCGAGCATCATCGAATGCTTACCAGTCACCAATGCGAGTATTGAGAGAGAGACCAGAAACGACCCGACACTGTCTCGGGTCTACGATTTGACAGTGAAGGGATGGCCAACACATGGCGAACCACTGTTACCGGCATTCTCAGCCAGACGAGAGCAGCTGTCCGTCTGTCAAGGAACATTGATGTATGGAACAAGGGTGATTATTCCTCCTAAATTAAGGGAGAGAGTTCTGAAGGAACTGCATGAAGGTCATCTGGGGGGAGTCAAGATGAAAGGCCTTGCTAGGGCTTATGTGTGGTGGCCAGGTATCGACAAACAAATAGAGGATCTGACTAAAAGCTGCTCAGGGTGCCAAAAAGTTCAAAATGCACCTCCAATTGCACCGCTGCATCCGTGGGAATGGCCTTCAACCCCATGGCAACGTGTGCATATCAACTTTGCAGGTCCATTCATGGATTCCATGTTTTTGATAGCGGTAGACGCACATTCTAAATGGCCAGAAGTGATTAAGATGTCGACCACTACCTCTGAAAAGACGATCGCAGTTCTAAGAACCATATTTGCAAGGAATGGGCTGCCGGAACAAATATGTTCAGACAACGGACCACAGTTCGTGTCAGAAGAATTCCAGAAATTCATGAAGAAGAATGGGGTGAAACACTATACATCTGCCCCATATCATCCGGCTACAAATGGGTTGGCCGAGAGATTTGTACAAACGTTCAAAAAGGCGATAAAGGCCATGAGCGAAGACCATATTCCACTACAACACAAGGTGGACAATTTCCTGATGGCATATCAAAACGCCACGCATGCAGTGACAAATCAAAGCCCTGCCATAATGTTCTATAACAGGAGGTTGCGGTCCCGATTGGATTTGTTAAAACCCAATGTGCGTAGGGAAGTCGAAAACAAACAATTCCAGCACGTAAATAACAAGGGCACTCGGAGTTTCGAAATAGGACAACCAGTGTTGGCCAGGGACTATAGGAATGATAAATGGCAAGCCGGAACAATTCGTGCCTGACAAGGACCCTTGATGTACACGGTAGATGTTGGTGAGAACGTAATACGACGTCATGCTGACCAACTTGTTGAATCGAGAACAAGGGTCGACCCCATGTCTACGGCAGCGACACCAGTTGAAGAAGTTATTGAGCCTGTAGCATCTACCTCAGACTCGAACGTACATGATGATGTTCAATCCATAAGAGATCAAATGGATGAGTCACCCCAGCAACGAGAACCAGAGACCCCTGAAAGGCGTTATCCGGCCCGGATCAGGAGGCCTCCTCAGAGGCTGAATCTTTGAACAGTTTTGTATGAAAGTTTTATATATGTTATCCGTGTTATGTTTAAATTGGGGTGCACACTGTTAAGCTAAAAGGGGAGGAATTGTAGTGTATGTAACCTGTACCACCTTAAGAGACTACCTTAAGGTGATGAACTACTTTCTGATGGCTCCTGTATATTGTAGTACCGGTGGTGACCACACCGGTATATAAACCCTGTGGAGCAGTTTGTATTTCAGTTCAGCCCTGACCCTCAATTACTAAAGACCTGTTTAAGTATTCTGTTGTCTGTGTCCAGTTATTCAGCATAACTACATTTAGAAAACACAGACTCAACAGAAGTGATGGCAAAAGCACTTTGTAATGTATTTTTTTCTTTGTTAATAGATGGATGATAACGGTTTATAAAGGAAAAGGTATGCTTTGCAAAGTGTAAGAATATATTAGTCTGCATAAGTCCCTTAATGAAAGGAATTTTGTTTTGGAAACCATTGGGGGCGATTTTCCCACTGGAGACAAGATGGAGGCGTGTTTCGGTTTGGGTGGGTTTGAAACCCGCCTCCACTGATAGATTTCAAAACATTGCGATTTTCCAGATTGGCCCTTGATTTCAGAGGTGTGGGTTGCCCTTGGCCAATTAGTGTTTTGGGACTGAAACTCGCCTCTGCTGACATCACTTTTCCAGCCTGATTTTAGGGCTGCTTGCTGCCTTGGATCATTCCACTGGATTTCTGCAGATGCTGCACCACCTGCAACATATTCTGAGAAACCACTATGTCCAATTAGAAAAAAAATAGGAGCAGGAGTAGGCCATTCGGCCCTTCGAGCCTGCTTCGCCATTCAATATGATCATGGCTGATCCTCTATCTCAATACCATATTCCCGCTCTCTCCCCATACCCCTTGATGCCTTTTGTGTCCAGAAATCTATCTATCTCCTTCTTAAATATATTCAGTGACTTGGCCTCCACAGCCTTCTGTGGTAGAGAATTCCAAAGGTTCACCACCCTCTGAGTGAAAAGATTTCTCCTCATCTCAGTCCTAAATGTCCTACCCCGTATCCTGAGACTGTGACCCCTCATTCTAGACCCCCCAACCAGGGGAAACATACTCCCTGCATCCAGTCTGTCCAGCCCTGTCAGAATGTTATATGTTTCAATGAGATCCCCTCTCATTCTTCCAAACTCTAGTGAATACCTAGTCGACCCAAACTCTCCTCATTCCAAGGCAAGGGCCTGCCCAAGGTTCTCGGATGAGGCACTGCAAATGTTGGTTGAGGGGGTGAGAGCTAGCAGGGAGGTGCTGTTTCACTCATCTGGGAGGAAGAGGCCTCCCAAAGAAACCAAGGCTGTTTGGGTCCAGCTGGCAAGGGATATAACCTCCAGCTCTGTGTGCAGATTGGGTGAATATTTATGTGTATTGATGAAATGCCATCCCGATTGGAAAGCATTAAAATGATTTGATGCCAAAATGTTGGCGACATGGCATCTGTTCTTTCGCCTTAGACAGCTCCACATTGCGGGCTCTGTGACACTTGCATTGTCAGGTTGGTGGCCAGAGTGAAAGGAGGTCAGAGAGTCATTGTCCATTGTCAATGATGTCTTAAGATGGAGCCAAGGACATGTGCCAACTTGGGCAACCTATGCAAATCTGGCCAGAATAAGTTCATCCCTTGCATCCTGGGCAGCCATGTGCTCGCATGCTGCCGCTGCTGCTGATCGATACACCGGTGCTCTGACCTCCTCCTGCTGCTCCTCCTCAGCCTCCTCCTCCTCCAGATCCTCCTCCTCCTCAGCCTCTTCCTCCTCATCCTCATCTGAGGTCCATGGTGAAAGAAAATGAATGGTTTCCATGCTGCTTGCAGATGCCTCTGTTGGGGAAGCGCTCATTGCAAGCGGGGAGAGGATCTTCCAAGGAGGTCCCACAGTTGCTAGATTCAAGCTGCAGCACCTCCGACTTCGGAATGCCTGCTAAAAGTGCTCAAAGACTTTTAAAGCAAAGTTCTGCCACCCGCAACTAATCCCTGATGAAATCTCCGATTTAATGTTTGAGCTGCAGCTATGAGGAGACCACCCACTTGTCAACCCGCCAGGTTTAGCTGGCGTGGTTTAGGAGGGTCAAGGGACATGCTGAAATGGTAGAAAAATAACGATGGCCTCTCAAAATAGGCTTAGAAAGGCCCTTAACGAGTATTTAAGCCTCTTAACAAGCTCTCTGGCCAGCTGGAGGCAGGACCGTTTCCCACCCTGCCAAACCGGCACCGGCAAAATCCCGCAGAGGCGGATTGGAGGCGTGTTCCGAACCCGCACACATTTTTTCCAATTTTCCTGCCTCCTCGGGCCTCAGAAAATTGCCCCCATTGTTTTCAGTATGCATGGGCAGTTATACTGACAACAGCTTCAAATTAAGACAATTAAATTTGGTTCATTATTTAAGCACAAGTATTTTTAGCACAGTATGCATAAACAACCTAAAGGACAGCATTGTATTTCCTGAAAATCACCGAAAAAAGATATGCGTTGCAGCAGTGGTGTGCTCCTTGTCATCATTAGTTGCTGAACTGGCTCAAAGTAAATATATTCTTGCCTTGACTTAAAATCACAGATATATCTATCTAACTAAAAGTTTTGAGTCTCACATGTATTTAGCTACAAACACAAAACAATCTTTAAAAAAAACCAGAAAGACAAAGATTTCTTGTTATTTTTTCTGATGTTGGAGAGGAGCCAGAGATGTACAACCCCTACAGCTAATCTACAAAGAAACAAAACACTCCAATTAACCTCAGCATGTGAGCATTAAAGTGATAGAGCTCTACCTTAGTAGCAGAATAATGTGTTACATATTCCTTGGTGTGATGCACCTACCTTAATAATACGGTGCATTCTTCGACTTACCATGAGCAACACAACAGGAGATGAACTAGTTTGATATGAACAAAACATGCCATTTTATTTAGCTTAGTCAGACAAATCTACTGTAGTTTAAAGCACTTGGTAAAATAACACTTAAGTTCAAATTGTGTAATTTAATCATGGGAGCCTGCTGCTCATCACTCTCGATTGTGATGCTTGTAACCAGTGCAAAAATAAACCTGAAAATGCAATAAAATTATCTCCCACAAATTCCTCCAGAATTAAGGTTTGAGCATGTTTCAACACAGCTCGAGCTTTATTCTTGCAATTTATGATGTCATTTCAACCCCTCAGTATTTTAAGCTTTATAAGCTTTATTCTCTGCCCACCAATAATTACATGTCATTGTGTGAAAGAATAAAACAAAATATAATTTCTGCAGATCAGAACTGAAACAAGCTTTTGAATCCAAATTTGCCTGAATTGGAACATTTTAGGTTAATTTGTGAGTGCCCAAATTAGGTGATCAAAAGTAAGGCAGTGTTCTTTGTAAGCAAGGGATGGAGTGGATTAACTTGATGTTCGAATTCTAGTTTGCACACTTGATTGTTTTCACAGTAAATAATTATGATTGTATTCTAGGTAATTATTAAAGACTAGAGATGCTAAATGTTAGCCATTTAATTGAAACCAGAAAGAGATTAATATTTAATGGTTCACTTCTATCTTGAAGAGTAAATCTATTGCAATTGTCTGTCTTGGTGGAGGGAATTTTTCGGGGGGGTCAGCGGGCGCGATCAGTGATGGGTTGGGTGGGAAAATTGATCTTTTTGACAGCGGTTGGGACCCTGCTGTCAATCCGCCACCACGTGCCTTTCCCAAATGTTAGGACTATCAATGCTGAGCAGACCTGACATGCAGCAGCGGGGGAGGCAATTCAGGTCATTATAACCTTGTTAACAGACCATTAAGAACTATTTTGAGCTCACCTTTAGAATTTACCAGCTCACCCACGGGATCCACGTTGCTCGGGGATCACGTCAGGTAAGCAGGTCGGGAGTTGAATGGCTATGGAATCATCTCATTACTTGACAGCTGCAAATGTGCTATAAAAGCTCCCATCTCATAGCTGTTCACTTTCCAAGCTCAGAAGCTGTTGCTTACTGCATGTGGAAGACAGATTGAGCTTTATGCAGGTTGCAAGTGTTTGAAGTAAACTCTCTATCCAGTGTCACCTCATTGGAACAACCTCTCTCACCATTGACAGATTGCTTCTGTCATCTCAAGTTCACCTGCCATCTATTACATCAGTATCGGTGCCCTTGAAACTATCTCACCTTGGTCCTCAGAATCCCACCCCGATCAGTCCCAACACCAGCAGCAACAACAACAACACCAGCAGCACCAGCAACAACACCAATCTTTTCCGCAAACAACTGATGCTGCACAGGATACAGGGCATCAGCACCCAACCACATTGCTGCCCGGGACACCAGGGCTGCCCTCACCATTGCTAGATTTATTTCACTTGACGCTGTACACCCTGGCTGCCACATGATGTGTCAGGTTGGTGCCACCCCACACCAACACTATAAAACATCCCTACAATGCCCAAGCCATTCCTTTCGCACTCATCACCATTGTGCAGGGTACCATTATTTCTCACCATTCACTGCAACTCATGAAGCCCTTCCAAAGGTGCACACAAATCTGTCCAAGAAAGCAAAGTGTTCAAAATAAAGGTTTTAATGTTTGACAGCACATTAACAGAAACTTCACATGAGCATTGTGTTTGAAGTAAACTCTCTATCCAGTGTCACCTCATTGGAACAACCTCTCTCAGCTGAAACCCTTGTGTGTTGTAAGTTGGTATGATTGCACTAGGATGAGGGTGAGCATAACTAGTGATAAGGGGATGTGATAATGTAGATAGAGAAGGATGGGTGGAGATGCAAGGTAAGCTAGTGTGAGTAAGGATGTGCAGGAGTAGGGTAGGGAAGGCAGAGTGATGGGGATGTGATGAGTAGCACAGCAGGATGAAGTTGAGTGTGGCTTTGCAGTAGCATTTCATGATCTACTGAGATCATTGAAACGTTTGCACCACTGCAGCCATGTCCTCCTGATGGCAGCCCTGCTTGTGTCCTCCTGTGCAATGTGCAACCAGGCTGTTTTGGTCTCCTGGGGAGATCTCTTCCACCCATTGGAAGGGAAGAGAACCTCCCTGCATGCTGTGACTCGTGGGAGAGCCTGGGTGCAGCCGTGCACCTCTGGGCAGTGCTTGTCAGTTATGTGACAGCACAACCGTCAAACTAAATTTGTGCATGGTCCCTTTAAGGAAACCGGCTGATGACGCGTCATCAAGTGGCGTCATTAGACCCGCTTCCTTCAATTGGCCAGGAAACGCGCTGGGCCCAATCAGGAGAAATTCATTTTGGACAGCGAGCTGGAGTCAGCAGCGAGGCTGGGACCCGCCACCGATGTCACCCGCCATGGACACACCGAGGTTGGTAAAATCCAGCCCGGTGTAATTATTGTGACTCATGATGTGCAAACTCTTTTATATAATTGCCAATTAGGATGACAATTGGTATCAACAGAAAGAATGAGCATATAAACTGTGTTGTTCAAATTAATACTATCAGTTGTTGGATACTAATATTGCAAACAACCCATCTCTCTGCTGCAGTATTCAAGTATGCCTGTTGCTGGAACTACTGTTCCATATATCTATACACATTTAGCCAGCTATATATTTTGAATACATAAGCACAATTCAGTATTTATTAAGTCAAACACCACTGTTGCTTTCAATCTATATATCAGGAGTGTGTGGGCCCAATTAAATGATCACTCAAATAGTAAACCTGGAGGAATTGCTCTAACAACCTTCTCTTAATTTCAGAAGCGAGAGATTGAGAACCAGTTAACCTGTAAGTGCAGTGGTTCCGCACATCGAGTCGCAGGGAATGTTTTCCAACATTTTGCTTGAATGACCTGGAGAGATGGCATTGGTGTCAAAGGCACAACGTTTCACTGATACTCAGCAGAGAGTGGTAGTTCTACTCTGAAACAGCACATTCCTACCCATGGGTGTACCCTTTGTAAAAAGTGGTATATGACAAAAATATTGGGATTTTGTTAGTCTGTGTTGGTGGCTGTCCCTTTTTAAATCCAGCCACAATACTTTATCTGTTTGAAGACAACTGTAGTTTTTTTTAACTCAAATTCATGTCCCAGCTGAATTCAATACAAATGTGGTGAGGATTCGTTCAACTTGTTTCGAACTGTAGGCTTAAGGAAAGAAACCAAGCTACTTTTGAACAGACGCAGACTGTAATTTGTTCAGTTAAATGTATGATAGCAGAGTATTTTTGAATCTAAGTTTCAGATATGAAGATCCAAACAAACCACGGCAACTGATAATAAGGTAAAAAAGTGACTGGATCTGTTCATTAAGCTTAGTTGATATAAAATACTGCAAAAGTGTTTGGAAACTCCACAGAAAAAGGTAAGGTGAAATGGCCATCCCCAGAGCCAGAAGAGATTGCAGGAAGGAAAGGAACTACATGTAGTGTATGTACCTTTAAGGGGAGAACTACTTTTTACAGCTCCTGTCTACTGTAGTACCGGCAGTGACCACATCTGTATATAAACCCTGAGTAGGGATCTGTACGTTTAGTTTTAGAGTAACCCTCATCCAGTAAATACCTGTTGATTGTTCCTGCAGTCTTGTGTCTAGTTATTGAAGGAGACACTACATCAAAAATACACGGATCTAACAGTGGCGACGAGGCAGATTCGAACCTACCTGCAACTCTGCATTACCTCCCAGGGATTCGCTCCTGGAGAACAGTGGAAGAAAGTTGAGGCCAGAAGCACAGGCGTCGACCACGAGCAACCGCCCAGTCATCCAGCAGAGATTGAGCATCGCAGGGGAGGCTGTTGAGAGCCAGGCTTGGTTCTCTAGTCATGGTGGTCCAGCGAAACGGGCTGGCAACAGGTATGGCACAGACCCTTCCCGGACAGCGGCGGCTAGAGCTGACCAATGGCACAGAAAAGGCCGAGCAGCGTCGATGGGAGAAGAGAGAGGGTAGAGCGCACAGGGCGCAGCCGGTGTTCAGGACCGAACGGCGTTGATGGGAGAAGAGAGAGGGTAGAGCGCACAGGGCGCAGCCAGTGTTCATGACCGAACGGCATCGACGGGAGAAGAGAGAGAGGCGTGAAAGAAAACGTGCAGAGCGCAGCCGGTGTTCAAGGGACGAGCAGCGTCAGCGGGGAAGAAAGGGAAATGCGCAGAGCGCAGCCGGTGTTCAAGGGCCCAGCAGCCGCAGCGGAGAAGAAGGGAGAGCGTGGGAAATGCCATTTTGAGCCGCAGCGGAGAAGAAGGGAAGCACGGGAAAATGCCATTTTGAGCCAGTCTAACCACACCCAGGGATGCCGAAGAGTTGCAGTATCACAGCGTTCGACAATGAAGTCGAAGATTGGACGACATATGTCGAACGCATGGAAGTGTACTGCAAGGCAAATGAAGTGCCAGATGAGAGGAAAGCGCTGGTATTGTTGAAGTCCATGGGTGCAAAAATGTATGGCTTACTGCAAAACCTAGTAACCCCAGAGAAGCCAGTGGACAAGGATTTTGGAAACATAGTGTCAACCCTACAGAACCACTTAAACCCCACACCGCTGCTGATAGCAGAAAGATTTAAGTTTCACAAAAGGAGCCAGCATAAAGATGAAAGTAATGCTGAGTATTTAACGGAACTGCGTAAGCTATCGAAACACTGCCAGTTTGGAGCGGGACTGGCAGATACCTTAAGGGACAAGTTTGTGTGTGGGCTTCAAAGTGAAGGAACCCAGAAACGGCTTTTATCTGAAAAGGACCTTACGCTGGAAAAGGTTTTCAGCATGGCAGTATCACACGAAGCAGCCGCACGGGGCACTGCAGAGATACAACGGAGACTGCAAGAATATGGCACAAATGAAATGTCATACGGAACAGTGAAGTGTTATCACTGCGGCAGAACAACACACGACCATAATGATTGCTGGTTTAAGGACAAAGTGTGCAGAAAGTGTGGAAAAGTAGGACACATAGCAAGAGTCTGCAGGTTGGGAAAGAAAACCAGCAGCAAGAAATCTCCACAGGAGAAGTACAAGAAGGTACATAAGGTGACGGATAGTTCAGACGAACAGAAAAGTGATACAAACTCCGGAAGCAAGGAGCTGGGTTGTCTGAAACTACATAAGGTGATCCAAACGGAGGATCATCAAACTATCTGGGTCACGCTCAAGATAGCTGGAGTCCAAGTGAAAATAGAATTGGACACAGGATCAGCCCTAACAGTCATAAACCGAAGGAACTACAAGCGGCTATTCTCACATATACCCTTGAGAGATACAGAGATTGTCTTGAAGATGTACACGGGGCAAAAAGTCTACCCCAAAGGAAAAATAAGGGTGAACGTTGTATATAACAGTAAGGAAACACCAAAAATGGACCTATATGTATTGCCAGATGGAGGACCACCACTACTAGGACGTGAATGGATCCGGAAGATACAGCTAGATTGGCATTCCATACAAGCACTGACTGTAGATGCCAAAAAGGATGACGACGCCACACCTGGACGACTGTCAAAAATGCTAACTGACGCACAAGAAGTGTTCCAGGAGGGACTTGGAACACTAAAAGGCATAACAGCGATGAATAAAATAGAGGAAAATGCAAGCCCAAAGTTTTTGAAGGCCAGACCGGTACCTTATGCAATCCGCCCAGCCGTCGAAGCAGAGCTGGAAGGTTTGGAACATTCAGGAGTACTGTCCAAAGTGGACTGGAGCGAGTGGGCCACACCCATCGTTCCTGTGATGAAGAGTTCGTTGTGTAATACACCTGGGGAACCAAAGAAAGTTCGCATCTGTGGGGACTTTAAGGTGACAGTGAACCCAGTCCTTCACACGGTACAATATCCACTCCCGCGGATTGAAGATATTTTCGCCTCGCTATCTGGAGGGAAACACTTCACTAAGATTGATCTGGCCCAGGCGTACCTGCAAATGGAGGTAGAAGAAGCCTTGAAACAGTACCTCACGATCAACACTCATAAAGGTCTCTACCAATAAAACCGGCTGGTGTTCGGGGTAGCATCAGCTCCGGCTATTTGGCAAAGGGCAATGGATCAAGTCTTGCAAGGGGTTCCAGGGACCCAGTGTTATTTGGACGACATCCTGGTCATGGGCAAAAATGACAGTGCTCACCTTGCCAACCTGGAGCAGGTGCTCACTAGATTGAAGGAATATGGGCTCCGAGCAAATCGCCACAAATGCGAATTTTTCCAGAAGCAGATCTCGTATTGTGGCCAGGTTATTGATGAAGAGGGGCTACATAAGTCCCCTGAAAAGATTGAGGCAGTAGTCAAGGCTCCAGCACCGGAAAATGTGTCACAACTGAGGTCGTTCCTCGGGCTGGTGAACTACTACCATAAGTTCTTGCCGAATTTGTCTACAGTACTACACCCACTGAACACCCTACTGCAAACGGGGGTACCATGGAAGTGGAATGACGAATGTAAACGAGCTTTCCAGAAGTGCAAAGAATTGATCACATCAAAAGAGGTGTTGGCTCATTTCAACCCAGCACTACCAATTCGGTTGGCGTGTGATGCATGGAGCGGTGGCATTGGAGCGGTGCTGTCGCACAAGTTCCCGGACGGCTCGGAGAGGCCGGTAGCCTTTGCGTCTCGGTCACTAACCTCAGCCGAGCGTAACTATGCCCAGATTGACAGGGAGGCCCTCAGCGTAGCGTGGGGAGTGAAAAAGTTCAACCACTATCTGCACGGGCAGAAGTTCACCTTGCTGATGGACCACCAAACACTTGTCTCCATCTTTAATCCAAAGAAGGGCGTGCCGGTGAAGACTGCGCAACGGCTACAAAGATGGTCGCTTTTTCTAGGGGCGAACCAATATGAAATCGAGTATAAGGGCACAAAACAGTATGGAAACGCTGATGGGCTATCACACCTGCCACTGCCTACTGCAGAGGAAGCACCAGCAGTGGACCCTGTCGAAATATTTCATTCGACTATAATTGAACGCTTGCCAGTAACTAACGCTGATATAGAGAAGGAGACCCGAAATGACCCGACACTGTCTCGGGTATATGTCTTGACGGTGAAGGGATGGCCAACACATGGCGACTCACTGTTGCCAGCATTCTCATCCAGAAGAGAACAGCTGTCAGTATGCCAGGGGACCTTGATGTGTGGATCCCGAGTGGTAATTCCAACCAAGTTAAGGGAGAGAGTGCTCAATGAGCTTCACGAAGGCCATCTGGGAGGGGTAAAAATGAAAAACATTGCTAGGGCTTATGTGTGGTGGCCGGGGATCGATCAGCAAATCGAGGACCTGACAAAGAGCTGCTCAGGATGCCAGAAGGTCCAAAATGCACCACCACATGCCCCTCTACACCCATGGGAGTGGCCCTCATCTCCATGGCAATGGGTGCATATTGATTTTGCTGGTCCATTCATGGACTCAATGTTTCTAATAGCCGTGGATGCGCACTCAAAATGGCCTGAGGTGATCAAAATGTCATCCACCGCCACGGAGAAAACTATTGCAGTCCTACGGACCATATTTGCCAGAAACGGCTTGCCAGAGCAGATTTGCTCTGATAACAGACCACAGTTTGTGTCCGAAGAGTTTCGAAGATTCATGAAAAGGAATGGGGTAAGGCATTACACATCTGCCCCATATCATCCAGCCACAAATGGATTGGCTGAGAGGTTCGTACAATCCTTTAAGAAAGCAGTAAGGGCCATGTGCGATGACGACATTCCACTGCAGCATAAGGTGGACAATTTCCTGTTAGCCTACAGAAATGCGACACATGCTGTCACCAACCAGACCCCGGCCATGATGTTCTTTAACCGAAGGTTGAGGTCTCGTCTGGATTTGCTCAGACCAAATGTACGAAGAGATGTTGAGAATAAGCAATTCCAGCACATCAATGAGAAGCCGACAAGGAGCTTCAATGTAGGGCAACCAGTCTTGGCCCGCGACTACCGAACAGAGAAATGGCAACCAGGAACGATATGCACACGGCAGGGGCCACTAATGTACACAGTGGATGTTGGGGAGAACATTGTGAGACGCCATGTCGACCAGATCCTAGAGTCACAGGAACCAGTCAACCCCATGTCTCGCGCACCTGGTGATGAACCCAACATACAGGTAGCATCTACCCCAGAAACTGTAGCATCGGAAGCTGATGAACCAACTGACGACAGGGGGCCTCCTCACCAAGAACAAGACAATCAGGAAAGGCGATATCCAGAAAGGATCAGGAAGCCACCCCAAAGACTGAATTTATAAATGGACTATTTTCAGTTAATGTGCATGTTAAAAGTGTTAATTGTTAAATGAATGTTATGGTACTGTCAATCTAAAAGGGGAGGAATTGTAGTGTATGTACCTTTAAGGGGAGAACTACTTTTTACAGCTCCTGTATACTGTAGTACCGGCAGTGACCACACCTGTATATAAACCCTGAGTAGGGATCTGTACGTTTAGTTTTAGAGTAACCCTCATCCAGTAAATACCTGTTGATTGTTCCTGCAGTCTCATGTCTAGTTATTGAAGGAGACACTACATCAAAAATACACGGATCTAACACTACACATTAAAAGTAAGCTATAAAAGAATAGTTTAGCAACAGACTGCAAAACTCATTGCTTTTTCAACTCAAAGAGTTAGATAATAGACATTCTGCATCGTAGATTATTTTAAACTTAAAATGAGGCCTGATGTAATGCTCTCCTGCCTTCAAAGACTGTAGAAAGATCTTGTGGAGGCATAGGATAAATTCTGGTAGCCAAGACTGAATTACCAGACAGGGTGTGGTGTTCATTACCCTGAGCATATCACTGAAAACTTAGCTAGATCTCAAGGCTAGAGTAGACATCTTTGAACGTATGGGGAGTTGGGACTCGCAGATGGGAGTAATTTAAGATACCAGAGCCAAAATAACCTGAAGTAAGAGGCATAGAAAATCCCTAAAAACATTAGTGTCCATGATTTTAAGAAAATATGAGTTACTGCAGATCAGCCAGTTGACAATAACCTTATTGTATTCTGCTTTATGCCATACTCTCCTCGTGCTTTGCCTCAAAATAGATTTTCTTTTTACTGGCTTGAGAAGTTCCTGTATGCTTCTACCAATTCCATCGAGCCTGACTAGATTGCTAAGTTCAAGAGGTATAGAATTACATTCATCCTTCTGGCACTTTGTTGATGAGAATAAAGGCATTTTAGAATCTACTATCCCCAATGAAGACCTAACGCCTTGACTGTGAGAATGGATTTGCAGTATAAGAATATTTTGGTACCCAATCTTTGCCAACTTACAGCAGATGACATTACGATGAAGAGGTAAACATAGAAACATAGAAACATAGAAGATAGGAGCAGGAGTAGGCCATTCAGCCCCTCGAGCCTGCTCCGCCATTCAATGTGATCATGGCTGATCATCCAAATTCAGTACCCGGTCCCTGCTTTCTCCCCATACCCCTTGATCCCTTTATCCTTAAGAAATATATCCAACTCCTTCTTGAATATATTTAATGAATTGGCCTCTACTGCCTTCTGTGGTAAAGAATTCCACAGGTTCACCACTCTCTGGGTGAAGAAATTCCTCCGCATTTCTGTCCAAATGGCACACTCTTTACACTTAGACTGTGACCCCTGGTTCTGGACTCCCCGACCATCGGGAACATCCTTCCTGCATCTAGTCTGTCCAGTCCTGTCAGAATTTTATAAGTTTCAATGAGATCCCCTCTCATTCTTCTAAACTCAAGCGAGTACAAGCCCAATCAACCCAATCTCTCCTCATACGTCATTCCTGCCATCCCAGGTATCAGCCTGGTGAATCTTCGCTGAACTCCTTCCATAGCAAGAACATCCTTCCTCAGATAAGGCGACCAAAACGGCACACAATACTCAAGATGTGGTCTCACCAAGGCCCTGTACAACTACAGCAAGACATCCTTGTTCCTGTACTCAAAGCCTCTCGCTACGAAGGCCAACATACCATTTGCCTTCTTAACTGCCTGCTGCACCTGCATGCTTACCTTCAGCGACTGGTGCACAAGGACACCCAGGTCTCGTTGCACTTCCCCTTTGCCCAATCTATTGCCGTTCAGGTAATAATCTGCCTTCCTGTTTTTGCCACCAAAGTGGGTGACCTCACATTTATCCTCATTATATTGCATCTGCCATGCTTCTGCCCAATCACCCAACCTGTCCAAATCATCCTGGAGTTTCTCGGCATCCTCCTCACAGCACACACACCCACCTAGCTTTGTGTCATCTGCAAATTTGGAGATATTACATCAAGTTCCCTCGTCTAGATCATTAATATATATTTTGAATAGCTGGGGTCCAAGGACCGATCCCTACGGTACCCCACTAGTCACTGCCTGCCACTCGGAAAAAGACCCATTTATTCCAACTCTTTGCTTTCTGTCTGCCAACCAGTTTTCTATCCAAGTCAATACCTTGCCCCCAATCCCATGTGCCTTAACTTTACACGCTAGCCTTTTATGCGGGACCTTATCAAAAGCCTTCTGAAATTCCAAATATACCACATCCACTGGTTCTCCCTTAACTATTTTACCAGTTACATCCTCAAAAAATTCCAGTAGATTAGTCAAGCACGATTTACCTTTTGTATATCCATGTTGACTTTGTCCGATCCTGTCACTGTTTTCCAAGTGCTCAGCTATTACATCCTTTATAATGGACTCTAGCATTTTCCCCACTACCGATGTCAGGCTTGCCGGTCTGTAATTCCCTGTTTTCTCCCTAACACCTTTTTTGAATAGTGGGGTAACATTAGCTACCCTCCAATCCATGGGTACTGTTCCAGATTCCATCGAATGTTGGAAGATGATCAGCAATGCATCTACTATTTCTAGGGCCACTTCCTTAAATACCCTAGGGTGTAAATTATCAGGCCCTGGTGTTTTATCGGCCTTCAGTCCCATCAATTTCCTGAACACCATTTCCTTACAAATACTGATTTCTTTCAGTTCCTCCCCTTCATCAGAACCTGTGTTCCCCGACATCTCTGGGAGGTTATTTGTGTCCTCCTTTGTGAAGACAGAACCAAAATATGTATTTAATTCGTCTGCCATTTCTTTGTTCCCCATTATAAATTCCCCTGATTCTGACTGCAAGGGACCTACGCTTGACTTCACCAATCATTTTCTCTTCACATATCTATAAAAGCTTTTACAGTCAGTTTTTATGTTCCCTGCAAGCTTACTCTCTATTCTATTTTCCCCTTCTTAATTAATCCCTTTGTCCTCCTTTGTTGAATCCTAAACTGTTCCCAATCCTCAGGTTTACTGCTTTTTCTGGCCAATTTATATGTCCTCTCCTTGGATCTTATGCTATCCCTAATTTTCCTTGTTAGCCACGGTTGAGTCACCTTTTTTGTTTTACTTTTATGCCATACTGGGATGAACAAATTCTGTAGTTCATCCATGCAGTCTTTGAATGCTTGCCATTGCCTATCCACCATCAACCCTTTGAGTGACATTCCCCAATCAATCCTACCCAACTTGCGCCTCAGACTTTCATAGTTTCCTTTATTTAAATTCAGGACCCTAGTCTCTGAGTCAACTACTTCATTCTCCATCTTAATGAAGAATTCGGTCATATTATGATCGCTCTGACCCAAGGGGCCTCGTACAACAAGATTGCTAATTAATTCTTTCTCATTACATAATACCCAGTCTAAGATAGCCTGATCTCTGGTTGATTCCTCGACATATTGGTCCAGGAAACCATCCCGTAAACACTCCAGGAATTCCTCCTCCACAGTATTTTTACTAATTTGGTTAGCCCAATCTATATGTAGATTAAAGTCACCTATGATGACTGCGGTGCCCTTATTGCACGCTTCTCTAATTTCCCTTTTAATGCCATCCCCAACCTCCGCATTACTGTTTGGAGGTCTATATACCACTCCCACTAACATTTTCTGCCCCTTGCTATTTCTCAGTTCTACCCATACAGATTCCACATCATCAGAGCTAATATCCTTCCTTACAATTGTGTTAATCCCTTCTTTAACCAGCAATGTTACCCCACCTCCCTTTCCTTTTTGCCTATCTTTCCTGAATATTTAATACCCCTGGATGTTGAGTTCCCAGCCTTGGCCACCCTGGAGCCATGTTTCCGTCATCCCAATCAAATCATATTTGTTTACCTCTATTTGTGCAGCTAATTCATCCACCTTATTCCGAATGTTCCTTGCATTAAGACACAAAGTCTTCAGGCTTGTTTTTTTAACGCTCTTAGACCTATTAGAATTATTATTTACTGTGGCCATGTTTGATTTAAACCGTTGATTTCTCTGACTGCCACTTTTGTTTTTCTCCTTCCTTTCTTTTGCTTTTATCCTTGTTTCCCTTTCCTCTGTTCCCCTGTTCAGGTTCCCAACCCCCTGCCATTTTAATTTAAACCCTCCCCCAGAGCACTAGCAAACACTCCCCCAGGACATCGGTCCCGGCCCTGCCCAGGTGCAAACCGTCCAGTTTGAACTGGTCCCACCTCCCCCAGAACCGGTTCCAATGTCCCATGTATTTGAATCCCTCCCCCCTGCACCATTCCTCTAGCCACGTATTCATCTGAAATATCCTTCTGTTTCTACCCTGACTAGCACGTGGCACTGGTAGCAATCCTGAGATTACTACCTTTGAGGTCCTATTTTTTAATTTATCTCCTAACTCCCTATATACAGCTTTTAGGACCTCATCACATTTTTTACCTATATCGTTAGTGCCTATATGCACTACGGCAACTGTCTGTTCACCCTCCCCTTCCAAGGTGTTCTGCAGCCGCTCTGAGACATCCTTGACCCTTACACCAGGGAGGCAACACACCATCCTGGAGTCTCGTTTGCGGCCGTAGAAATGCCTATCTATTCCCCTTACAATAGAATCCCCTATTACTATAGCTCTCCCGCTCTTTTTCCTCCCGTCCTGTGCAGCAGAGCCACCCCTGGTGCCAGGAAGTTGGCTGCTGCTGCCTTCCTCTGATAAGCCATCCCCCCCATCAGTATCGAAAGCGGTATATCTGTTTGAGAGGGGGATGTCCACAGGGGACCCCTGCACTACCTGCCTGCACCTACTACTCTGTCTGTTGGTCACCCCTTCCCTTTCTGCCTGTCCAACCTTTGCCTGCGGTGTGACCAACTGCTCAAACGTGTTATCCACGAATTCCTCAGCATCGCGAATGGTCCAGTATGAATCCAATCGTAGCTCCAGTGCCGCAATGCGGTCTGCCAGTAGCTGCAGCTGCATACACTTCCCGCACACATGGTTGTCAGGGACACAGGAAGTGTCCCTGAGTTCCCACATAGCGCAGGAGGAGCATGCCACGAGGCCGAGCTCTCGTGCCATGACTGACCCTTTAATTAATTGAAATTAAATTAAATCAAATCAATCCCACCAATTACACTACAATTAAATGATATACCTAAGGGGCCTGGTTTACGAACAGTCCCCCGCTACACCACAGAGACCTTAAGAACTATAAACCACAGAGTTAAAGATTAAAAAGGGAGAGATACTCACCAACCAATCACTTACCTGCTTCCTGGTGACGTCACACTTTGATTACTTTTTACTTCCCTCACTCTGAGCTCAGAGACTGGTACGCCTCTCGAGCCTCGCTGCCGCTTTTATTTACCTCCGGTGCTGCCTCGCTCCAATCAGGTCCGCTATGGGGCCTCTTGAGCCTCGCCGCCGCTTTTATTTACCTCCGGAGCTGCCTCGCTCCAATCAGGTCCGCTATGGGGCCTCTCGAGCCTCGCCGCCGCTTTTATTTACCTCCGGTGCTGCCTCACTCCAATCAGGTCCGCTATGGGGCCTCTCGAGCCTCACCGCCGCTTTTATTTTCCTCCGGTGCTGCCTCGCTCCAATCAGGTCCGCTATGGGGCCTCTCGAGCCTCGCCGCCGCTTTTATTTACCTCCGGTGCTGCCTTGCTCCAATCAGGTCCGCTATAGACTGATATACCAGTAGTCTCCCTTCAGATCATTGCTGGCATTTCAGAAACTTTTAATGCAAAAAGCTATGGGCCGTATTTTCCGATCAGAGGCTTCCTGCCTGCAGAGGCCTCCGATCTGGAAAAAATCTACGGACTTACCTGAGGGCTCCCGAGGTCTAGACACTTCCACTCCTGGGCCTCTCCAACTCGAAATGTGCAGGGTCCACGTATCCCAGAGGCGCATGTGGTTCGCAAGCATCCCTGGGATCACGTGGGCCATGGGGAGCCAATCAAAGAAGGGAATCTCCCTTCATACACTTGACAGGAAGACCTGTCAAATATATGAATGGAGATCACCCCAAAACACTGTAAAACATTAAATAATTTTTTTTTAATCACATTTTTAAAATTAGTTGAAATTACAATAAATTAAATATTTTAAACAAAAATTTAATTTTTTGAAAAAGGTAATTAAAGTTTTTTACGGGGCTAAAAATAAACTTGCCTTTTTTAAAGAATTTAAAAATGATAAATGAGTGGACTTTTTTAAAAAACTTTTTTTCAAATCTTATGCTGGTAAAAGCAGGCCAGGTCTAAGATTTCTAAGGGTTTTCTGCGGGCAGAGGGTCTCCAGAAAGCGGAACTATCCGCCCGCAGAGGCCCTTCTCCAGGGCAGGCATCCAATCTGTCAAGAGCATTCTTGACAGATCGGAAATGCCAGTTTTCAGCGCATGTGCTTCGCCTGCCTGAAACCGGCATTTCCGATATCCCTAAGGGTGTGTACACAGCCCGTACACACCCGTAGGGATTGGAATATCCGGCCCATTGTAATAACAAAAAGAACAGAGGCATTGTGTTGTACCAGGATTAGTGCAGAAACAGTACATTGTGAAAAAGGGTCTAACGCTAAGTCGTAGATTCATTGCAGAACCTGGTAATCTGGGGTGGGAGAAATGCCTTAATTGCAACTTACTCCAGCTTTTTGAATGCATAAATCAGGCAACTATATTTTTTTATTAAGCTTCTAAACTGGAACTTAGTATGTTCTTTAAGCATATTGGCATCTTACATGTATTGTGTTACTGTAATGCTGGAAGAATGGGCTCTTTTCCATACAGGAGTTTCCATAAAATTCAACGGTTCAGGGAAGGGTTAACTAATATAAAGTCCGAAGGAAGAACCTAATGACTCGCATTTAGATTGGTTCTGCTTTAATACCTGACTGTCAAGTAAGTATATGGAATGAAGCAGACACTGTTATTGGGTATAAATTGGCTAGTGCTGTTGGTTGTCTGTTAACTCTGTCACAAATAATAACATGAAATAAACGTGAGATAACATTGGGCCGGATTTTCCGATCGGAGGCTTCCTGCGTGCGGATGCCTCCGATCGGGAAAAATCTACGCACTTACCTGCTGGCTCCGTAGGTCCTGAGGCTTCTGATCCTGGGCCTCTCCTGGTCCTTGTTGGCAGAGGCCCAGGTATCCCAGGGGCATAGGCGGTTCGCAAGCGTCCCTGGGATCACGTGGGCCACGGGGAACCAATCAAAGAAGGGAATCCCCTTCACACTTTTGACCGGTCTCTACGCACAGATCTCTCAAAAGTATGAATGAGGATCACATTTAAAAACACAGTTAAACATTAAATAAATGTAAAAAACAAATCACGTATTTAAAATTAGTTAAAATTATATTAAATTATATTTTAAACAAAAATTTTATTTTTTGAAAAAAGAATAAATTATTTTTTACAGGGCTAAAAATATACTTTTAAAAGTATTTTTAAATTATAAATGAGTGAAAATTTTTTTTTTTTTTAAACTTTTATGCTGGTACAGTAAAAACAGGCCTTATGCGTAAGATTTTTAAAGGTTTTCAGCCATTCACCTTGCCGACAGCTGCCCACAAAGGTTGTGCAGAAAGCGGAACTCTCCACCCGCAGAGGCCCTTCTCCCGGGCAGGTGGATGATCTGTCAAGACAATTCTTGACAGATCGGAAGTGACGGTTTTCAGCGCATGCGCTTCACCAGTGGGGGTTGGAATATCCGGCCCATCTTAAAATACCATTATTAGAATATGGTTTTGAGCTTTCTTTCATATTTCATAAACAAGGTTTATGTAACCCATTTATTTTTTGTGCTAGTGAAACATAAAACATATGACTGCTTGGTCCATTTTCCTGTAGCTCACTGCTTTCAATTGATTGCAAGAGACAACATGACACCTCGGGTGGCCTCAGGGTTTTAATGTTGTTATTCATGAATAGCTATTACCTTTGTTTGGTTCCAGGCAATTATCCAATTGATGCCTTATGCCTGATTCCCTATTGGGGAGCATTTATGTGTGACATTTTTTGATATTCAGAATATGAAATACAGGATGAAAAATGTATGGGTCAGTACATGAAACAGCAAAATCACTTGACTCCCAACTTGAAGACCATCCATTCCAACCTTTTGTGTGTCTGAAATTCCAAGTGCCTTGGCTTCATTGGGTGAACTTAGTCAGTTTTCAGATAGGCCGCTGGGTTAGAGTGCCACAGTTGGGCATTCCATTGGTGGGAGGGGAGGGGGAGAGACAGGAAAAAAAATAACTCATTCCATTGTAAACAAATTGCTCTTGGCCAGCCACAGAGTGGCAGTGACTGTGAAGGAAACCTATGATCTATATCATTCCACTCTTTCAGCTGAAGAAGGCATAGTCAAGGTGAAAATCAGAATAAAATATATATATATTTTTAAATATAAAAATTCTAGTCGGATTTATCAAATCTACACACCATATTGGTCACCTAATAGTTCTCTACGGGGAAAGGGAGTTTAGGATGACTGCTGGAAATGAAAGATTTTCCTTTCGCCCACTGTACTGGCTGCGCGAGACGTGCTCCTATCTAGTTATCCAGCAAGTTAAACACGCTATTCAAAATAATTCTTCGGAAGCCGTTTGCTGTTTGAAGCCTTTACTCGAACAGATTTGTGAAACTGTAAACAAAGACAAAGTATGTTTTGTACATAAACTGAGTACTATACATTCGATATTACATAAGATATAAACATATTTACAACAGTAGAATAGACTAATTGTATAACTAACTAACATTTGAACTAACTTCTGTAACTATTAAATATTAACCTTTTATAAACATAGTATTATCAAAATATTACTCTGACAACATTGCTATTATGCTAAGAACCAAAGATACTCACAGATATTGTGCTTGGCCTAACATATGAAATCAGATTACATTGGATTGGCAGATTCTCCATTACTCAAGTCAGGTTCTTCCTGGCAAAACTGCTTCCTGGGGTCAACAGGAAGAAAGGTAGGAAGGTCAAATGACTTCTCACAGGAAGAAAGGAACAAAGGTCAAATGACCTCACACAGGAAGAAAGATCAGATGACCTTTCCAGCATACAAACTGTTTACACAATAACTGCCACCAGAGGGTGCCATTCCATGTAAAAATGTCCAGAATGTCACATAATGTCCATCGGTCCAGAACACTCCCCGTCTGGGGTCATTAACGACTCCACATAGTCCGAACTCTACTTGTCACTGGAGTCCTCTGGCGACAAAAGAAGAACCACCTCGGAGACGGTCCGTTGGTGTCGATGATAGGATGCAGCTTCCGTAGACTGCTGTGAGGGGGTAGGTTGCGTTCTGCTATGCACAGTTCCAACCTGGGTATGGTGAGGTCTGGGTGGGGTGCCAACTTGCCTCTATCAAAGACGAAGCCGATTTTGCTTTGTCCTTCTTGAGTGGTGACCTTCAGATAAGCCACACTTGCAATGGCCTTAGCGGATGCGTCTGCAAAGACACAAAGCTCTTTGAATTGGGCATTTAAGGGAGAGAAAGACGAATAGCAGCGAGGTATTCGGATCTCCTGTAAGTCTTGGAGTGAGTCTCTCCATCTGTCCCACTCTGCTTCCATCTCTTCAGGGAGAGGTGAATCCCACTCTTCAGCACGTGTGGAGAGTTCCCTGAGGAGCAGCCTGCCTTGTATGGTGACAGGGGCTAAGAAGCCGAGAGGGTCATATAGGCTGTTGACTGTAGAGAGCACTCCTCTACGTGTGAAGGGTTTCTTGGCGTCTAGGACTTGGAACGTGAACGTGTCTGTTGCTATGTTCCACGATACCCCTAGGCTACGCTGTAAGGGGAGGTCATCAGTGAAGAGGTCTAGGTCCTTGACGTCCTTAGCATGATCTTCAGGGGGGAATGCCTCCATCACTGCTGGTCTGTTAGAGGCTATCTTATGCAGCCTGAGGTTGGATAGTGCAAGTAGTTCCTGGGCTCGTCCGAGGGTACTGATGGCCTCTGCTTCGGTCGGGAATGACTTCAGTGCGTCGTCGACGTAGAACTCTCGTTCGATGAACCCTCTCACATCACTGCCAAAGTCGTCATCTTCTTCCTTGGCAGCCCTCCTTAGTCCGTATATGGCGACAGCAGGGGATGGGCTATTCCCAAAGACATGGACACGCATTCTGTAGTCCACAATGTCTCTATTAGGGTCATTGTCCCGATACCACAGGAAGCGGAGGAAGTCTCTGTGGTCTTCTCTCACCACGAAGCAATGAAACATGTGCTGGATATCGGCAGTGATGGCGACAGGCTCTTTCCTGAATCTCATGAGCACTCCCAAGAGGCTGTTGTTAAGATCGGGCCCTGTGAGGAGTACGTCGTTGAGAGAGACTCCCTGATATGGTGCACTGGAGTCAAACACCACGCGGATCTGTCTACTGCATGGGGTAAGGTAGCTTGGACGACCATTCTCCAAGATGGAAGTCTTGAGTGTGCTCACCTGAGATGACTTGTTCTCTAGTGTGCGACGTCCTACAGGGTACACATTAACGAGGCATATCTTGGAGCATGCTCTTGCGCTCACTCCTTCTCCACACACCTTGGTGCACCTGGATGTAATCTCTGAACCAGCAGCTCCCTCTCTCTCCCTGCCGTGCTCTGAAGCGGGAGGAGGCGACTCTGACTCCCAAGGAGCTGGGCCTGGGTGTAGTGCTGAAACGTGCCGATCACTTTCACATTCAGTGCATTTTGCATCCACCTTGCAGTTCTTGGCGAGATGGCTCGTGGACGAGCAGCACCTGAAACATATAGAGTTCTCTTTAAGATATTGTTTCCAATCTTCCAGGGACATCTCCCTGAAGCCTCTGCACTTCTTTAAAGGATGGGGCTTGTTGTGGATACGGCATTGTTTGCTCATATCCTTAGGTTTCTTCTGAATCTTTGTGTGCTCAGTTGAGGACACTTGCATTCTGTGGACAGATATTGGTGTCTTTCCATGTCTGTCGAACTTGTCTCTTCTGGCAAGTGTTGGGTGGGAGGAGAAGAAGTTGAAGCTGGGGTCGTTCCTGGCTTTGGCTTCTTTACGGATGAATTTAACGAACGCAGAGAATGGTGGGAACGCCACGTTGTGCTTTAGCTTGAACTTTGATCCAAACGTTATCCACTTCTCCTGCAGGTTAAATGGAAGCTTCTCAATGATGGGACTTACCCCTCTGGAAGTGTCTAAGTACGATAGACTGGGTAGGTAGCCGTCCTGCTTTGCGGCTTCGAGTTCCGACAGCAGATCTCCAAGGTCGCGGAGCTTCTGGGGTTCCTTACTCGTCAACCTCGGAAAGTTCTCCAACCTGTCAAAGAGAGCCCTTTCAATGGCTTCGGGTGAGCCGTAGCTTTCTTCCAGCCTCGCCCAAGCCTTCTTCAACCCCTCTGGCAGCTGTCCCACATTGGCCGCTTTTATCCTGCAGGCCTGTCCGGCGGACTCTGGGCCGAGCCATTTGATAAGGAGGCCGAGCTCTTCTCCTGCCGACAGGTCTAAGCCCGATATGGCATCGTGGAAGCAGAACTTCCAAGCCCGATAATTCTCCGGCCTGTCATCAAACTTGATTAACCCCGAAGTCACCAGCTGGGTGCGTGCAAGGTATTTGGCGAGGTCGTAGGTGCTGGGACCTGTGCCAGGGTTGCCTTGGCTGGGGGCTCTGTTGGGGGTCTCAAGGAACCGAGAGGGGATTTGCCTCTGACTTTCTCTATTCGGCGCCCTATTCCTTTGCACCGTGTCTTCCGTTCTGCTGTGGGAGACTCTGCGGCTTGAGGCACGCCGTCTGCTTTGACCTTGGTTGGCAACTTGTGGCATGTTATACGAAGTGTTTGCGTCTGTAGAGATGTGCGGGCCTCCATCCCTTTCTCCTGTAAACTGTATGTCGGCATGGTCGCTCACGTAATCTATGGTGCGCTGTCGTGGACTCTGCCACGGAACGGGAATTAAAGGTTTGTAAGCTGTCTCAGGATCAGCTCCCTCCAAAATTGCCTCGAATACTTGTGTCTCGGCTAATGCAGCATCTATCTCTTTTTGTTGCTGCAGAGCGTCTAATGTGGCTTGGAGACGGGCCTGTTCAGCCTGGCGTTCCACTTGGTGATGGGCCTGTTCCGCTTGGAATTCAGCTTGGAGTCGGGCCTGCCCTGCTTGGAGCCGGGCCTGTTCTGCTTGGAGCCAGGCCTGTTCTGCTTGGGGTTCAGCTTGGAGACGGGCCTGTCTTACTTTTATTTCTATTTCACTGTCCGTATGCGCAGCTCTGGCTTGAGCTGCTACTAGCTTAGCCCGTGCTTTGGCGATGGCTATGCTTACTCTAGAACCACCCGATGACCGTGAACCAACTTGCGATCTGTAGTAACCGGAGCTTATAGACCGATTGTCACGTTCTACAGTTTCGTCTGCCTGTTTAAGGTCTTCTACTTGCTGCAAAGCATTTTTGTTATTATCTTCTGACATGTTGATGTGAGGTAGATGTGCTCTACGAGGTTAAGGCTTACTCTGGGTTCCTCCTGCTCCGCTCTTCACAGCTAGCCGTATTGCTATCTTTTCACTGATATCTTTTCACTGTACTGGCTGCGCTAGACGTGCTCCTATCTAGTTATCCAGCAAGTTAAACACTCTATTCAAAATAATTCTTCTGAAGCCGTTTGCTGTTTGAAGCCTTTACTCGAACAGATTTATGAAACTGTAAACAAAGACAAAGTATGTTTTGTACATAAACTGAGTACTATACATTCGATATTACATAAGATATAAACATATTTACAACAGTAGAATAGACTAATTGTATAACTAACTAACATTTGAACTAACTTCTGTAACTATTAAATATTAACCTTTTATAAACATAGTATTATCAAAATATTACTCTGACAACATTGCTATTATGCTAAGAACCAAAGATACTCACAGATATTGCACTTGGCCTAACATATGAAATCAGATTACATTGGATTGTAAATGGAACCTCTCATGGCAGATTCTCCATTACTCAAGTCAGGTTCTTCCTGGCAAAACTGCTTCCTGGGGTCAACAGGAAGAAAGGTAGGAAGGTCAAATGACCTCTCACAGGAAGAAAGGAACAAAGGTCATATTTTGTCTTCCTAACATTTCAATTAAGAAAATTGCATATTCTATTTGTGCCATCATGCTGAATTGCCTTTTATTATTTTCTATCTATCTATCTATATATATAAAACGGTTGGTCTGTCTGTCTTTCTGTCTTTCTGTCTGTCTGTTTGTCTGTCTGTCCGGCTATACAATCAAAAGTTATAGAGCGTACCTACACTCATGTTATATCAAAAGAAAGCTTATCATTAGGGGAGTCTAATAGGTATATTTACTTTTTGTTCAGACAAAAATTGTTCAGACAGTATACAAAAAAACTTCAAAAAACGGAAAAATTCTGCTCATTAGCGTTGAGTGATGTGATGGTTGACCAATCGGTGCATCATGGGGGGGGCGTTCATTGTGTGTGTGGGCGGGCCTAATCCTTCTGAGCTGAGGTGAGTGGCCGCCATCTTGATTTCTAACTATTGATTTATTTTTCCCACTTTCTGTGTATTTATTTTTCCCACTTTCTGTGTGTGTGGAGGGGAAATTGTTTTAAAAAAAAGTAAATTAATTTGTAAATATTTTTTCTAAGCTGATTAATTTTCCTACCTTTCACCCTTTTTTTTCCTTTTGATTCGCTGCCTCCGCCGGGCGCCGCAACCTTGGAGGGTTACCCCACCTGCAGGCCTCAAAGCCTCAGCCTCTCCTCACCCGCCACACCTGAGCTAGGCACCGCCCGTCCCGCTGGGCCCGCCCCGCGATCGCCGCCATCTTGGTAAAGGCTGGCGGGGCAGGAGTCAGCGCGCGCATCAACGTCGGCCTGGAGCACAACCTGAGCTAAGGTGAGTCCGGCCGGGCCTCACGCGCTAGGCTGCGCACCGGCCGGCCCTGAGGCACTGATCCACACACGGAGGCTTCGGCTCACTGCGTCCGGGCTTTGAGGAAAGGCAGAGAGAGAGGGGGAGGGAGGGACAGAGAGGAAATCAGGGAGAGACAGGGAGGGAGAGGAGAGGGGAAGGGAGAGGAGAGGGGGGGAGGGAGGGGAGAGGAGAGGGGGGAGGGAGGGGAGAGGAGAGGGGGGAGGGAGGGGAGAGGAGAGGGGGGAGGGAGGGAAGAGGTGAGGGGGAGGGAGGGGAGAGGAGAGGAGGGAGGGAGGGGAGAGGAGAGGGGGAAGGGAGGGGAGAGGAGGCAGGGAGGGAGAGGAGAGGGGGGAGGGAGAGGAGGGGGGAGGGAGAGGAGAGGAAGTATCCTCTGGACTCAAAGGAAAACAGTAAACAATGCATGCAGGGCGGAACTAGGCCAATATCCATTAATAATCACTATCCAAAAAAGAGCCACCAAATTTTGGAACCACCTACAAATGAACAACCCCCAATGCTATCACTACGACGCCCTGAAATGCCAAGAGCTGACCATAAAGAAGAATACCCTCAGTCAACTAGTCCTGGGACTCAGTGAAGTAACTACTAACAATACCAACAATAACCAGCCCCAGGACAGTGACAGGGTAACACAAAGAATTCGACCCAACACAATCGTCGCTAAGCAAAAGGAAAAATATCTGACATATTGGGCAGAAACAACAAAAACCCAAAGCAAACTCAATTGCTACTTGGCCCTAAACAGACAATACAACATAGCTGATTACCTGACCATGGTAAAGGATAACAAACTGAGAAGAACCTTGACAAGGTACAGACTTAGCGAACATAGCCTAGCGATCGAAAAAGGCAGACACAGGCAGACCAGGCTGCCAAGAGAAGACAGGATATGCTCTCACTGCAGTCAGGGAGTAGTGGAGACAGAGATGCACTTCCTCACAGCCTGTGGAAAATATCAGGACATCAGGGAGAATTTCTACCAAAAATTCTCACAAATATGCCCTGAATTCAGAAATCTGAATGACAACCAAAAACTCCCATTCCTACTGGGAGAGGAGAGAAGCTGTGTAACACTGGCGGCACACTGTGTTACAGCTTGCCATGAACAGAGGGACAACCAGTAAACTAAGAAATGAATATATATAAACAATGCGAATGTATATTTATACACTCAGGGATATACCTGTTTATACACTGTATGAATAGAACTGCGTTTATGTGCTCAACCATAAATGTATTTTGATGCTTTGGCAACATAAGATGTAACTTATCATGCCAATAAAGCGATTTGAATTGAATTGAATTGAATTGAATTGAATTGAATTGAATTGAATTGAGAGAGGGGGGGAGGGAGAGGGGGGAGGGAGAGGAGAGGAGGGGGGAGGGAGAGGAGGGGGGGAGGGAGTTGAGGGGGGAGAGGAGGGGGGAGGGAGAGGAGAGGGGGAGGGAGAGGGAGAAGAGGGACAGGGAGGGAGAGGGGAGGGAGGGAGAGAGAGTAAAGCAGGGAGAGACAGGGGCAGGGAGAGAGAGAGGGTGAGGGAGGGAAAGAGTGAGGGGGTGGGACAGGGAGGGAGAGCTCACCTTCTTCCTTCCTTCCTTCCTTCCTTCACAGGGGTCGATCGGGCCAGGCCTGAGGCGCTCCTCCCCCCCCTCTCTCTCCAGGCTAATCCCGAACTAAATCCACCAGTCTCTCTCTCTCTCTTCCCCCCGTCTCTCTCTTCTCCCCCCAGTCACTCTCTTCTCCCCCCAGTCTCTCTCTCTCTCTCTTCCAACAACAACATGCCCTCAAAAAACCCTCGGCACCGCCGGGCACTCCAGCTAGTTTATAATAAAGTGGTATTTCAAACTATTTCCAGCTTACAAGACAAAAATGGCTGACACAAATACCCTATTAAATCTTCATCTATTCATTGCTAGTGGTAGCAGTTCATGAATAACACAGTTTAGTTTCCTCTCTCACCTCATTTGTGTGGGGAAAAAAACTTTAACCGTCCACTAGTTGTTCATGTTGGTAAAGTCAGACTATTTAGGTAAGAAACATGCAGTTGTTTCTCACCCATCCCCATCTCAGAGAGCGTTCAAGCAGATTTCACAAGACCTACCTTTAACTTGACTTGCCATGACTCCAAAAGGAACAAAATAATTGTTTTTCTTTTTTTTAAGAAAGCTTTCCATGTGAGGTGTCGCACAACTGTGTAGAAGGTATCAAAACGATGATTGTCAACAAAATATGATGATCCTCAAAATGTGTAAAACTGTTCTAGGTATGTAGAGTGATGCCAGCTAGTCTAAAATACTAATACTGGCCAGGTTGTTTCATTTGTGTGCGCACCAGCCATTCTCTTCAATTGGCAGACTATCACAAAATGTGCAACCAAAAACTGCACGTATATCATGATGCTATATGAACATTTACCTTGTTAACATATCCACTTTAAAATATGTTTTTATTATTTTTGTTTCTTTTATACTTGCAGCAAGAGGTGCAATGATACAATAGATTCAGTAAAACCAATTGGAAAATAACTAACGGGAGTCAGGCATGTACTCTTATCGTGGTTGATGGGAAACACCATGACACATGTGCCTCAGTAGCAGAAGCTTCAACTTTAGAAAAGTAAGCATAAACAAAACAATCAAAAACACGGGCTTAACTTAACTGGGCTTTTTAAAGTCTAGGGCCTAGAAATTCATTGTAGCCACTTTTGGGGCGTTAAAGTCGGGCGGCCGCTAAAGTTTGCGCCCGCCGCCAAATCGAGGCCACTTCTCCGATATTCATTAGCTTTGCCCGAAGAGTTTGCTCGAGCGCTAAAACTGGCGCTGGACGCCTCTCTTTAGGCGCTAAGCCGGAGGTGCTGAGCGAGAGCGCCCAGGCCAGGCGCAGCACAGGTGTGGCCATCTCGTGATTGACAGCAGACACCCTGGCGCCGGCCAGCTCTTAAGGGGGAAGGGTCGACTTTGTCTGCTGCCACGCCCTGGATAGTGGAGCCCTCCAGCTAGGCCTGAACACTGCCGCTGGACCCAAATAGCGCCTGAAGCCATGCAGAGGGCCCGTGAACGAGCGCAGCGCTTCTCAGAGCGTGATCTGAGTGTGCTGGTTGATGGTGTGGAGAAGAGGCGCCATATTTTGTACCCGGACAATGGCAGGAAGGCGCCGGTCCGCGTCTACCGGAGAGCCTGGAGGCATGTCGCCAGCAAGGTGTCAGCCAACAGCGAGGTCCCCAGGACTGGTGTCCAATGGCGCAAAAAGTTTAATGACCTCACGCGGATTGTCAGGGTGAGTACCCTTTCCAGTGACCTCCTCATCCTTGCATGTGCACCTCACATTATGGGCAAAGGGACCTGAAAGCCCTAATGGCCAGCCCTCATCCAGCAGCTATGGAACAGGCATGAACATCAATTGCACATTCTGCACTTAACACACTGGCCAAGCTATTCCACCATGGGAGGCAGTGCACACAAGATCAGGGCGACACACTGGCCAGGCTATTCCACCATGGGAGGCAGTGCACACAAGATCAGGGCGACACACTGGCCAGGCTATTCCACATTGGGAGGCAGTGCACACAAGATCAGGGCGACACACTGGCCAGGCTATTCCACCATGGGAGGCAGTGCACACAAGATCAGGGCGACACACTGGCCAGGCTATTCCACCATGGGAGGCAGTGCACACAAGATCAGGGCTACACACTGTACTTAGAGGCCACCCTTTCTCTTGCAGGCCAAGCTGGCCAATAACAAGAAGAGCCGGACTGCGACCGGGGGAGGCCGACCCCAGATCCAGCCGCTCACCGAGCTGCAACATCGCGTGGAGCGAATCATGGGTGGCCGGGTGATCAGCCCCGTTGCATGTGGAGATGCCGACCCTGTTCTGGGCACCAATGGTAAGGACATCAACGTTTGGACCTCTCTCGTCCCACTTGCGCATCAGATCTACATCCTTTGCCACTGTCCGACCAATGCGCTGAATGCCACCACTCATGCATCCCTCGCTGACGCCCTCTCCTCACTCTAAAGCTACTCTTGTGCCTTCCTGCTTTCAGATGGTGAGGAGGAGGTCCCTGAACTTGCCAGTGACAGCCCCTCAGAGGAGGAGGAGGAGGAGGAGCAAGAGGAAGGCGGCCCATCAGGGGAACCCTCAGCCGTGGCAACCCATGCCAATGTAGGGGACACGCCTTCCCTGGAGGGGAGCGTCGCGGAAGTGTCAGAGGGGAGGGGAGCTCATGGGACCTGCGGCCTGCAGAAACGCGGGAGGGGGGTGCCAGCTCGGCGGCCTTCTCCCCAGAGGGGGGAAGGGTCGGAGGGGAGTCCAATTGCTGGGCCCAGCGGCGTCCAGCAACGCAGGAAGGGTCGGCCAGCTCGGCGGCCTTCTCCCCAGAGGGAGAGTCTGGCCTCCAGTCCGGAGATGGTCTTCGCCGAGGAGATGGAACGCCTCGAGGACTTGTCCGCGGACTCGGAGCGCCAGCACACGGAGCTCATGGGGGTAGTGGCACGGTTCCCTGAGGCCATCGAGTCCCTCTCTCGGAGTGTCACCGACGTCGGGGCCTCACAGGCCATCAGTTTGGCGGAATTCGGGGCAGAGCAGGCAGCGAGTCGGGCGGCATTCGGGGCAGATCAGGCAGCGAGTCGGGCGGCATTCGGGGCAGCTCAGGCAGCGAGTGGGCAGCTGATCAGTGGTGCCGTGCAGTCACTGGGTGCTCTGATGAGGTCACTGAACAGGTCAACACGGGCACTCACTGCAGTGCTGGCCCGGGCGAGTGCCAGTGTCTCAGGCGACCAGCGAGCGCCTGCCATCTGCCAGCTTGCCACCATTCCTCCAGCCGCCACTGCCACTCCCCCAGTGGAGCTGCCAGGAGCTGCTGCAGCGACTGATGCTGGCCAGCCACAGCTGCAGCATTCAACAGCCGCCCGCTCGACGGCCAGACCTCGACTAGGCCGACCCCCAAGGGCATCTGCCGTCATGACATGTGCCCCTCTGGAGCCTGCCCCCAGCCTTGCAGCAGCCAATGGCCTTACTTTGAGGAGGAGCAGCAGGGCGGGCAGGGGCCACACAAAGATGGCCAAGGCATCGCCCTAGCGGGCCAAAAAGTCGAATGTGTGGACAGTTGTGTTTGTTTTTTGAGGCCGAGAATTGGATGTTTGTTTTTGGAGGCCGAGAATTGGATGCTTGTTTTTTGAGGCCGAGAATTGGATGTTTGTTTTTTGAAGGCCGAGGATGTGATGTTTGTATTTTACGAAGTCCGAGGATGACGGCCATTTTAGTTACACTGTTTTGTTAATCCTCTCCAGGTTGTGGGAGCGAGTAATGTGTTTGAGTGTTTTTTGGGGGTTTCGTCTGTTTTTGGTTTTCATGTGGGAAGGGCCCTGAGTTTGTACAATAAAGCATTTTATTTATTAACATTGTCCATGTTTGATCTTTGAAGTGTTTGTTCCCTTAACCGGCTGAGGGCTTGCGGAGCGGCTGCAATCATGTTCTTTCATTGGCACAAGCCATTCCCTGACAGGGGGCCTAGAAGTGACGTTCAATAAGCCGCCGACGGGCGGCCCTTGGACCTTGTGCCTCCCTCCTGGGCTGGTACTCCTCGTCCTCCTCCTCATGCTCCTCCTGCTCCTCCTCCTGAGGTGGGGGTCCAACGTGAGGTGGCAGTGCCTGAGTCCTGCGGATAGCCAGGTTGTGCAGCATGCAGCAAACGACGACGAATTGGGAGACTCGCTCCTGCGAATACTGGAGGGCTCCCCCGGAGCGATCGAGACAGCGGAACCGTTGCTTGAGGACGCCGATTGTTTGTTCTATGATGTCCCTAGTCGCTTGATGGCTCTCGTTGTATGCCTCTTCAGCAGGGGTCGTGGACGCGCGGAGCGGGGTCATGAGCCAGGTACACAAAGGATAGCCTTTGTCCCCGATAAGCCATCCTCTTGGGGGAGGCTGTGCCTGGAACATGTCAGCCACAGTTGTCTGTCGCAGGATAAAGGCATCGTGGCTGCTGCCTGGAAAGCGGGCATTGACAGCTAGGATGCGTTGCCTGTGGTCACACACCAGCTGTACGTTGAGGGAATGGTAGCCCTTCCGGTTGCGGTAATCCTCGGCATGCTCCAGAGGTGCCCGCAAAGCCACATGCGTGCAGTCAATGGCGCCCTGCACCATGGGGAAGCCCGCTATTCTTGCAAATCCCACTGCACGCTGCTGCTGCTTGTCCAGGGTCATGGGGAAGGAGATGAATTGATGTCTCCTTGTGAAAAGGGCTTCGGTCACCTGTAGGATGCAGCAATGCACGGCGAACTGGGAGATGTTAGCGATGTCCCCAGCAGCGGATTGGAAGGAGCCGGTGGCATAGAAGTTGAGAGCCACCGTCACCTTCACTGCCACCGACAGAGACGTCCTGCGCATCAGCTGTGGCTGCAGATCTCTCTGAAGCAGCTGGCAGATGTCTGCAACTACCTCCCTTCTGAATCGCAGCCTCCTTACACACATCGCGGCAGACATGGTCAGATAGGAGGACTGCTGGCGGTATACCCTGGGTGGGTAAGGCCTCAGTTGGCGACGCCTGTTGCCCCCTCTGCGTCTAGCCAGGGCTGCCACTCTCTCACGGCATCTGTAAGCCCTTCTGGCATAAGGCTGAAAGTCAGCGTTGGCACCCAATGCAGCCCCCATTATATGCTGGCAAACACTGAGCTCTCAATGAAGGCAAAGGTAATTGCTAAGCTCTGGCCTGAGCCAAAAATACCTGTCCTAGTGTTGGTCCAAACCAGTAAGCTCTCCTCCTTGGTCTCTCTCCAAAAAACCGTTGCACAAGAGTGAATGCTGCAAAATGGCTGGCCTTTATAGTGCAGGGTAAGTGCCCTTTAATTAGCGCTCCCCGCGGCCCACCTCGGCTGTGTACCGTTCCACTTCACAGTCGTTAGGGCCGCCCGGCGCACAATGGCCCGGCGCGAGTGAAGTTCCGGTTCGGGGCGCACAAAGGGCGTTGCACTAGTAAATGACGTCATGATCTGCGCGCGCAGCAGGGCGCGCGCTAAGACTTTGCGCCGGCGCTAAATGTGTACTGAAGTTGGGGCGAGGCGCAGATCGCGCTGCGCCCGGGCGCTAAGCGCCAAGCGCTCGAGATCTACTCCTCCTAAGGCGCTAACGGCTGGCGCGCCCAACTGAATTTCTAGGCCTTGATTTATAATGTCAAATGGGAACCAAATCATCCAGTTTTGTTTTGACTGCTGTTTGTCATTATTTATCAACCCCAGCAGAGCATTTTGTACAGTAGTGCAGCATTTGTCTTTTATATCATTATGGCCTCTCTGAGCAACATTACTCAATTAGTGCCAAACTGTAAGTTGTTTTGTGTTTTGGATTTTTGTCAATTGAGATCGAGGTTGACATTGCCCAATCACATCTAATTAAAAACCTTTGACACCAATTAGAGCAAGAAATCATCTGTTCCATCTGTTTAGGATGGATTTTATTCTGGGTTATAAAGGTGAAAATACAATATATGACTATACTAACCCATAGTGCCAGTCAGTCTCCTATATATACATTTCTGTTTTCATTTCTGCAGGATAATGATTGAACTATTTCAGTAGCATTGAAATTATAGATGACTCGTGCATGTGCCCCTTGGAGATTTGATCCATAGGCCTAGAAATTCGGTATAGCCCCGTTTGGGGCGTTAGATCTGGCGAAGCGCAAAGACTACCGCCAGTTGCGAATTAGCACCACCTGACGCGATATTGGGTCGTTGCGCCCCTGATGGTGTTTGCGGCGGTAAATCAGGCACTGCACGCGACTCTTAAGGCGCTAACGCGGAGGCGTTACCCAATATCGCTGCGGGACGGCGGAGCGCAGGTGCGGTCAATAATCACTGATCCCGAGACACACTGGCGCCGGACAGCTCTTAAAGGGGCGGGTCAATTAGGATCACCAGACAAAGCACTTCCTGGCACGCCTTAAATTCGGTTCAGACTTACCAGAGGTACTCCAGGCTGTGCAGACATGCTGAGGGTGAGGCAGAGGGCTGAGCGCTTTGATGAGGTGGCCCTCCAGGCTTTGGTTGGCGCTGTGGAGCGCCACCGTCAGACACTGTACCCTGAGGATGGCAGGAGGGCGCCACCTGTTGAATACCGGCGCGCCTGGAGGGAAGTGGCTACCAGAGTGGCATCCAGAAGCGTGGTCCATAGGAGTGCGGTCCAGTGCAGAAAGAAGTTCAACGACCTCACTCGGGTCGTCAGGGTGAGTGCATTTTCCACGATCTTATTCATCCGTCCATGCGCATCTGACTTTATGGCTAGAGGGTGTCCGAACCCCCAGAGGCCATCTGTCAGCCAGTACCCATGGCCCTTTCAGGAAAGACACATGCACATGCTGCTCACTGCATGATGTGAGGGCTATTCAACCATGGGGGGCAGGTGATGTGTGCTCACTGCATGATGTGAGGGCTATTCAACCATGGGGGGCAGGTGATGTGTGCTCACTTCATGATGTAAGGGCTATTCAACCATGGGGGACAGGTGATGTGTGCTCAGAGCAGCATGCTACAGCAATTCCCATCCTTTCTCTTGCAGGCGAAGCTGGGCCAAATGAGGCGCAAACAAAGGCGCCATGGAGGAGGCGCGCCTAACATCCAGGCCCTCAGCGAACTGGAGGAGAGGGTCTGGACGATCATGGGGACCCGGCTGAGTGCTCCTGTCACCTCTGCATCTGCCGACCCCATAGTGGCCTACGATGGTAAGGTTCTCACCTTTTGGATCTCTCCCCTACCACTTGTTCCCCCCACCAGCATGATCTCTGATTGTCGATCCACTCCAGTACATTGCAGCACTCATGCCTCCCTCACTGCCACCCTGACCTGACGCTAAAGGCACTCCTGTTCCTCCCTCCTTTCAGCTGCTGACTCGTCCGAGGAGGAGGCGGGCCCTCAAGCAGCAACTATGGGTGACTCTGGAGGCGATGATCACGAGGAAGTCGGACCATCTGAAGAAGCCTCAGGCGAGACAGCGCAGTGGCGGACTGGGGGCACACCTTCCCGGGAGGGGAGCGGGGGGGCCAGCTCGGACGAGGAGCCAGTTGCGGGCACCAGCGGGCTGCAGCAACGCAGGGGGAGTAGGGAAGCTCGGGGGCCGTCTCCCCGGAGGGCGAGTCAGGTGACGATGACTGCTGCACAGAGTGCAGAGGAGGTGCGTGCCCTCTCGCAGATGAGCGCCCAGGCTGGCCGGAGGCACACTGAGCTCATGGCTGCAGTGGGCAGGTTGCCTGAAACCATCGAGACACTGACGACCAGTGTCCAAGACATCGGTGCAGCACAGGCCCGGAGTGCGCAGGACTTCGGGTCAGCATTGGAAAGGTCTGTCCAGGGCTTCAGCGGAGCAATGGAGAGGACTGTCCAGGGCTTCAGCGAAGCAATGGAAAGGAGTGTCCAGCGCTTCTGTGGAGCAATGGAGACAAGTGTCCAGCGCTTCTGTGGAGCAATGGAAACGAGTGTCCAGCGCTTCAGCGGAGCAATGGAAACGAGTGTCCAGGGCTTGGCTGAGGCAATGGAAAGGACTGTCCAGGGCTTCGCTGAAGTAATGGGACCTGCCATGCAAATGCTAAGTGCTGCCACGCAGTCACTTGCTGGTCTCCGACAGACGCAAATGGAGGCCACGCGACCAGTGACTGCTGCTGTAGTGTATGTAACTGTTCTACCTTTAAGAGAACTATTGTATGTAACCGTCCACCTTTAAGAGAACTATTTTAGGTGTGGCACTACTTTATCCTGGCTGCTGTATGCTGTAATACCGACGGTGACCACACCGGTATATAAGTGCTGTGGCAGAATTTATTGGGCAGATTCGCCCTGACCTTCGAATAGTAAAGTCCTGTTTAAGTTACTCTTGTAGTCTGTGTATTACTTCGCTATACAACCCACAGACTTTACAGTGGCGACGGGTTCGATCTTACCCTGCGGCAACAATACTTCTGAAGAAGTAAACGAGCGTCGAGAAGAGGCACCCGCCCTCGTCGTTTTGCTGAGAGAAAACTCGAGTCTGCAGACCAAGAAAGGAGGAAGATTTCAAACACGAAGTCTTCCATCAGCAACAGGCACGGATTGTCCCTTCTGCCACGGTGGTGAGTGAGCCGATCAACACGAGAAGCAAGTCGGCCACGGTGACTGTGAGTAAAGGGAAAATAGAAACAAATAAACGGAGGATAAGGGCGGTGCACTCGACCACGGTCGAGGGGGAAAGGAGCCGGACAGAAGTCGGGCCCAGAGGCGCTGAGACTGGGGCAGCGTGGAGCAGAAGCCGCGGTACAAGCGGGCTGGGGAGTGTCGTGAGACGACTAGACCGCGACGGCGAAAAAGGCCGGACAAATACCGCGACCACGAGGCGCTGCGACCGGGATCGTAAGGCGCGGGAATATATAAACATAAATAAGCCACGGAGAACTCAGCCACAGCCGGGGAGGAAAGCACTGGACTGCGAGAAGCTGGGAGGCGCGATTGGGGTGAAAAGGCCAGACAGTGACTGAGGCCACAAAGCGCTGCGACCGGATCGTAAGGCGCGGGAAGAGATAAAAATAAATAAACCGCGGAGAACACAGCCGCAGCCGGGGAGGAAGCACCGGACTGCGAGAGGCTGGGAGGAGCGATTGGGTGAAAAAGGTCGGACAGTGACCGAGGCCACGAAGCGCTGCGACCGGGATCGTAAGGCGCGGGAAGAGATAAAATAAATAAATCGCGGAGAACTCAGCCGCAGCCGGGGAGGGAAGCACCGGACTGCGAGAGGGCTGGGAGGCGCGATTGAGAGCCGCGTGAGCGGGAGAGACAGAGCCCGAGCGAGAGCCGCGTGAACAGGAGAGACAGAGCCCGAGAGAGAGCGAGCGAGAGCCGCGCAAGCAGGAGAGACAGAGCCCGAGGAAGACTGAGCGAGATCCAGCCCAGCGGCTGAAACTGTTCACCGTCAACGGGTTGTACCCAGAGCCGGTTGCCCGGCCGAGAGAAGGGAACGCGCTGAAGCCGAAGCGCAGGCTGCGAACCCCGAAAGCCAGCGGCCGTCGCCCGAGGGAAAAGCTTACCCCTCCTGCCAGGGGAAGAAAAGCAGGAACCGCCATCTTGAAAGTGGGCGGGGAAAGAAGATAAGCGCGGGAAACCGCGGGAAGCCGCCAGTAGGCGGAGAAAAAGACAGAAGCGGGAACCGCCATTTTGAAAGGGGCGGGGAAAGAAGATAAGCGCGGGGAAACCGCCATCTTGGAAAAAAAAGAGTTAAAGAAATATTTCGTTGTTGTTTATCAGGGAGGTGAAGATGCCTAAGCGTGGTAACATCAACGATTTCGATTCCGAGGTAGAAGATTGGGCCACGTATGTAGAACGCATTGAGATATATTGTGAGGCCAATAAAATAGAGGATGATGATAAAGCTATAACCTTGCTAAACTCGATGGGGGCGAAGACATATGGGCTATTGAAGCATCTTCTAGCACCAGTTAAACCGACGGATCAAACCTTCGATAATATTGTTGCTGTTCTGAAGGATCACTTGAACCCCACACCGCTGATGTTGGCGGAACGATTCAAATTTTATGCGAGAACGCAACGGAAAGAGGAAAGCAACGCGGAATACTTGGTCGAACTGCGTAGGCTAGCGAAATACTGCCAGTTTGGAGGAAATCTGACAGAGGCATTGCGAGGTAAGTTCGTGTGCGGGTTGTCGAAGGAAGGAACGCAAAAGCGACTGCTCGAAGAGAACGACCTTACACTGGATAGGGCTGTCCTTATTGCAGCATCACACGAAGCCGCAGCGAAAGGAACTGCGGAAATGCAGCTGAAGGCAGCGGTTCTCAGTGTGGATCAAATTACTTCGGGTGCAATGAAATGTTATCGTTGTGGGAAGACAACACACGACCAGAACCAATTCTGGTTTAAAAACCAGGACTGTAGGAAATGTGGCAAACTGGGTCATATAGCCAAAGTATGCCGGTCAGGGAAGAAGACCAACAACCAAAAAAAAAAGCCATCACAGGAAAAGTACAACAAAGTACACAAGGTGGTTGAGAAGAGTTCAGATGAACAGCATTCGGATTCAGACCCAAGAGGCCAGGAACTGGGTAGTCTGAGAATTCATAATGTGAGTAAGGAAGCTGACCTACAAACTATCTGGGTCATGCTAAAAATAGCCGGAGTCCAAGTGAGAATGGAATTGGACACTGGATCAGCCCTATCAGTCATAAATCGAAGGGATTACAACCGGCTATTCTCACATATACCCTTGAGAGATACCAAGTTCGTATTGCAGACATACACGGGGCATAAAGTATACCCCATGGGAAAGATAAGAGTCAAGGTGAGAGACAGGGGCAAAGAACACCCCGGAATGGACTTATACGTACTACCTGAGGGAGGACCACCACTTCTAGGACGGGAGTGGATCAAGGAAATAGACATGGAATGGCACTACTTCAAAGCAATAACGAGTGAGGACTCGGGGCAGACAATCAGCTCAGACTCTGAAACGGATGACGATAAGACCAGCCCAAGCATGAAAGACAAGTCTAAAATGAACTTGCTGACTAAGGTTGGTAGAACGAATGTGGGCATAAAGGCTTATGCTCCAGTGGAGAACAAAGCTTCAGAACAGAATTCCTCTGAACAACAACAACATAGCTTGACAGAGAATTCTGAGTCTGTTCAAGTTACAGACATATATATTACTGAAGAACATCGAGCTCGAATGCAAACTTATTTCAGATTACGACAGCAATTAGAACAATTGAATTGCCGTCTCGAGCAAGAGATGAAAGCAATGAAAAAGTTCTATGATACCGAATGGGAGAATCTGGAAAGACAACAGAAGCAGCTGGGGAAGAAAAGGGAGCAGGAGCACACAAACCGTCTGCACGAGGAGGCCAAACGAATCAAAGCTGATTCGGCTTCTGAAGGGGCATGCTCCAATCCGGTGGAACAAGATGTGCCGCAACTGAAGGCGCTGGTTAGCAGGTTGCAGGCAGAAAAAGCTGAGTTGGTCGACAAGACTTCCGAGCTCCTACTGAAGTTGGGTGCAGCATCACCGGACGATTCATTTGTGGAAATTCGAATGATGGGGGCCGCGGATGATGGCGAAGTAGAAGCAGCAAAGGAGCCCCAGGATAAGGTTCTAAACAGCCCTGCAGCTAATGGAAAAGGGATGAGGACAGAAGAGTTAACAGTCAGCCAACTCCTCCAGGGCAAGGTTATAAACAGCCCTGTAGTTAATGGAAAAGGGATGATGGCAGAAGAGTTAACAGTCAGCCAACTCATTCATATGTTGAGGGATAAAACTCTAAAATGGGAAAAACTTAAATACGAGCCTCAATCTTCAAAGGGAAGGGAGCTCTCAAAAGTCATTGGAAGAGCTGAGGTGGCAACCCAGACTGAGAAGTCTGCAGCAGAACAGCCCTTGGATGCCAAAAGTACGCTGACGCACGGCAATGTAGAACAACAGAATACTGAAACAGCTACTTCAGTAGAGGGATTGAATAGTCCGATCAATCAATCTCCGAATGAAGTTGAAGTATTGAAATCACAAATGAGGTCATTAGTAAAAGACTTGCAGGAAGCCCAGAAAAAGCGGGATGAATCTGAACGCATGATGAAGTCTCTTCAGGACAGATGTCGGGATTTGGAACAAAAGTCGGCTAACGTCCAGCTGGGTAAGGAGGAAATAGAAGACCCTCTCGCTGGCCTAGCTCAGGACGACACCGAATATTACCATGATCTGTTGAGTGACACTGAATATTACGAGGACCTGGTCTGCCCAGCTTGTGCCGAGAACTCCCAAAGTGCCGAAATCAGGATGAATCACTTAAAGTCTAAGGAACATAGGGAGATGGTGGCGTTACAGCTGGCAGCTGACAATGGAGCCCCGAGAGTCTCCAAGAAGCAAAAAAGGAAAAGACGAAGCAGAAGATGATAACCATCTGAACCATTATTACCTCTACCCGATCACACACGTGGTCCCCCGAACGGAGCCAAATCAGTTGGAAAGTAGGAAAATTTCCCAAGGCAATCCAACTGTTTTTTGTTTGTTTTAAAAAAGTCAGCAATGCTGGTTCAGAAGTGATGGAAGTAAAGCTGTTAAGTCTAGGGAAGGACTATGGGATGAGTCCCTCTAGCAAGGTGACCCGACTACACCACGGAGGCGTGGTCCGGACCAAGTCAAGAAGATCAGAGACTGAATCTGTGAACTGTTTCCCGCAGAGACTGAATCTGTGAACTGTTTCCGCAGAGACTACCTCTGTGAACTGTTGTAACATGAAGTTGGATATGTTATGATGTTATGTTAATGGGGAATAAGTATGTTGTAAGCTAAAAAGGGAGGATTGTAGTGTATGTAACTGTTCTACCTTTAAGAGAACTATTGTATGTAACCGCCCACCTTTAAGAGAACTATTTTAGGTGTGGCACTACTTTATCCTGGCTGCTGTATGCTGTAATACCGACGGTGACCACACCGGTATATAAGTGCTGTGGCAGAATTTATTGGGCAGATTCGCCCTGACCTTCGAATAGTAAAGTCCTGTTTAAGTTACTCTTGTAGTCTGTGTATTACTTCGCTATACAACCCACAGACTTTACAGCTGCCACCCTCGATGGCTCAGGCATGATTACCCGGGGCCCTCACAGCACCACAGCAGGCCAGCAATCTGTGCTCCAACAGATTGCTCCGGATGCTGAGGTGTTGCCCCGTGGGAGTGCCAGTGTGCTGGTGGAGCAGGGAGGTGCTGTCCTCTCTCAGGATGACAGCATGCCTGCTGCCACCACTGGCACTTCACCACTGCAGCTGCCAGCACCTGCAGGACAGACTGCCTCCACCCATGCACAGGTGGAGCAGTCAGCTGCTGGGCCCTCTAGGCCCAGAGGTCGTCGAGGACGCACCTCAGGGGCATCTGCGCTCAGGGACAGTCAGCAGGCCTCCCCCAGCCTTGCCGCAGCCACTGGGGTCCCCTTCAGGAGGAGCTCCAGGGTGGGAAGGGGCCAGAGTAGTAAAAGACCACGGTCCCCATCAGGGGGCAAGAACTGAGGGGTGACCCTGAAGCCCCTGTCCAGGTTGACGCAAGCCCAGACGAATGTTTCTGCTGATTGTAATGTTTTATTTCACCAGTCTCATGGGAGGGAGAGACAAATGTTTTTGCTGAATGTAATGTTTTATTTCACCAGTCTCACGGGAGGGAGAGTCAAATGTTTTTCTGTGTGAGTTCTGATTTCTGTTCGTTTTGTTTAATCATGTTGGAAGGGAGCACTTTTGTTGTAATAAACACTTTGTTCATTTAAAATGGCCATGCCTGCTCTTTACATGCATCTTGCCCTTCACAGGCTTGGGGGTATGAGGTCGGTTCCATTCCTGTTCTTGGATTGGCTACAAGCATTCCGTCAGAGGGGCCTAGAAGCGATTTCTGATCAGCCTCAGACGCACAGCCCTTCCAGCTAGTACCTCCCTCCCATCCTCCTCCTCCTCCTCCCCCTCCTCCTCTGCTGGGGTGGCAATGTCTGCTGGCATTGGCTGGGAACGTAGGATAGCGAGGTACTGGAGCATGCAGCAAATAACCACGAAGTGTGAGAATCGATCAGGCGAGTACTGCAGTGCTCCTCCGGAATGGGTCCAAACAGCGGAACCGCTGCTTCAGCACGCCGATTGTGTGTTCCACAATGTTCCTCGTGGGCTGACGGCTCGCTTTGCAGTGTTCTTCAGCAGGGGTACTGGCCATCTGGAGTGGGGTCATCAGCCATGGCCACAGAGGTTAGCCTTTGTCCTCGAGAAGCCAGCCTTCTGGGTGATTCGGGGACTCGAAAAGGTCTGCAACAGTAGTCTGGCGCAGGATGAAGGCGTCTGGGCTGCTGCCTGGGAACTGCGCATTCACTGCGAGGATCAGCTGTCGGTGGTGACAGACCTGATGCACATTCAACGAATGAAACCCCTTGCGGATGCGGAACTCCTCCGGATTGAATACAGGCGCCCGCAAAGCCACGTGCGTACACTCAATCGCACCCTGCACCATGGGGAAGCCCGCTGTAGTGTATGTGCCTTTAAGTCAGAACTACTTTTTACAGCTCCTGTATACTGTAGTACCGGCAGTGACCACACCGGTATATAAGCTGTGCGCATGCCTCTGTACCCCAGTCTAGAGATTACCCTCCTCCAGTAAAGACCTGTTATTTGTTAATGTACAGCATCCGTGTGATTATTTATCCACTGAACCACGGATCTAACAGTGGCGACGAGTGTCGATTCAAATCAACCTGCAACATAAAAAAACAAAACAAAAAAAAATAGTCGAGTCCAGGAACACGGGCGTCGACCGCAAGCAACCGCCCAGCAGTCAGGCAGAGATCCAACTTCGCTGGGGAGGCTGTGGAGAGCCGGGCTTGGTTCCCCAGCCACAACGAGCAGTAAGAGACCAACAACAGATCCAGAGCAGACCCTTCCCGAGCAGCGGCGGCTGGAGTCGACCGACGGCAGAGAGAGAGAGCCGAGCAGCGTCGACGGGGTAAGAAAGAGGGTGAAGAGAGCAGGGCGCAGCCGGGGGTTGATCACCGAGCGGCGTCGAGGAAAAATACTGCAAACCAGAGAGAGAGAGGGTAAGAAACAGCCGGGATCTAGACTGAGCGGCATCGACAAATATCAAGAGAAGAACGCGCAGAGCACAGCCGGGGATCACGGGCTGATCAGGGTCCGCGGGGCGAAGCAAGGGGAGACGCCATTGAGCCACGGAGAAGCAGGGAGAGCGCGGGAGACGACATTGAGCCGCGGAGAAACAGGGAGAGCGCAGGAGGCGCCATTGAGCCGCGGAGAAGAAGGAAGAGCACGGGAGACGCCATTTTGCGAAGCCGCAGCGGAGAAGACGGGCGAGCGCGGGAAGGAAGGAAAGCGCGGGAGATGCCATTTTGTGCCAGCGGAGAAGAAGGGGAAGCGCGGTCGGCGCCATTAGTGATAGTTAACGCACAACCAAGGATGCCGAAGAGTGGCAGTATCTCTACGTTCGCCAATGAAGTCGAAGATTGGGCGACATATGTGGAACATATTGAGGTGTACTGCAGGGTGAATGAAGTGCCAGGTGCTAATAAAGCACTGGTTCTGTTAAATTCCATGGGTGCAAAAACTTATGGGTTACTGCGAAATTTAATAACCCCAGAGAAGCCGGTAAACAAGAATTTTGAAAGCATAGTAGAAATCCTACAGAAGCACTTAAACCCCACACCGCTGCTGATAGCAGAACGATTTAAGTTCCATAAAAGGAACCAACACAAAGACGAAAGAAATGCTGAGTACCTAATGGAACTGCGCAAGCTATCGAAATACTGCCAGTTTGGAGCGGGACTAGCAGACACGTTAAGGGACAAGTTTGTGTGTGGGCTACAAAGTGAAGGAACCCAGAAACGGCTTCTATCAGAAAAGGACCTTACGCTGGACAAAGCTTTCAGTATGGCAGTATCACATGAAGCAGCCGCAAGGGGCGCTGCAGAGATACAACGGAGACCGCAAGAATATGGCACCAACGAAATGACCTATGGAACAGGGAAGTGCTATCGCTGCGGCAGAACAACACATGACCAGAAAGATTGTTGGTTCAAGGACCAAGTGTGCAGACAGTGTGGGAAAGCAGGACACATAGCAAGAGTCTGCAGGTCTGGGAAGAAAACCAACAGTAAGAAATCTCCACAGGAGAAGTACAAAAAGGTACACCAGGTGATGGACAGTGGTTCAGACGAACAAAAAAGTGACACAGACTCCGGAAGCAAGGAGCTGGGTTGTCTGAAACTACATAATGTAATCGAAATGGAGGATCACCAGACTATTTGGGTTGCACTCAAGATAGACGGAGTCCAAGTGGAAATGGAATTGGACACAGGGTCAGCTCTAACAGTCATAAATCAAAGAGACTACAAGCGGCTATTTTCACACATACCCTTGAAAGCTACAGAGATTGTCTTGAAGACGTATACAGGGCAAAAAAGTCTACCCCAAAGGGAAAATAAGGGTCAAAGTGGCATATAAAGCTCAGGAAATACCTAAAATGGATATATATGTATTGCCAAATGGAGGACCACCACTGCTAGGACGTGAATGGATCTGAAAGATACAATTAGATTGGCATTTCATACAGGCACTGAAGGTTGAGCCCAAAAAGGATGACGACGTCACACTTGGACTACTGTCAAAAATGCTAACTGACGCAAAAGAAGTGTTCCAGGAGGGACTAGGAATACTAAAAGGAATAACAGCAACAATTAAAATAGAGGAAAATGCAAGTCCAAAGTTTCTGAAGGCCAGACCAGTGCCTTATACGATCAGACCAGCGGTTGAAGCAGAGCTGGAAGGGTTGGAACGTTCAGGAGTACTGTCCAAAGTGGACTGGAGCGAGTGGGCTACACCCATCATTCCTGTAATGAAGAGGTCGTTGAGTAATACGCCTGGGGAACCAAAGAAGGTCCGCATCTGTGGGGATTTTAATGTGACAGTGAACCCAGTCCTTCACACGGTGCAAAATCCGCTTCCACAAATTGAGGATATTTTCGCCTCGCTATCTGGTGGTAAACGCTTCACCAAAATTGATCTGGCCCAGGCGTACTTGCAAATGGAGGTAGAAGAAGCTTCGAAACATTACCTTACGATCAACACCCATAAAGGTCTCTATCAATACAACCGGTTGGTGTTTGGAGTAGCCTCGGCTCCGGCTATCTGGCAAAGGGCGATGGATCAGGTCCTGCAAGGGATTCCAGGGACCCAGTGTTATTTGGACGACATCTTGGTCACGGGCGAAAATGACGGTGATCACCTCGCTAACTTGGAGAAGGTGCTCGCCAGATTAGAGGAATATGGGCTATGAGCTAATCGCCACAAGTGCGAGTTTTTCCAGAAACAGATCTCGTATTGCAGCCACGTCATCGATGAAGAGGGGTTACATAAGACCCCTGACAAGGTTGAGGCAGTAGTCAAGGCTCCAGCACCGGAAAATGTGTCACAACTGAGGTCGTTCCTCGGGCTGGTAAACTATTACCACAAGTTCTTACCAAATTTGTCTGCGGTATTACACCCGCTGAACACCCTACTGCAAACAGGGGTACCATGGAAGTGGGATGACGAACGTAGACGAGCTTTCCAGAAGTGTAAAGAATTGATCACATCAAAAGAGGTGTTGGCCCATTTCAACCCAGCACTACCAATTCGTTTGGCATGTGATGCATCACCCTACGGCATTGGAGCGGTGCTGTCGCACAAATTCCCAGACGGGTTGGAGAGGCCAGTAGCCTTTGTGTCTCGGTCACTAACCTCAGCCGAGCGCAACTACGCCCAGATAGACAGGGAGGCCCTCAGCCTAGTATGGGGAGTAAAAAAATTCAACCACTATCTGCATGGGCAGAAGTTCACCTTGCTGACTGACCACCAACCACTTGTCTCCATCTTTAATCCTAAGAAGGGCGTGCCAGTAATGACTGCACAGCAGTTACAAAGATGGTCCCTGTTTCTAGGGGCGAATCAATATGAAATAGAATATAAAGGCACGAAACAGCATGGGAACGCTGATGGGCTATCGCGCCTGCCACTGCCTACGGCGGAGGAAGCACCAGCAGTGGACCCTATCGAGATATTTTATTCGTCGATATTTGAACGATTGCCAGTAACAAACGCGGATATAGAGAAGGAGACCCGCAATGATCCGACGCTGTCACGGGTATATGAATTGACGGTGAGGGGATGGCCAACACATGGCGACTCACTGTTGCCAGCATTCTCATCTAGAAGAGAACAGCTGTCAGTATGCCAGGGGACAGTGATGTGTGGATCCAGAGTGGTGATTCCACCCAAGTTAAGGGAGAGAGTGCTAAATGAGCTACATGAAGGTCATCTGGGGGGGAGTGAAAATGAAAAGCCTTGCTAGGGCTTATGTGTGGTGGCCGGGAATCGATCAACAAATCGAAGACCTAACTAAGAGCTGCTTAGGATGCCAGAAGGTCCAAAATGCACCACCACATGCCCCTCTACACCCATGGGAGTGGCCCTCCTCTCCATGGCAACGGGTGTACATTGATTTCGCTGGTCCATTCATGGACTCAATGTTCTTAATAGTAGTGGATGCTCATTCAAAGTGGCCTGAGGTGATAAAGATATCTTCAACCACTACAGAGAAAACGATTGCAATCCTACGGACCATATTTGCCAGAAACGGGTTGCCAGAGCAGATCTGCTCTGATAATGGACCACAGTTTGTGTCCGACGAGTTCCAAAAATTCATGAAAAGGAATGGGGTAAAGCATTACACACCCGCCCCGTATCATCCAGCCACCAATGGATTGGCTGAGAGGTTCGTACAAACCTTTAAGAAGGCGATAAAGGCCATGTGCGACGAGGAAATTCCACTACAGCATAAGATGGACAATTTCTTATTAGCCTACCGAAACACGACACATGCAGTTACCAACCAGACCCCGGCCATGATGTTCTTTCACCGAAGGTTGAGATCTCGTCTGGACTTGCTCAGACCAAATGTGCGAAGAAATGTTGAGGACAAACAATTCCAGCACATCAACGAGAAGCCGACAAGGAGCTTCAATGTAGGGCAACCAGTCTTGGCCCGGGACTATCGAACAGAGAAGTGGCAACCCGGAATGATATGTACAAGGCAGGGGCCATTAATGTACACAGTGGATGTCGGGGAGAACATTGTGAGACGCCACGTCGATCAGATGTTAGCATCACAAAAATGCGTCAACCCCATGTCTCGAGTACCTGGGGATGAACCCGACATACCAGTAGCATCTACTTCAGACCCAGTAGCAGTGGAACCCGATGTACTACCCGATGAAAAGGGGTCAGAATCGCCTCTGCACCAAGAACAAGAACCTCTGGAAAGGCGCTATCCCGAAAGGGTCAGGAAGCCGCCCCAAGACTGAATCTATAAATGGACTTTTGTTATTGTTATTGTTTTATTATGGAAATCACAGCAGGTCCGGCCGCATCTGTGTAGAGAGATTTTTTTTGCTGGAAATCACAGCAGGTCCGGCCGCATCTGTGCAGAGAGATTTTTTTTGCTGGAAATCGCAGCAGGTCCGGCCGCATCTGTGTAGAGCGATTTTTTTTGCTGGAAATCAAAGCAGGTCATGCCGCATCTGTGTAGAGAGACTTTGTAGATTTCCAGCAAAAGAAATAAAATGCTTTTTTGTCTGTTTTTTGTTTTTCATACAGACCCCAGCATCTGCAACATTTGACCCCTTGTGACCCCATCTCATTATTCTTTGATGTAATGTTTTCCAGACTAACCTGTTTGGACACCATACACACCTTTGATCGCTGTGATTATCTCTCTGCTGAGGTGTGATAAATGGCAGTTAGAAAGATTACCTGTAATCATCTGGCATTATTCTCTGACTATATAAGCTGTGTCTTTATGCATCTCTCCACTTCACCTGACGAAGGAGCAGCGCTCCGAAAGCTTGTGATTTCAAATAAAACTTTTGGACTATAACCTGGTGTTGTGTGACTTCTTACATTTGTCCACCCCAGTCCAACTCCGGCATCTCCACACCATGGCTAGTGAATACAGGCCTAGTCGACCCAATCTCTCCTCATACAACAGTCCTGCCATCCCAGGAATCAGTCTGGTGAACCTTTGCTGCACTCCCTCTGTGGCAAGTATATCCTTTCTTGGGTAAGGAGATCAAAACTGCACACAGTACTCCAGGTGTGGTCTCACCAAGGTCCTGTATAACTGTAGTAAGACATCCTTGCTCCTGTACTCAAATCCCCTTGCAATGAAGGCCAACATACCATTTGCCTTTCGAACTGCTAGCTACACCTGCATGTTTGCTTTCAGTGACTGGTGTACAAGGACACCCAGGTCCCTTTGTACATCAGCATTTCCCAATCTATCACCATTTAAATAATACTCTACCTTTCTGTTTTTCAAACCAAAATGGATAACTTCACATTTATCCACGTTATACTGCATTTGCCATGTATTTGCCCGCTCACTCAACATGTCTAAATTTACTTGAAGCCTCTTTGCATCCTCCTCACAACTCATGATCCCACCTAGTTTCGTGTCATCAGCAGACTTGGAAATATTACCTTTGGTTCCTCATCCAAATCATTGATATATATTGTGAAAAGCTGGGGCTCAAGCACTGATTCCCTGCGGTACCCCACTAGTCACCGCCTGCCACACTGAAAAGACCCATTTATTCCTGCTCTCTCGATAGCAAAATACTGCAGATGTTGGAAATCCAAAATAACAACAGAAAATGCTGGAAAAACTCAGCAGGTCGTCAACTCAAATTTCTCTCCACGGATGTTGCCTGACCTGCTGAGTTTTTCCAGCATTTTCTGTTGTTATTCCTGCTCTCTGTTTCCTGTCTGCAGGCCAATTTTCAATCCATGCCAGTATATTACCCCCAATCCCATGTGCTTTAATTTTGCACACTAACCTCTTATGTGGGACTTTATCAAAGGCCTTCTGAAAATCCAAATAAACCACATCCACTGGTTCTCCCTTATCTATTCTACCAGTTACATCCTCAAAAATCTCCAGTAGGTTTGTCAAACATGATTTCCCTTTCATAAATCCATGTTGACTTTGTCTAATCCCGTTGATATTTTCTAAGTGTCCTGTTATCACATCCTTTATAATAGACTCTAGCATTTTCTCTACTACTGATGGTAGGCTAAACGGTATGTAGTACCCTGTTTTCTCTCTCCCTCCTTTTTTAAACAGTGGGGTTACATTTGCCACCCTCCAATCTGCAGGAACTGTTCCATAATCTATAGAATTTTGGAAGATGACAACCAATGCATCCACTATTTCCATGGCTACCTGTTTTAGTACTCTGGGATGCAGATTATCAGGCCCTGGGGATTTATCAGCTTTCAGTCCCATTAATTTCTCCAGCACTATTTTTTTACTAATACTAATTTCCTTTAATTCCTCCTTCTCACTAGACCCTTGGTTCCCTAGCATTTCTCGGAAGTTATTTGTGTCCTAATCCGAAGACAGAACCAAAGTATTTGTTTCATTGCTCTGCCATTTCCTTGTTCCCCATTTATAAATTATCCTGTTTCTGACTGTAAGGGACCTAAATTTGTCTTCACTAATCTTTTTCTTTTTACATACTTGTAGAAGCTTTTATAATCCACTTTTAAGTTCCTTGCAAGTTTACTCTCATACATTATTTTTCCCCTCTTAATCAATCTCTTGGTCCTTTTTTGCTGAACTCTAAACTGCTCCCAATCCTCAGGCTTGCTACTTTTTCTGGCAACTTTATATGACTCCTCTTTGGATTTAATACTATTCTTAATTTCTTTTGTTAGCCATGGTTGGGTCGCTTTTCCTTTTGTGTTTTTGCACCAGAAAGGAATGTATAACTGTTGCATTCGTTCCTTAAATGTTAGCCATTGCCTATCCACCATCATACCTTTTAATGAAGCTCCCCAATCTATCATAGCCAACTCACTCCTCATACTATTGTAGTTTCCTTTGTTTAGATTTAGGACCCTAGTTTCGGATTGGACTTCTTCACTTTCCATTTTAATGAAGAATTCTATCATGTTATGGTCACTCTTCCCTAAAGGACCCTGCACAACAAGATTATTAATTAACCCCTTCTCATTGCACAATACCCAATCTAGGATAGCCTGTTCCCTAGTTGGCTCCTCAACGTACTGGTCTAAAAAACCATTTCGTACACACTCCAGGAATTCATCCTCCACAGTATTATTGCATGTCGTCATCTTCTCTCTTAAAACATGCCTTGTTAGATAACCTTTAAAACCAGTAAATGAACTCTTGTTGCAAGATCAAAGATTGGAATATTTCTTAACAACCTTAATGTTAACAAAGTTAAGAACTACAATTGGTCAACACTGGCTAAACTCTGTAGAGTTTGTCTGTGAAAGGAGGGATGAACCAGATGCAGCATTTTCGCAGAGAGATCTAATGCGCTTTCAATCTCTGATGTTTGAATCTCTGCTTCCTCTTCTGTAAAACCTCATTCAGGTGTTGGAGAGGGTCCTTCTTAGGTTTGTATTGGCCCATCTATTTTGTCACCTTATTCACTAGCTCACGGGACACGGGTTTTTGAATCTGCTCAGTTTGTATCATGTTACCCTGGTCGTCCCGGAGCACTTGGTAAGTTATAGGCACAATTGGTGGAGCAGAGGGTACGTGCTCCACCACGATGTTATCTGGGCCATTGGTTAGAGTCCGGATCTTCATCCAAGTCTGGAGCATTGAAGGGCTATTAATTTCTCCCTCTTTTTGCTAATTCTTTTACCGCACTCGGCATGACTAACCGAGGTCCCCTTCGTAACTGTATCACAGCCTCTATTTGTTGTCTAACAGCTGCCTTTAACTCATTATTCTCCATCTGTAGTGTCCTTTAATTTAGTACACTGTTTTGAGCACTGTTTTAACTACTTGATAAAGACTTGACTGGTTATATATCATTGAACCATCAGGCCTGTTCCTCTTTTAGACTCTTCATCAAAGAGGACCTTAACCCATTCAAATGCGTCAGACCGTGTCCAGTGGATGTTCTTTTCCTTGATGTTCAAGTATAAATTTCTTTCAACTCTCATTGAGGTTAGATTTTAATTCTGTTTCGGATTTATTGTAGTTTACTCTAACACACAAGTCAGTAGAAGGCTTAAAGCACTAAAGTAGGGAAATCCGGTTGTGACCCATAAGTCTCCGTTCTATGATACACCAACGCGATACAAAGCTACGCACTGGGATGCCAACTGTTAGAGAATTTTTTTAAGTTATGATTAGATATTCTATCTGTTGGTCAAAATCAGTAATGTTCTTGAAATGTTGAGGTCAAGCGTTCATAGATTTATTATGCATACAGTGCATGCAATAGTGCATAAAAATACACTTAAAACATAGTACCACACCTGATGGTTGGAGACTCAAACACATTACAGTTCTGAGCTCAGTATCCAGGTTGATCCAAGTGCTTATTATAGTTTGCCACTTTTCAAATATTTCTGATCTACAAGTTCCTTATCAAAATGTCCATATATGGCAAGCTACACAGGTGTCCTGTACATGTGTATAAAAGAAAGAAAGACTTGTATTTATATAGCACCTTTTGCGACCACCGGACGTCTCAAAGCGCTTTACAACCAATGAAGTATCTTTGGAGTGTAGTCACTGTCGTAATGTGGGAAATAGTGTATAGCTCTACATCTTTAAACTGCAGAGGTCCAAAATGCCCTGTTTTCACTTCTCATTTGCTATTGAGAGTTCTCCTTATACAGTACAGTACAATATTTTTTCAATTCATCCAGAATGATTTGAATATACTTGTACCACCCTCTTTAGTATGTCTCTTAGCCATTTGAAGTTTTGTGTTTATAATTTATTCGGGGAACTCTCCATAGACATTAGCTTGATGGTTTCAACTGCTTCAGTATATGTTTGTACATTATTCTTGGTACTGAATACCTCGGTATCTTGAATAAGATTCTTGATTACAATTATCTCTTTCCTTGAAACATATTTGGTCTTTACATTAAAGCTCATAACGCATAGCAGAAGACATTGAAATCTTGGTGATGCTTTGTCCAAATCTTGACTGTTGATTAGTGCTGCCAAGTGCTCGTAGTCTGTAAATAACTTGAAAGATGCCAACCCATGCAAGTATCTGGCAAATCTCTCTCGAGCCCATAAACTCACAAGTGACTCTCGATTTATAGTAAATCTTCTGCTTCTGTCACTGTTTGGGAACAAATGCAACCTCCCAAGCCAAATTGCTTGCATGTGCACTCAACAGTCCAATAGGTTTATTTGCATCATAAAATATTGGCCCGTATTTTCCGATCAGAGGCTTCCTGCGTGCGGAGGCCTCCGATCTGGAAAAAATCTACGAACTTACCTGAGGGCTCCCGAGGTCCGGACACTTCCGCTCCTGGGCTTCTCCAAACTCGAAATGCGCAGGGCCCAGGTATCCCAGGGGCACATGCACTTCGCAAGCATCCTTGGGATCACGTGGGCCATGGGGAGTCAATAGGAGAAGGGAATCTTCCTTCATACACTTGACAGATAGACCTGTCAAATATATGAATGGTGATCACCCCAAAACACAGTAAAACATTTTTAAAAAAATTTTAAATCACATTTTTAAAATGAGTGAAAATTACAATAAATTAAATATTTTAAACAAAAATTTTATTTTTTGAAAAAAATAATTAAAGTTTTTTACGGGGCTAAAAATAAATTTACCTTTTTTAAAAGTATTTTTAAATTATAAATGAGTGAAAAAAATGTTTTTAAAAAACTTTTTGTTCAACTCTTATGCTGGTAAAAGCAGGCCTTACACCTGCTTTTACCAGGCGTAAGATTTCTAAGGGTTTTCCGCGGGCGGAGGTTCTTCAGAAAGCGGAACTATCTGCCCGCAGAGGCCCTTCTCCAGGGCTTTCTTGACAGATCAGAAATACCGGTTTTCACCGCATGTGCTTCGTATGCCTGAAACGGGCATTTCCGATGTCCCTACGGATGTGTACACAGCTCGTACACACCTGTAAGCATCGGAATATATGACCCATTAAGTTTGATGCTGATCATATTATGTTAGTAACTTTCTTTAATGCATCTTTGTGGGCATGACCCCAATCCAAGTCAGTCATTGGGTGCATAACAGATAACTGGTCACAGAAACCCAAGTCATTGATCATCGGTAAAACCAGGTGTAATTCAGCAATGTTTTTGGGCGCAGGAGACTGTTGACCTTAACCAGCTGAACCCTCAGGGAGCCACCTTCTCATAAATTTATTTTGATATTGATTTTAAACTCTAAGCTGAATTCATGGGGAATATATTGTGAAATAAATGTCCTTTCACCACAACCGTAGTTCAATCATTTATTTAAAATAAAGAAAGTCAATAGATACATTTTCATAGATGAGTTAGGATATCTCTACCTGCCTATTTGCACTAACCAGAAAAGATGAACTGAAACCACCTAAACGTTACCACAAATATATTATTGCTATGTTGTGTATTCAATTTTGAGCTCACTTATTTGCTTATGTAATTTTGAAGCTGTGACCTGAACCTTTGGCAAATGTTTGAAACGAAAAGAACCTCCTTTCTCAACTGCCTTTTTAACTTCTAATAGTACAAGTCAAATGAAGGCAACCCTGAATTCAACTGCACAATTCGCTGAAAGCATTGTTTCATAGTCGTGAATGAAAGGATTTATATCCATGAGAAAGCAAGTAATTAAATCCTTTAACTAAAATATCTTGCCAGTGCCTTCCACAATTCTGCTGCTTTTCCACTGGTGTTGTGGTCGTAACACATTGCTGTGACACAGAGTTGGCCTTCACTGTATGATTTTCATCATGAGATGCTGTGTTTGTGGACATTGGATCAGAGGAAATGCTTTCAGGCTGCTTCCTATCAGTTCAACAAAGAGCTTTTTGTGAAAGTGATGCCAGTGCCATTTTACCAAAGAACTTGTTTCAGTGACATTTAACAAATGTCGCTAAGGGCAAAAAGATGGCTGCTGCTCAGTAGGAAAGAATTTGGAATGGCTGTGGCATAGAACAAAGACTCAAATTTGATGTACTTGATATCTTTATACTTAAAAAAAAAGCAATTCAAGTGGTGGTGTGTCTCTTCACTATATGCAATTCCATGGGACACTGCAAGAGAAATCTGATCATTTTTGGGTAACCACCAAATGTCAATTTGACAGAATATTCCTCTATTATTTTCAAGAATAGATGGAGATAATAAATACTTAAAACTTCATTTTATATAACACTTCCTGAGGAAGACAAATGCATATATCTCCCTTCTAAAAATAGTTAATCAAATAAACTTTGACTCTGAAAGTAATATTTAATTACCCTTAAGGTTTATATAACCTAGGTTATGCTTTTAGTTCAAAAGTAATTTTGAACGAAAGAAATTTAGATATAGTCCTTGACGGATATTCATGCACTCTAATTTAAGATTTCCAGCATTCACTCATGCCTATCCATCCAATTCAATCTTGTGAATTTTCAGTATGAATTTTTTAAAAAAGGTATCATCTAAGCTATCATCTGAAAGCCAGTTGTTGTTTTAACACCAGGTAGAAATTAGAACTTTTGACAGTAATCTACTTCCTGTCAAGCATCTTCAAGCCCAGTGTGAGTAAGGACTTTAATGGTTTGAGTTCTCACTGAAATGTTCAAACCATAGGTAGTAAAATTTGAGATTTCAGTGTGTACTGTGATTGGGTATTCCTAAGGAGGTGTTGGTAGACTGATTTATTGGGTATACTTGTTTTCTGACAATATACATGAGACAAGGGGCTAGAAATTCAGTTCGGTAGCACCCTTTTTTTGGCGCTATGGGTGCCATTTTGTATCCAAAATGGTGTCCGAGCACCGTGCGCACACTTCTGATACAGGCCGCACCAGATGCCATTTTGGTCAGGGCGTTTGCGTCGGCACTGAAAGCATGCACCGTTGGTATGTAGAGTAGGCACATCAGTCAGCGTGAAACACTGATTTGATACCAGAGCTGCCGTTTTCGACCCACTTACAGGTTAGTTGCTGATTGATTTCTGCTGGCTGTTGCTGAGTTTGTACAAGTGTTTGGTGCTTTCTAGACTTCTTTAAAGTTGCTTAAAGTCTACAAGGAGTGTAGAGTGTGGCACATGCTCAAGGACATAGTACTGACTTGCAAGGGGCCTGATCAGACCCTATCTCAACTCTATTTTTCTCCCCTTGTCCAGTCTCTTCCCACCTACATTCGTGACTCTTCCAACACCCTCTGCCACTTTAACAGTTTCCAGTTTCCTGGCTCCAACTGTCTCCTTTTCACTATGGACATCCAATCCCTCTACACCTCCATCCCCCACCAGAATGGCCTGAGGGCGCTGCGCTTCTTCCTTGAACAGAGGCCCAACCAGTCCCCATCTACAACCACCCTTCTCTACCTGGCTGAACTTGTTCTCACATTGAAAAACTTCTCCTTTGACTCCACTCACTTCCTCCAAATTAAAGGTGTTGCTATGGGAACCCGCATGGGCCCTAGCTATGCCTGCCTTTTCGTGGATTATGTGGAACATTCTTTGTTCCAGTTCTACTCGGGTCCCCTCCCTCACCTCTTTTTCCAGTACATTGATGACTGTATCGGAGCCGTCTCCTGCTCTCGCCCTGAACTAGAAAATTTCATTCACTTTGCTTCCAATTTCCACCCTTCCCTCACCTTCACATGGTCCATCTGACTCTTCCCTTCCCTTCCTCGACTTCGCTGTCTCCATTTCTGGGGATAGGCTATCGACAAACATCCACTATAAGCCCACTAACTCCCACAACTACCTGGACTACACTTTTTCCCACCCCGCATCCTGGAAGGACTCTGTTCAATTCTCCCAGTTTCTCCGTCTCCGCTGCATCTGTTCTGACGATGCAACCTTCCATACAAGTGCTTCCAATATGTCTTCCTTTTTCCTCAACTGAGGATTCCCCTCTACCGTGGTTAACATGGCCCTTGACCGCTCCATTTCCCATACTTCTGCTCTCACCTCTTCCCCTCCCTCCCAGAACCACGATAGGGTTCCCCTTGTCATCACCTTTCGCCCCACCAGCCTTCACATTCAACGGATCATCCTCTGCCATTTCTGGCACCTCCAGCGTGATCCCACCACCAAACACATCTTCCCCTCCCACCCTTTCAGCATTCCAAAGGGACCGCTCTCTCCGTGACACCCTGGTCCACTCCTCTATCACCCCCAACACCCCTTCCCCTTTGCCCGGCACCTTCCCGTGCAAACGCAGGAGATGCAACACCTGCCCTTTTACCTCCTCCCTTCCCACTGTCCAGGGCCCCAAACACTCCTTCCAGGTGAAACAGCGATTTAATTGTACTTCTTGCAATTTAGTGTACTGTATTCGCTGCTCACGATGCGGCATCCACTACATTGGGAAGACAAACGCAGATTGGGTGATCGCTTTGCGGAACACCTCCATTCAGTCCGTAAGCGTGACCACGAGCTTCTGGTCGCCTGTCACTTTAATTCTCCGCTCCACTCCCACTCTGATTTCTTCATCCTCAGCTTCTTACACTGTTCCAATGAAGCTCAACGTAAGCTCAAGGAACAGCTTTTGATTAGGCACTTTACAGCCTTCTGGACTTAACATCAATTTCAACAATTTCAAACTATAACCTCAGCCCCTATATTTTTTTTCTCTTTTTTCTTTTTTTCCCTTTTTTTCTCTCTCATGGCAGCTGTCGATTATTCTGCCATTGCCATTTACACCTCATTGTGAGTCATCTTTTATTTCTTAACTTGTCCCATTACCATCTCCTTTTGCCTTGCACCATCATCCTCTTTGTCTTGTAATCTCTCCTGCCTTCCATCCTATCACAGACCTTCCCTTTGTTCTTTCCTCCCCTTCTCCCTTTCCCTGCCCCACACTTGCTTAAAAATCTGTTACTTCTCTAACTTTTTCCAATTCTGACGAAGGGTCATCGACCTAAAACGTTAACTCTGTTTCTCTCTCCATGATGCTGCCTGACCTGCTGAGTGTTTCCAGCATTTTATGTTGTTATTTCTGATCAGACCAGTTGCTCCCAGATATGTCAGGGTGGTGTCACGGGGCCGTATAGACACAGGGCCGTGCTGTCCGGGCGAGGCTGGTGCTGGACCCAAGTGCAGACAGACGAGGCGAGAAGCAGATATGCAGTCTTAAATAACAGTACTTTACTAGAATCACACAGGTAAACAGTTACAAAACATAGGAGCTCAAGACAAGCTACCACATAGGCAAATGGCTAGTCAAGATAGGAACTCAAGACAAGCTACCGTGAGGCAACCGGCTTGTCAAGACTGAGCTCAAGACAAGCTACCCCAGGGCAACCGGCTTGTCAATATAGGAACTCAAGACAAGCTACCATGAGGCAACCGGCTTGGCAAACTGAGCTCAAGACAAGCTACCACAGGGCAACCGGCTTGTCCAAAACTGAGCACCTAGTCAAAACTGAGCACCTAGTCAAGACAGAGCACCTAGTCAAGACAGAGCACCTAGTCAAGACTGACTCCCTTGTCAGGACTGAGCCCAGAGGGAAGAAACCACAGAACTTAAATACAAGCAAAAACAGGTGAAACCAATAAACCAGATGAAAGGCAGTTAAGTAATAAACAGGAGAAACAAGTAACAATTAACAAAGGGAAACCAACCAGTGAAGGTGCCATCTTGGGGTTACAAGATATGAGTGCAGTAGTTTGTATCCCCCTTGACCAGGAGAATGAGCAGAGGTGACACAGAGCCGGACAAGCTGCAAGAAGAGGCAGGAGGAGGAGGGGGAGAAGGGCTCTCAGCAGGAGGCCATATCCACCCAGGGTCTTGAGGGACCAATTCTCCTACCTCAATCTCAGTGCCGAACAGTGTGTGCGATATCTCCATTTTACGAAGGAGGTGCTCACAGAAATCTGCCACCTGCTGCAGGCAGACCTACAGCCTCAGTCCAGGGCAAAGACGGTATTGCCAGTGGCTGTAAAGGTGACCATGACCTTGAACTTCTTTGCATCAGGCTCCTTCCAGGCTGGAGCAGGCAACATCTATAACATCTCCCAGTTCGCTGGCCACTCCTGCACAAGGGGAGGTGAGTGAGGCTCTGTATGCAAGGAGAGCTGAATACATTTCATTCTCTCTTGCCAGAGAAGCAGCCGGGGCGAGCATGCAGCTTCGCCAGGATAGCAGACTTCCCCATGATGCAGGGTGCCATTGACTGCACAAGCGTCACTTTGCGGGCGTCACATCGCAATTTGGAGATGCACCGCAACTGGAAGAGATTCCACTCCCTCAATATCCAGCTGGTGTACGACCATACACAGCGCATCATGCAAGTCAATGCTCGGTATCCTGGCAGCAGCCATGATTGCCTTCATTCTGCAGCAGTCTGTGTACCATAAGCATTTGAGCCACCATGACACACCAGAGGCTACTGGGTGATGAGGGCTAGCCACTGACCACCTGGCTCATGACTTCGTTCCAAAACCCAACCACACGTGGGCAGCATACATATAACGAAAGCCATCCTGCCACACGGAATCTGATAGAGCAGCCCATTTGTGTCCTAAAATAATGCTTCCGCTGCCTGGACCCCTCTGGAGGTGCCCTGCAGTACTCACCAGATTACGTCTCAAGATATGGCGTGGTCTGCTGCATGCTCCTCAACTTACATAGAAACATTCGGCCCCTCGAGCCTGCTCCGCCATTCAATGCGATCATGGCTGATCATCCAAGTTCACTACCTGGTCCCTGCTTTCTCCCCATACCCCTTGATCCCTTTAGCCTTAAGAAATATATCCAAATCCTTCCTAATATATTTAATGTATTGGCCTCTACTGCCTTCTGTGGTAGAGAATTCCATAGGTTCACCACTCTCTGGGTGAAGAAATTCCTCCTCGTTTCTGTCCTAAAAGGCTTAACCCTTATCCTTAGACTGTGACCCCTGGTTCTGGACTCCCCGACCATCGGGAACATCCTCCCTGCATCTAGTCTGTCCAGTCCTGCCAGAATTTTATAAGTTTCAATGAGATCCCCTCTCATTCTTCTAAACTCCAGCGAGTACAAGCCCAATCGTCCCAATCTCTCCTCATACGTCACTCCTGCCATCCCAGGTATCAGCCTGGTGAATCTTCGCTGAACTCCTTCCATGGCAAGAATATCTTTCCTCAGGTAAGGCGACCAAAACTGCACACAATAATCAAGATGTGGTCTCACCAAGGCCCTGTACAACTGCAGCAAGACATCCTTGTTCTTGTACTCAAACCCTCTTGCTATGAAGGCCAACATACCATTTGCCTTCTTAACCACCTGCTGCACATTGGGGAGACCAAACGCAGATTGGGTGACCGCTTTGCGGAACACCTCCGTTCAGTCCGTAAGGGTGGCCCCGAGCTTCCGGTCGCCTGTCATTTTAATTCACCGCTCCGTTCCCACTCGGACCTCACCATCTTTGGCCTCTTGTATTGTTCCACGGAAGCTCAACGTAAACTCGAGGAACAGCACCTCATCTTCCGATTAGGCACTCTGCAGCCTTCCGGACTCAATATCGAGTTCAACAATTTCAGATCATAACCTCGGCCCCTATTTCATTTTTTCTTGTAATTTTTCCACTCCTTTCCCCCCCCCCGACCTTTTCCTTTTGTTTCTCTCTCACACCTGGCAGCTATCTCTTGCCCTGCCTGTACACTTTACACCTAATCTCAGCCTATTACCATCTCGTCAAGCTTATAATACCTTTTATTGTCTCTTTTTTACTTCTTTTGTTTCTTTTATTCTTATGTCTGATCGCAGCCCTGCCTCCGATCTATCTTTTCTTTGCAGTTTTGAAGAAGGGTTCGACCCGAAAAGTCAACTCAAATTTCTGTCCACGGATGTTGCCTGGCCTGCTGAGTTTTTCCAGCATTTTCTGTTGTTATTTCTGCTTACCTTCAGCGACTGGTACACAAGGACACCCAGATCTCGTTGCACTTCCCCTTCTCCCAATCTATTGCCATTCAGTTAATAATCTGCCTTCCTGTTTTTGCCACCAAAGTGGATAACCTCACATTTATCCACGTTATATTGCATCTGCCATGCTTCTGCCCAATCACCCAACCTGTCCAAATCATCCTGTAGTTTCTCGGCATCCTCCTCACAGCACACACGACCACCCAGCTTTGTGTCGTCTGCAAATTTGGAGATATTACATCTAGTTCCCTTGTCTAGATCATTATTATATATTGTGAATAGCTGGGGTCCAAGGACCGATCCCTGCGGTACCCCACTAGTCACTGCCTGCCACTCGGAAAAAGACCCGTTTATTCCAACTCTTTGCTTTCTATCTGCTAACTAGTTCTCTATCCAAGTCAATACCTTGCCCCCAATCCCATGTGCCTTAAATTTACATGCTAATCTCTTATGTGGGACCTTATCAAAAGCCTTCTGAAAGTCCAAATACACCACATCCACTGGTTCTCCCTTATCTATTTTACTAGTTACATCCTCAAAAAATTCCAGTAGATTAGTCAAGCACGATTTACCTTTTGTAAATCCATGTTGACTTTGTCCGATCCTGTCACTGTTTTCCAAGTGCTCTGCTATTACATCTTTTATAATGGACTCTAGCATTTTCCCCACTACCGATGTCAGGCTTACCGGTCTGTAATTCCCCATTTTCTCTCTACCACCTTTTTTGAATAGTGGGGTAACATTAGCTACCCTCCAATCCATGTGTACTGTTCCAGATTCCATCGAATGTTGGAAGATGATCCACAATGCAGCTACTATTTCAAGGGCCACTTCCTTAAGTACCCTAGGATGTAGATTATCAGGCCCTGGGGATTTATCGGCCTTCAATCCCATCAATTTCCTTAACACCATTTCCCTACAAATAGTGATTTCTTTCAGTTCCTCCCTGTCATCAGACCCTATGTTCCCCGACATCTCTGGGAGGTTATTTGTATCCTCCTTTGTGAAGACAGAACCAAATATGTATTTAATTGGTCTGCCATTTCTTTGGTCCCCATTATAAATTCCCCTGATTCTGACTGCAAGGGTCCTACACTTGACTTCACCAATCTTTTTCTCTTCACATATCTATAAAAGCTTTTACAGTCAGTTTTTATGTTCCCTGAAAGCTTACTCTCATATTCTATTTTCCCTTTCTTAATTAATCCCTTTGTCCTCCTTTGTTGAATCCTAAACTGCTCCCAATCCTCTGGATTACTGCTTTTTCTGGCCAATTTATATGTCCTCTCCTTGGATCTTATGTTATCCCTAATTTCCCTCGTTAGCCACGGTTGAGGCGCCTTTTTTGTTTTATTTTTATGCCAAACTGGGATGAACAAATTCTGTAGTTCATCCATGCAGTCTTTGAATGTTTGCCATTGCCTATCCACTGTTAACCCTTTGAGTGACATTCCCCAATCAATCCTACTCAACTCGCGCCTCAGACCATCGTAGTTTCCTTTATTTAAATTCAGGACCCTAGTCTCTGAGTCAACAACTTCATTCTGCATCTTACTGAAGAATTCGATCATATTATGATCGCTCCGACCCAAGGGGCCTCATACAACAAGATTGCTAATTAATCATTTCTCATTACATAATATCCAGTCTAAGATGGCCTGATCTCTGGTTGGTTCCTCGACACTCCAGGAATTCCTCCTCCACAGTATTATTACTAATTTGGTTAGCCCAATCTATATGTAGATTAAAGTCACCCATGATGACTCTGTGCCCTTATTGCACGCTTCTCTAATTTCCCTTTTAATATCATCCTCAACCTCCGCATTACTGTTTGGAGGTCTATATACCACCCCCACTAATGTTTTCTGCCCCTTGGTATTTCTCAGTTCTACCCATACAGATTCCACATCATCAGAGCTAATATCCTTCCTTATAATTGTGTTAATCCCTTCTTTAACCAGCAATGCTACCCCACCTCCCTTTCCTTTTTGCCTATCTTTCCTGAATATTGAATACCCCTGGATGTTGTGTTCCCAGCCTTCGCCACCCTGGAGCCATGTTTCTGTAATCCCAATCAAATCGTATTCATTTACCTCTATTTGCGCAGCTAATTCATTCACCTTATTACAAATGCTCCTCGCATTAAGACACAGCCTTCAGGCTTGTTTTTTTTAACGCTCTTCGCCCTATTAGAGTTATTATTTACTGTGGCCATGTTTGATTTAAACCGTTGATTTCTCTGACTGCCACTTTTGTTTTTCTCCTTCCTATCTTTTGCTTTTATCCTTGTTTCCCTTTCCTCTGTCCCCCTGCTCAGGTTCCCAACCCCCTGCCATTTTAGTTTCAACCCTGCCCCAGAGCACTAGCAAACACTCCCCCTAGGACATCGGTCCCGGCCCTGCCCAGGTGCAAACCGTCCGGTTTGAACTGGTCCCACCTCCCCCAGAACCGGTTCCAATGTCCCAGGAATTTGAATCACTCCCCCTGGCACCATTCCTCTAGCCACGTATTCATCTGAAATATCCTTCTATTTCTACTCTGACTAACACGTGGCACTGGTTGCAATCCTGAGATTACTACCTTTGAGGTCCTGTTTTTTAATTTACCTCCTAACTCCCTATATTCAGCTGTTAGGACCTCATCCCATTTTTTTACCTATATCGTTAATACCTATATGCAACACGACAACTGGCTGTTCACCCTCCCCTTCCAAGATGTTCTGCAGCCGCTCTGAGACATCCTTGACCCTTGCACCAGGGAGCTAACACACCATCCTGGAGTCTCGTTTGCGGCCGCAGAAAGGCCTATCTATTCCCCTTACAATAGAATCCCCTATTACTATAGCTCTACCCCTCTTTTTCCTCCCGTCCTGTGCAGCAGAGCTACCCCTGGTGCCAGGGAGTTGGCTGCTGCTGCCTTCCTCTGATAAACCATCCCCCCCAACAGTACTCAAAGTGGTGTATCTGTTTGAGAGGGGGATGTCCACATGGGACCTCTGCACTACCTGCCTGTGCCTAGTACTCTGTTTGTTGGTCACCCTTTCCCTTTCTGCCTGTCCAACCTTTGCCTGTGGTGTGACCAGCTGATCAAACGTGATATCCACAACGTCCTCAGCCTCGCAAATGGTCCAGTATGTATCCAATCGCAGCTCCAGCACCGCAATGCGGTCTGCCAGTAGCTGCAGCTGGACACACTTCCTGCACACGTAGTTGTCAGGGACACAGGAAGTGTCCCTGAGTTCCCACATAGCACAGGAGGAGCATAACACGGCACCGGGCTGTCCTGCCATGACTTACCCTTTAATTAATTGCAATTAAATTAAATCAAATCAATCCCACCAATTACACTACAGTTAAATGGTATTTTTAAGGGCTCTGGTTTAGAAACAGTCCCCACTACATCACAGAGACTTTAGAAACTATACACCACAGAGTTAAAGTTTAAAAGAGAAATACTCACCAACCAATCACTTACCTGCTATCTGGTGATGTCACACTTCGATTACTTTTTACTTCTCTCCTTCCCTCTGAGTTCGGAGATTGGAGATTAGTACGCTCTGAGGCCTACCTGGTCTCTTGGAGCCTCTTTTATACTCACTCCGCCACTCTGAGATTCCCACTGCCGCTCGCGCCACTCTCACCATCATGAGGGTACAGCCCTTGCCACCAGACATGCAGCATCCAGCTGAGGAGAAGGATGAAGAAGAGGATGCGGAAGGGAGGAGGCAACCCAGACAGCCACTTTCTGCCCAGGCTGTCCGTGATTGAATCATCCACCTGTGGTACCAGTGAACACAACCTCAATCCTCAATTCCCCATTCAACATTAGTCCCACACCTTACCTTCCCTCTGTTACCATCACAGTGTCCTCTTGGCCACAATGCGACAATAAAAGCCACCAATAATCAAACATTCCAAACAAATTTTATGAATCACACCATTACAATATTTCAATCAGAAGTCAACTAATCACTATTGTGCATTCCCTTAATGCCTGTCTTCAGTGTGCCGTTGCCTGTCCTAGTGCTCCTACGCAGCACTACCCCAGTGGCTGGAACATGGCTGGTGGAAGGCTGCTGACTTTCAGTGCGGGAGACTGCAAATGGCCTTGCAGGATGACCTCAAGCAGCTCTGGGCCTAGTAGTCCTGGCTTCGGACTGCACCATCTCGGCATAGGCGGTAGCAGTCTGGGTTGGCTGGGTGACAGGCAACAGCGAGGCAGCTGGCAGAGTGGCCATGGTGGGATGACGAATGCTGTCACCCTGAGAGAAGACAACAGGTTCATCCTCCATGGAGCCAGTACCACGCTCCTGGGGCAGCACCTCAGCAATCCTAGTAATCTGCTGGAGGACAGATGGCTGGACTCCTGTGACACCCTGCAAGCCCTTTTCAACACTAGTAAACCCAGCCACGATGACAGCAGCCTGTGCTTTCCTAGTGTAAGCCTTTCTCTTACTATTGTTTGGACCTCGAGAATTATGAATAAGCATAACAATGACAGATAAGTATGTGATCAATAAAATTGGTCTTTATTCATACTTTAGTTCAAAATTCAAGTGTACATAGAAGCATTCTCTCGCAATCAATATGCTTCCAATTTACCCGTAGATAAGAGTACTCCCCAGCAACTTATACGCTACGTCCTGGTGATTTATATCCCAAGTGAACCGTACATAAAAGTACCCTTTAACAATATCTAAACTCTATGTCCGATTTTTATACATACTCCTTTATCTCTGGGTGATCGGGCCAGAAAAGTCATAAGCTGCAAACATAGACTGGCCAGCTTTCTTTGATCGTCTGTTTTTCCTTCCTCTTTCTGAATTTCCCACCTCTGGGTCACTTCTTTTATAGGGCCATTCTGTTGGCTCCACTCGTATATCACCATCTACCTCCCTCTGATAGGTCAGTTTCATTCCAAACCTTCCCTAATTGGAGTTCCTTCCGCATGACACGTTCATGTTCCTGTGAGGTGTGTGGGGGCTGGACTTCCTCTTCACTCGGTGTCTCCTTCCTGTTCATGTGGTCTTACAAACAAAGGACCATGCTGACTACCAGGCAAAGGATCCCTGCTCACTCCCGCCATTTTGTGTCTTCACAAACAAAGAACACATGTTGACCTCCTACATTTTGAGTCCATTTGTAACCATTTCACAATTCATTCTGAACTTTGATCTCCACACGGTAGCAGCGGTTTTATTACAGTTTTTAGAATCTTACAATAGCAGCAAGCTGAGCTTGCATGACTTTAGTCTGAACTTCCATTCCAGCACTCGCACGTTGGGTGGCTTCTGCTTGTGCTGCAGTGGAAGCTGAGACATCGGCCATTAGATGCTGCATGATGGTTGGGTCCATAAGTGCACTAATGGATCTGCCCACCCCTTCCATGCCAAAAAGGCTGGGCTTAAAGCTATGTGCAAAGCCCTGTGCAAGGTTGATACTGGACTCCTCCATGCTCCTTGACATTGTATTCAGGCTTTCTGGTAGGCTTGCCAATGCACCAAGCATTTCATTGTGCACACCCATCAGCGTTCTTCTCTCGGCCACCCCATGGAAATTCTCATCTGAATCCTGTGCAGCAGAACTCGTGTACAACTCGCCCTCTGGGGAGCTGGCACCTGCGCTACCCTTTTCCACTTCCCTGGCTGCAACCCACTTGTGCTCAGTTACGAACCACATGCAGATCCCACGAACTAAGCTACCCTCTAAAGTACTCGCAGTGCCAGTATCTGAGCTGATGGCTGCGAGTGTCAGATTGAATGATGGTGTTTCTTCTTCATCATCACTCTCCTCTACCTCTTCCTCTTGCACCACTGGCTTGCTAGGTTGGATTTCTTGGCTATCTTAAAGGAGAAAGGCACAAGGGTAAGGTTGTGGTGAGGGGAGGGGGGAAAGCAAGAGGTGCATGCTTACATTATTTGCATCTTGTAAATCAGAAGAGAATGTGGGATGAGGGGAAAGTGGGATGTGAGAAGGAGGATCAGGTATGAGGATATCGTTGGTTGATTCAGTCCGGCCGCTGGCCGCTCAGTCACGGCCACTCCAACAATGGCCAGCACCGTCTCCTTGAGCGGGGTAAGGATATGAAGGCGTGCCTGTCTCCCTCCAGTTAGCTGTGGCTGCCTCCTGTTATATGTCACCTTGTCCTGCAAAAGAGAGAGAAGTGTGGCAGTGAGTTTGGTTCAGTGTGTTTGGCTGATGTGACTGTCATGGTTGAATAGCTGTGAGATGTGGGTGTGAGGCTTGCAGCAGTGCTAAGTGTGTGAGGGTGAGATGGAGCATATAAATGAGTTGTAATTGATAGAGATTGTTGGTAGGTGAGTGAATTGGGGTGATTAATTGAGCAGTGTGTGAGGCTAGTGGTACAGTTTGTGGGATATGGCATTTGAAGATGAATTCACTGACCTTGACCACTCGTGAGGTTATTAAACTCCTTATGGCACTGCATCGAGGTACTCGGGGCTACACAGCTCACATTTACCATGACTGCTATCTGGTCCCAATGCCTTCTCATAGTTTGTCTGCCGGGCCTCCTGGTCCCCTATGGATAGAGGCCCTCTCTTCTCCTGGCCATCTCTCGCACCAAGGCCTCCAGTGCTGCATCTGGAAATCTGGGAGCTCTCTTTCTGCCATGTTGCGCCATCACTCAGATTTCTTGCTCCTCCGTCTGTTTCCCAGCCACTTCCACCACTTGCTAAAACCAGAATGCACCTCCACTTTAAGAGGTGCAGGCTGCCTTTAAGAACTGCAGGCTTGTTTTTATTGGTGCTAGCCTTGCTCAAACTTGGGCCCCCTGCTGAGGTACTAAGCTGCTGAACAGCCCGTTTAGCGCTTCCTTAATGCTGCAATCATTTGCAACAGCCCGTTTGCGTGCTGCCTGCATCAGACTCAACGGGGGTGGACTAATCACACATCGAGATACCCGCTCCTGTTTTTGGGCCTTATCCAATTTCTAGGCCAAGCCATCTGTTTTCTTAAGGCTTATATTGGTGTGGATGATGGGGTGGGGGGAAGGGGTGGTGTATATATAGCTGTACCCTCATCTAGCAAGACCAGCTGCATAGAGATTCAGTGTTTTGATTCAGCTGTGCAAATACCTGTTATTCTGAGCTCTGTAGATGAATCCAAAGTTGGATCTTGAAGAAATGCAAATGTTTGTACCTAATGTTAACACCACTGTATTTACAAACTTTTGGAGCTGAAATAAGCTGAGATTTACTTAGCAATTTTGTACCAGAGCGGCCACAGCACTGGTTTAATACATTTTTTAGAGGAGGGCTTTGTATCTCCAATACCGCTGGGTTCTTTACTTTACAAATCTGTCACTGATGGGACTCTCATTGTCAGAGACTATCTTGTAAACTATATTTAGCATTTGTTGGTGCAAACACAACTAAAGAAGCAATATATACCCCCGGATTTCATGGTCAGTGGCGAAGGGACGGTGCTCGCCGCTGACAGTGGAAAAAAGCTGCCCACAAACTTTTAGCGAGCTCTGTGGCATCGATTTCCCCTTTACTGATGTGACTTTCCATCTGGTGCCATCTATTGGAGATCTGTAGCGTCCAGCCACAGTGATGTCATCAAGCAGGTTGAGCAGCCAATCACATTGAAGAATTATCACAGACAGCAAACCAGGAAGTAAAAAGCAGGTTTTATCATTCACTTTTTAATAATTTTACAGAAAGTGAAATAAAGATTGGGGCATACACATGGGATTAAGGTCAAAGCTGAAATATCATAAACAATTTTTTTTAAAAACCTCAAAATTAATTTTTATTATTTAAAAAAAACTCTATGGAATTTTTATCATGGAATGGAGGAAATGACACTCCACAATATAAAATTAGTTTCTCAGGGCCAGAGATGTTGTTCAGCAGTAATTATGACTTAGTACACTGTTAAAAACTCAATTACACCTCATTCAACAAGGCTTAACTTTTTCATGGGTTTTTACAGCAAGATTAGTGCGTGAAAAGTCAGTGATTTCTAATTGATTCCATCTGTGAGTACTACAACATCGCACCCTGTGGAGGAGTAGGATATCACTGACAGCAACTTTGAATTTCTGCATTCAACTGCACATGTGAGGACGGCAGAAGTTGCTGTCAGTTTTACAGAGTAATGACTGCGAGTGCTGACAGTTTCACCATCATTACAACCGCAAATTCTGGGCCATAAAATATTTACTATTTACAGTTATAACTGCTTTTACAACATAGAAACTTAGCACTGTAACATTGATTTCTTCTAATTAAGACCACAAAGATGCTGAACAACAGTAAAATTGATTTTCTTTTCTTACCAGGGAATAGTGGTTTATTGGTTCAAATTAAAAACAGAAAATGCTGGGAATACTTAGCAGTTCAGGCAGCATCTGTGGAGACAGAAACAGAGCTTATGTTTCAGGTCGATGACCCTTCGTCAGAACTGGAAATTTAGAGATGTAACAGATTTTTAAGCAAGTGCAGGGACAGGGAAAGGGGGAGGGGAGGAACGAACAAAAGGGAAGGTCTGTGATAGGATGGAAGGCAGGAGTGATTAAAAACAAGGTAAAAGACAAATGTAAATCGGAGAGAAGAGCAGAACTTTTTCAAGGTGGTTATTCCTAGAAGAGAAGTGGCAGTGAATTAAACACTAATACAAAAACAAAATACTGCGGATGTTCGAATACTATGTTAATAAAATGACATTGTGATAATTAAGTATGCATTCTACATACTATTAAATCATTTATTAAAAATACTGTACTTGGAGAGTTGAAATTAAATCTTTGTATTTATTATATATTAGATATATTAAATTAAAGAGTGAAAAAAATGTACTGCATAGATTTAACAAGGATTGTAATGGTACTTGTATAATTATTTGCTTATACGCCAGCTGCTATTGCTAATTTAATGACCAGAAAGAACAAGTTGGTTTTGGCTGTGTGTTTTGTGGCAGCAATGCAACGGTATTGAATTAAATCTCAAAACATTACACCTGTGTCACATTGCTGACGTTAGCTTAAAGATATAAAGATATTAGACATCTGGGAGTGATAACAAGGCAGTCATCTGAACAGAGCATTCCAATGGCACCATCCAGTCAGCATAGCTCAAGTGCTTTATAACTAATAATGTGCATCCTGAGATTAGATTGCTGCCTTGAAATCATTCGAGGGTATCTGTTATTTTAATAATACGTGTTATACATTTTGTCATGGTTTCATTCAATGTGACTTTGTTTTTACAGTCATAGACGGCCATTTGGCCATCTTTCCAATATACTAACCCTATCATCTCTCCATCATATAGATGAGTCCAGTTTCTTAGTCTCAACAAAGGTTCATGGAAACTAATTCAAGCTGTTGATCGCCTTCTAAATAAAAAAAATACTTCTTGGAGTTTGTCCTAACCTGACCTTTCACAACTTTTAACCTGTATCCTCTTGTCCTGCTGCCTTGGCATAATCATAATCACGCTGTTCTGTGTTTACCTTCTCTTTTCCATTAAGTATCTTGCATATCTCTGTAACATTCCCATTTATTTGTCTTTTTTGAGGCTGAAGACCCCAAGCTTATCTAATCATTCCTCACAGTTCATCTCTTGTTGCTCTCCTCTGCATCATGTCTCTCACCTGGATGGCCCTCTTACGTCACAGAGACCAGAACTGAATGCAGTACTTGAGGTGCAACCAGACCAGATGACTGTACAGCTTCAGTGTGACTACTGGGATTTGAATTAAATGATTTGGTAATATACCCCAGCATCCAGTTTGGTTTGTCTGTTGGCACACCATATCCAAATAGTGTGTGGTGCTATTAATTGCTCAACACACCTAAATTTCCTTCAGCCTTCCCTTTGGTAAGTTCTATTCCATGGACAGTGTGTGCTTCATAATATTTTACTTCCAGTATCTTGCATTATCTCATTAAATTTCATTTTCCACTGATCAGCCTGTTGCAAAGCCTTTCAAGCCCATTTTGTAATATATTGACTGAATCTTAGTCATAGAGTCATTGGCCTAGAAATTGGGTATAGCCCCACTTGGGGCGTTAGAATTGGCGCTGCGCAAATTTTATAGCCAGACGCAAGTTATTGCCACCTCGCGCGATATTGGGTTGCAGCGCCCCTAAAGGTGATTGAGGCGCATAATCAGGCATTACACGGGACTCCTAAGGCGCTAACCTGGCGGCACTACTCAATATCGGGGCGGGCGGGCGCAGCGCAGGTGCTGTCAATTACCGATGACCACGAGACTTTCAGGCGCCGGCCAGCTCTTAAAGGGGTGGGTCAGTAAGGATCAGCAGCCACACTCTGCGCCTTGTAGGCCTCAAAATCGGAGCTGGCCATTCTGTGGCGTTACAAACTTTGAGAAGATGGAGAGGGTGAGGCAGAGAGCGGAGCGCTTTACCAATGGGGCATTGGATGAATTGGTAGGCGCAGTGGAGCGCCGGCGAGATGTGCTGTACCCCGACAATGGCAGGAGGCCTAATCAGAAGGAATACCGAAGAGCTTGGAGGGAAGTTTCTCAAAAGGTCAACTCCAACAGCATGGTGACCAGGAGCCCTGTGCAGTGCAGGAAGAAATTCAACGACCTCACTCGGGTCGTGAGGGTGAGTGGTGTTTCGGCAAACTTATTCATCCCTCCATCTGCACCTGACTTTATGGCCAGAGGGTGCGCGATGCCCCATTGGCCATCTGTCAGCAAGCACCCATGGCCGTTTCCGGGAACACACATGCACATTAAACTCAGGGCATGATGTAAGGGCTATTCCACCATGGGGGGCATGATGTAAGGGCTAATCCACCATGGGAGGCATGAGATGACAACTCAGGGCATGATGTAAGGGCTCTTCCACCATGGGGGGCATGAGATGACAACTCAGGGCATGATGTAAGGGCTATTCCACCATGGGGGGCATGAGATGACAGCTCAGGGCATGATTTAAGGGCTATTCCACCATGGGGGGCATGAGATGACAACTCAGGGCATGATGTAAGGGCTCTTCCACCATGGGGGGCATGAGATGACAACTCAGGGCATGATGTAAGGGCTATTCCACCATGGGGGGCATGAGATGATAACTCAGGGCATCATGTAAGGGCTCTTCCACCATGGGGGGCATGAGATGACAACTCAGGGCATCATGTTTCATCACTTCCCGTCCTTTCTCCTGCAGGCCAAGCTGGCGAGGAACCGCAAGTAGCAGCTTCGCACCGGAGGAGGACGTCCTCAACTCCAGAGTCTCACGGATCTCGAAGAGAGAGTCCACCAGATTGTTGGAGGCCGTATGATTGGTCCTGTCACCACTGGAGCTGCCGACCCCATTGTGCACAGCGATGGTAAGGTCCTCACCTTTTTGAGCTGTCTCCTTCCACTTGTTCCCCCCACCAGCATGCTTTTTCACTCTGGACCCATGTCATAGCATTGCAGCAATCTTGCATCCCTTGCTGCCACCCTGTCCTTTCACTAAAGCCACTCTTCAACCTCCCTGCTTTCAGATGCTGCATCACCAGCTCGGGAGCCGGGCCCTCAAGCTGCCATGCCACTGCCTCCGGAGGCAACGAGCAGGAGGAAGCCGGAACATCCGTGCCAGCCTCAGGGGAGCCAGCCCATCTGTAGACTGGGGATAGCAGTTCCCTGGAGGGGAGGGGGGGGTTCTCTGATGAGGAACCAGTTGCAGGAACCAGCGGGCTGCAGCAACGCGAGGGGGGTAGGGAAGCTCAGGGGCCATCTCCCCGGAGGGCAAGGCAGGCCACGATGACTGCTGCACAGAGTGCAGAGGAGGTGCGTAGCCTTTCAGAAATGAGTGCACAGGCTCGGCTCAGGCAAACTGAGCTGATGGCTGCAGTGGGGAGGATGCCTGACTCCATCGACACACTGGCAAAGAGTGTGCAGGGCTTTGGGGCAGCAATGGAAAGGACTGTCCAGGGCCTCAGGGCAGCAATGGAAAGGACTGTCTAGGGCTTCAGGGCAGCAATGGAAAGGACTGTACAGGGCTTCGGGCTAGCCCTGGAAAGGTCTGTCCAGGGCTTGACCGAAGCAGTGGAAAGGGCTGTCCCGGCCTTGTCCGAAGCAGTGGAAAGGGCTGTCCCGGCCTTGTCCGAAGCAGTGGAAAGGACTGTTCCGGCCTTGTCCGAAGCAGTGGAAAGGGCTGTCCCGGCCTTGTCCGAAGCAGTGGAAAGAACTGTCCAGGGCTTCTCCGAAGCATTGGCACCTGCCACGCAAGTGCTCAGTGCTGCCACACAGTCACTTGCTGGCCTCCTGCACACGCAGATTGAGGCCACGCGAACACTGACTGCTGCCACCCTAGCTGGATCAGGCAGGATTACCCGAGGCCCTTGCAGCACCACAGCAGGCCATCAATCTGCGGACCAGCCGATTGTGGCACATGCTGCGGTGCTGCCCCGTCAGAGTGCCAGTGTGTCGGCCGACCACGGAGCAGGTGTCCGCTCTCAGGATGTAAGCATTCCTGATGCCACCGCTGGCACGTCTCCACTGCAGCTGCCACCACCTGCAGGACAGACTGCTTCCAACCATGCACAGTTGGAGCAGTCAGCATCCGGGCCCTCCAAGCCCAGAGGTCATCCAGGCCGTCCCTCAGGGGCTTCTGCGCTTTCGGACACTCAGCAGGCGTCCCCCAGCCTTGACGCAGCCACTGGGGTCCAATTACGGAGGAGCTGCAGGGAGGGAAGGGGCCGATCTCGTAAGGAAGTAAATCTCCATCAAGGGGTAAAGAGTAGAGGGAGCTGTTGAGACGTCTCATTTGTAGAATTCAAGGCCGTCTGCACCTGCTGTGAATGTTAATCATGTTTTGGGTAGTGTCGCGGGCTTGCCAGACAGTTATGCGTTAGTTCGTTAGTTATGCTTTCTGTTGCCATTGATTTGTCATGCTGGAAAGAAGCACTTTTTGGAAAATAAAGAAAATGTTTTATTTACACTGGAACTCTAGACTATTTACAAGCATGGTGGCCTTCATAGGCTTTGGGCGAACTGGAGGGCACTGTTCCAATTACACCCAGCATTCCATCAGAGGGGCCTAGAACTGAGTCCTTATGAGCCTCTGACGGACGGCCCTTCCAGTTCCTGGACCCCTCCCTGTTGTGTCCGTCAGTAGTAAGACAGAGACTGCAGGAGAACGGTACAACAGGTGTTTATTCAACGTGGCTCACTCTGGAACTGACTGTACAGATTACTACTCAGTGCTATATACAGGTGCGGTCACTGCCGGTACAACAGTATACATGAGCTGTAAAAGTAGTTCCCCCCTTAAAGGTATATACATTACAATTCCTCCCCTTTTAGATTAACAGTACCATAACACTCATTTAACAATTAAATATCAAACTAATTACAATTAACACTTTTAACATACAACGTTAGCTGAAAATAGTCCATTTATATGTTCAGTCTTTGGGGAGGCTTCCTGATCCTTTCTGGATAGCGCCTTTCCCGAGTGTCTCGCTCTTGGTGCGGAGGCGATTCTGGCACCCTGTCGTCGGTTGGGTCATCAGCTTCCGATGCTACTGTTTCTGGGGTAGATGCGACCTGTACGTCGGGTTCCTCACCAGGTACGTATGGGCGAGGCATGGGGTTGACTTGTTCCTGTGACTCTAGGATCTGGTCAGCATGGCATCTCACGATGTTCTCCCCAACGTCCACTGTGTACATTAGTGGGCCCTGCCATGTGTATATCGTTCCTGGCTGCCATTTTTCTGTTCGGTAGTTGCGGGCCAAGACTGGTTGCCCTACATTGAAGCTCCTTGTTGGCTTCTCATGGATGTGCTGGAATTGCTTACTCTCAACATCTCTTCGTACGTTTGGTCTGAGCAAATCCAGGCGAGATCTTAACCTTCGCTTAAAGAACATCATGGCCGGGGCCTGGTTGGTGACTGCATGTGTCGCATTCCGGTAGGCGAACAGGAAATTGTCCACCTTATGCTGCAGTGGAATGTTGTCATTGTACATAGCCTTTATTGCCTTCTTAAAGGTTTGTACGAACCTCTCAGCCAATCCGTTTGTGGCTGGATGATACGGGGCGGATGTGTAATGCCTTACCCCATTCTTCTGCATAAACCTCCGGAACACTTCGGACACAAACTGTGGTCCGTTATCGGAGCAAATCTGTTCTGGCAAGCCGTTCCTGGCAAAAATGGTCCGTAGGACTGCAATAGTTTTCTCCGTGGTGGTGGAGGAAATTTTGATGACCTCAGGCCATTTCGAGTGCGCATCCACGGCTATTAAAAACATTGAGTCCATGAATGGACCAGCAAAATCAATATGCACCCGTTGCCATGGAGATGAGGGCCACTCCCATGGGTGTAGATGGGCATGTGGTGGTGCATTTTGGACTTTCTGGCATCCTGAGCAGCTCTTGGTCAGGTCCTCGATTTGTTTATCGATTCCCAGCCACCACACTGGCAAGGCTTTTCATTTTTACCCCTCCCAGATGAACCTCATGAAGCTCATTGAGCACGCTATCCCTTAACTTGGGTGGAATTACTACTCGGGATCCACACATCACGGTCCCCCTGCACACTGACAGCTGTTCTCTTCTTGTTGAGAATGCTGGCAACAGTGAGTCGCCATGTGCTGGCCATCCCTTCACCGTCAAATCATATACTCAAGACAGTGTCGGGTCATTTCGGGTCTCCTTTTCTATACGAGCGTTAGTTACTGGTAGGTATTCAACTATAGTCGAATGAAATATTTCGACAGGATCCACTGCTGGTGCTTCCTCCGCAGTAGGCAGTGGCAGGCGTGATAGCCCATCAGCATTTCCATGCTGTTTCGTGCCCTTATATTCAATCTCATAGTGGTGCGCCCCTAGAAAGAGTGACCATCTTTGTAGTCGGTGTGCAGTCATCACCGGAACGCCCTTCTTTGGATTAAAAATGGAGACAAGAGGCTGGTGGTCAGTCAGCAAGGTGAATTTCTGCCCGTGCAGATAGTGATTGAACTTTTTCACTCCCCACACTAGGCTGAGGGCCTCCCTGTCAATCTGGGCGTAGTTACGCTCGGCTGAGGTTAATGATCGTGACGCAAAGACTATTGGCCTCTCTGAGCCATCCGAGAATTTGTGTGACAGCACCGCTCCAATACCGTAGGGTGACGCATCACACGCCAACCGAATTGGTATTGCTGGGTTGAAATGGGCCAACACCTCTTTCGATGTGATTAGTGTTTTGCTCTTCTGGAAAGCTCGTTTACATTCGTCACTCCACTTCCATGGCACTCCAGTTTGCAGTAGGGTGTTCAGTGGGTGTAGTATTGTAGACAAATTTGGCAAGAACTTATGGTAGTAGTTTACCAGCCCGAGGAACGACCTCAGTTGTGACATGTTTTCCGGTGCTGGAGCCTTGACTGCTGCCTCAATCTTTTCTGGGGACTTATGTAACCCCTCTTTATCGATAACGTGGCCACAATACGAGGTCTGTTTTTTAAAAAACTCGCATTTGGGGCGGTTAGCTCGGAGCCCATATTCCTTCAATCTAGTGAGCACCTGCTCCAGGTTGGCGAGGTGATCACTGTCATTTTCGCCCGTGACCAGGATGTCGTCCAAATAACACTGGGTCCCTGGGATCCCTTGCAGGACTTGTTCCATTGCCCTTTGCCAAATAGCCGGAGCTGATGCTACCCCGAATACCAGCCGGTTGTATTGGTAGAGACCTTTATGGGTGTTGATTGTGAGGTATTTTTTTTATGCTTCTTCTACCTCCATTTGCAGATACGCCTGGGCCAGATCAATCTTAGTGAAGCGTTTCCCTCCAGATAGTGAGGCGAAAATATCTTCAATCCGCGGAAGTGGATATTGCACGGTGTGAAGGACTGGGTTCACTGTTACCTTAAAATCCCCACAGATGCGAACCTTCCTTGGTTCCCCAGGCGTGCTGCTCAACGACTTTTTCATCACAGGGACGATGGGTGTAGCCCACTCGCTCCAGTCTACCTTGGACAGTACTCCTGAACAATCCAAACTCTCCAGCTGTGCTTCGACGGCTGGGCGGATCGCATAAGGTACCGGTCTGGCCGTAAAAAAATTTGGGCTTGCGTTTTCTTCAATTTTAATTGTTGCTGTCATGCCTTTAAGTGTTCCGAGTCCTTGCTGGAACACTTCTTGCGCATCGGTTAGGATCTTTGACAGTCGCCCAGGTACGACGTTGTCATCCTTTTTGGCAGCCACAGTCAGTGCTTGCATGGAATGCTAATCCAGCTGTATTTTCCGGATCCATTCACGTCCCAGTAATGGTGGTCCTCCATCTTGCAATACATACAGGTCTAGTTTTGGTGTTTCCTTACTGTTATATATAACGGTCACCCTTATTTTTCCTTTGGGTAGACTTTTTGCCCCGTGTACGTCTTCAAAATAATTTTTGTGTCTCTCAAGGGTATGTGTGAGAATAGCCGCTCGTAGTCCCATCGGTTTATGACTGTTAGGGCTGATCCTGTGTCCAATTCCATTTTTACCTGGACTCCTGCTATCTTGAGAGTGACACAAATGGTTCGGTGATCCTCCATTTTGATCACATTATGTAGTTTCAGACAACTCAGCTCCCTGTTTTCAGAGTCTGTATCACTTTTGTTCATCTGAACTATTCTCCGTCACCTTATGTACCTTCTTGTACTTTTCTTTTGGAGATTTCTTATTGCTGGTTTTCTTTCCCGACCTGCAGACTCGTGCTATGTGTCCTACTTTTCCACACTGTCTGCACACTTTGTCTTTGAACCAGCAATCATTGTGGTCATGTGTTGTTCTGCTGCAGCGATAGCACTTCGCTGTTCTGTATGACATTTCGTTTGTGCCATATTGTTGCGGTCTCTGTTGTATCTCTGCAGCGCCCCGTGCTGCTGCTTCATATGATACCGCAATGCTGAAAGCCTTGACCAACGTAAGGTCCTTTTCAGATAAAAGCCATTTCTGGGTTCCTTCACTTTGAAGCCCACACACAAACTTGACCCTTAAGGTATCTGCCAGTCCCGTTCCAAACTGGCAGTGTTTCAATAGTTTGCGCAGTTCTGTTAAATATTCAGCATTGCTTTCATCCTTATGCTGGTTCCGTTTGTGAAACTTGAATCTTTCTGCTATCAGCAGCGGTGTGGGGTTTAAATGTTCCTGTAGTATCGCCACTATGTCTCCAAAACTCTTTTCCACTGGCTTCGCTGGGGTTACTAGATTTTGTAATAAGCCATACGTCTTTGCACCCATTAAATTTAACAATACCGGCGCTTTCTTGTCATCTGACACCTCATTTGCCTTGCAGTATACCTCTATTCGTTCGACATATGTAGTCCAATCTTCAACTTCATTGTCAAATGCGGTGATACTGCCACTCTTCGGCATTTTGGGTGTGGTTTAAAACGGCTTAAAATGGCGTCTCCCACGCTTTCCTTCCTCCCCCGCTGCTGCCAACGTCGCTCTCGGCGGTCCTCGTGGCAATGGCGGCGCCCTGTAGGTTTCGCGCGCTTCTCCTGCGCTGCGGCCAATGCCGCTCTCGGCGGTCCTCGTGGCAATGGCGGTGCCTCGCGGGTTTCTGCGCGTCTCTCTCCCTCTCCTCGACGCTGCTCAGCCCCTGAACACCGGCTGCGCCCTGTGCGCTCTGCTCTCTCTCTCTCTCCCGTCGACGCTGCTCGGCCCTTTGCTGTGCCGCTCGGTTGGGCTCTAGCCCGCCGCTGTCTGGGAAGGGTCTGCGCACTACCTGTTGCCAGCCCGTTTCGCTGGACCACCACGACTGGAAAGCCAAGCCTGGCTCTCAACAGCCTCCCCCGCAATTCTCGAGTCTCTGCTGGATGACTGGGCGGTTGCCCATGGTCGACGCCCGTGTCTCTGGCCTTGACCTCCAATCTACTGGTCTCCAGGAATGAATCCCTGGGAGGTGATGCAGAGTTGCAGGTAGGATTGAATTTGCCTCGTCGCCAATGTTGTGTCCGTCAGTAGTAAGACACAGACTGCAGGAGAATGGTACAACAGGTGTTTACTCAACGTGGCTCACTCTGGAACTGACTGTACAGATTACTACTCAGTGCTATATACAGGTGTGGTCACTGCCGGTACAACAGTATACATGAGCTGTAAAAAGTAGTTCCCCCCTTAAAGGTATATACATTACAATTCCTCCCCTTTTAGATTAACAGTACCATAACACTCATTTAACAATTAAATATCAAACTAATTACAATTAACACTTTTAACATACAACGTTAGCTGAAAATAGTCCATTTATATATTCAGTCTTTGGGGAGGCTTCCTGATCCTTTCTGGATAGCGCCTTTCCCGAGTGTCTCGCTCTTGGTGCGGAGGCGATTCTGGCACCCTGTCGTCGGTTGGGTCATCAGCTTCCGATGCTACTGTTTCTGGGGTAGATGCGACCTGTACATCGGGTTCCTCACCAGGTACGTATGGGCGAGGCATGGGGTTGACTTGTTCCTGTGACTCTAGGATCTGGTCAGCATGGCATCTCATGATGTTCTCCCCAACGTCCACTGTGTACATTAGTGGGCCCTGCCATGTGCATATCGTTCCTGGCTGCCATTTTTCTGTTCGGTAGTTGCGGGCCAAGATTGGTTGCCCTACATTGAAGCTCCTTGTTGGCTTCTCATGGATGTGCTGGAATTGCTTACTCTCAACATCTCTTCGTACGTTTGGTCTGAGCAAATCCAGGCGAGATCTTAACCTTCGCTTAAAGAACATCATGGCCGGGGCCTGGTTGGTGACTGCATGTGTCGCATTCCGGTAGGCGAACAGGAAATTGTCCACCTTATGCTGCAGTGGAATGTTGTCATTGTACATAGCCTTTATTGCCTTCTTAAAGGTTTGTACGAACCTCTCAGCCAATCCATTTATGGCTGGATGATACGGGGCGGATGTGTAATGCCTTACCCCATTCTTCTGCATAAACCTCCGGAACACTTCGGACACAAACTGTGGTCCGTTATCGGAGCAAATCTGTTCTGGCAAGCCGTTCCTGGCAAAAATGGTCCGAAGGACTGCAATAGTTTTCTCCGTGGTGGTGGAGGAAATTTTGATGACCTCAGGCCATTTCGAGTGCGCATCCACGGCTATTAAAAACATTGAGTCCATGAATGGACCAGCAAAATCAATATGCACCCGTTGCCATGGAGATGAGGGCCACTCCCATGGGTGTAGATGGGCATGTGGTGGTGCATTTTGGACTTTCTGGCATCCTGAGCAGCTCTTGGTCAGGTCCTCGATTTGTTTATCGATTCCCAGCCACCACACTGGCAAGGCTTTTCATTTTTACCCCTCCCAGATGAACCTCATGAAGCTCATTGAGCACTCTATCCCTTAACTTGGGTGGAATTACCACTCAGGATCCACACATCAAGGCCCCCCTGCACACTGACAGCTGTTCTCTTCTTGTTGAGAATGCTGGCAACAGTGAGTCGCCATGTGCTGGCCATCCCTTCACCATCAAATCATATACTCGAGACAGTTTCGGGTCATTTCAGGTCTCCTTTTCTATACGAGCGTTAGTTACCGGTAGGTATTCAACTATAGTCGAATGAAATATTTCGACAGGATCCACTGCTGGTGCTTCCTCCGCAGTAGGCAGTGGCAGGTGTGATAGCCCATCAGCATTTCCATGCTGTTTCGTGCCCTTATATTCAATCTCATAGTGGTGCGCCCCTAGAAAGAGTGACCATCTTTGTAGTCGTTGCGCAGTCATCACCGGAACGCCCTTCTTTGGATTAAAAATGGAGACAAGAGGCTGGTGGTCAGTCAGCAAGGTGAATTTCTGCCCGTGCAGATAGTGATTGAACTTTTTCACTCCCCACACTAGGCTGAGGGCCTCCCTGTCAATCTGGGCGTAGTTACGCTCGGCTGAGGTTAGTGATCGTGACGCAAAGACTATTGGCCTCTCTGAGCCGTCCGAGAATTTGTGCGACAGCACCGCTCCAATGCCGTAGGGTGACGCATCACACGCCAACCGAATTGGTATTGCTGGGTTGAAATGGGCCAACACCTCTTTCGATGTGATTAGTGTTTACTCAACGTGGCTCACTCTGGAACTGACTGTACGGATTACTACTCAGTTCTATATACAGGTGTGGTCACTGCCGGTACTACAGTATACATGAGCTGTAAAAAGTAGTTCCCCCCTTAAAGGTATATATATTACACTCCCGTCTTCCTCCTCCTCCTCCTCCTCCTCTTCCTCCTCCTCCTCCTCCTCCTCGTCCGCCTGCTCTGCTGGACCTTCAAGGTCGGCTGGCATTGGCTGGGGGCGTCGGATGGCCAGGTTGTGGAGCATGCAGCAGACCACGACAATGCGCGACACTTGCTCCAGCGACTACTGCAGGGCGCCCTCTGAATGGTCGAGACAACGGAACCGCTGCTTGAGCACACCGATTGTGTGCTCCACAATGTTCCTGGTCGCCTGATGGCTGGTGTTGTAAAGCTCTTCTGCCGGGGTGCTGGGCAAACGGAGCGGGGTCATGAACCATGGGCAGAGAGGATAGCCCTAGTCGCCAAGAAGCCAGCCTCGTGGGTGAGCTGGGGCCTCAAAAAGGTCAGCCACTGAGGTCTGCCACAGGATGAATGCGTCGTGGCTGCTGCCAGGGAATTGGGCGTTGACCGCGATGATCATCAGCCGGTGGTCATAGACCAGCTGCACATTGAGGGAGTGGAACCCCTTGCGGTTGTGGAACTCTTCGGGATTCTGTAATGGCGCCCACAAAGCCACGTGTGTGCAATCAATGGCGCCCTGCACCATGGGGAAGTCCGCTATAGCCTTGAAGCCCTGTGCGCGCTCCCCCTGCTTCTCCAGGGTCAAAGGGAAGGTGATTAATTCCCGCCTCCTTCTATGTAGGGCAGCTGTAACTTGCCGGATGCAGCAATGCACCGCAAATTGAGAAATATTTGCAATGTCCCCAGTTGCTGCCTGAAACGAGCCGCTGGCGAAAAAGTTTAGGGCAACAGTGACTTTGACGGCCACCGACAGAGAGGTCCTGCACCGTAACTGCGGCTGCAGATCTTCAGCAAGCAGGTGGCACAGCTCAGTCACCACATCCTTTCCGAATCAGAGCCTTCGCAGACACTGCTCCTCCGACATGGCAATGTATGACACCTGCTGCCTGAAAACCCTGGCAGCGTACGGTCAGATTTGGCGACGTCCATTGCCCCTCCTCCTTCTGGCCATTCCCGGCCCTCTCTCCCTCCGCCTCTGTGCCCTTCCCATATGTTCAGCCAGCAGGACGTTCCCCTCCAAAGCAGCTCCCATTATAATGTGAAAGAAGTAAGATGCAGTAATATCTCACCAGCAAACTGTTGTGGACAGGGCTGAAGTTCCAAAGGCACCGCTGGCTCAATAAAAAGTATGCTCTCCCACTGAAGGTCAGCAACTCTCTCCAACAACCAGCAAGATGCCCACCCAAAATGACTGCCGCATTTATACTAGTGCAGTCCCCTTTAAATAGCGGACCCCTAGCCCGAGAAGGACTTGGGATCGTTCCAGCAAGCTGTCACTATTAGCGCCAGGCGGAACGGAGGCGGGCGCCACTCAATTTCCGGCCCGGGGTGCCAAAAAGGCATTGCACACTGAAATGATGTCATGATCTGCCTGCGCCCGCAAGCGGGCGCTAAGATTTAGCGCCGGCGCTAAAACCCACTCAATATAGCAAGAGGCGCTGGGTTCACTGCGCACGGGCGAAAATTGGCTAACGCCCCACTTCTCAGCCTCTTTAGGCGCTAATTGCTGGCGCAACCAACCGAATTTCTCCCCCATAGAGCTATACAGCACAGAAAGAGGCCCTTCGGCCCATCACGTCCGCGCCGGCCATCAAGCCCTGTCTAATCTAATCCCATTTTCCAGCATTTGGTCCGTAGCCTTGTATGCTATGGCATTTCAAGTGCTCATCCAAATGCTTCTTGAATGTTGTGAGGGTTCCTGCCTCTACCACCCTTTCAGGCAGTGAGTTCCAGATTCCAACCACCCTCTGGGTGAAAAAGTTTTTCCTCAAATCCCCTCTAAACCTCCTGCCCCTTACCTTGAATCTATGCCCCCTTGTTATTGACCCCTCTACTAAGGGGAAAAGTTCATTTCTATCTACCCTATCTATGCCCCTCATAATTTTGTATACCTCAATCAGGTCCCCCCTGAGCCTTCTCTGCTCCAAGGAAAACAACCCCAGCCTGTCCAGTCTTTCTTCATAGCTGAAGCGCTCCAGCCCAGGTAACATCCTGGTAAATCTCCTCTGCACCCTCTCCAAAGCAATCACATCCTTCCTATAGTGTGGCGACCAGAACTGCGCACAGTACTCCAGCTGTGGCTTTACCAGCATTTTGTACAGCTCCATGATAACCTCCCTGCTCTTATATTCTATGCCTCGGCTAATGAAGGCAAGTATCCCATATGCCTTTTTAACCACCTTATCCACCTGTTCTGCTGCCTTCAGGGATCTATGTACATGCACCCCAAGGTCCCTCTGATCCTTTGTCTTTCCTAGGGTCTTACCATTCATTGTGTATTCCCTTGCCTTGTTAGTCCGTCCAAAATGCATCACCTCACACTTTTCAGGGTTAGATTCCATTTGCCACTGTTCCGCCCATCTGACCAACCCATCTATATTGTCCTGTAGCCTGAGGCTTCCCTCCTCGCTATTTACCACCCCACCAATTTTCGTGTCATCTGCGAACTTACTGATCATACCTTTTACATTCACATCCAAATCATTAAAGTAGACCACAAACAGCAAGGGACCCAGCACCGATCCCTGCGGTACCCCACTGGACACAGGCTTCCAGTCACAAAAACAACCTTCCACCATCATCCTCTGCCTTCTGCCACTAAACCAGTTTTGGATCCAATGTGCCAAGGCACCCTGGATCCCATGGGCTCTTACCTTCCTGACCAGTCTCCTATGCGGGACTTTATCAAAAGCCTTACTGAAATCCATGTAAACCACATCCACTGCACTACCCTCATCCGCACACCTAGTCACCCCCTCGAAAAATTCAATCAAATTGGTCAGACATGATCTTCCCTTGACAAAGCCATGCTGGCTATCCTTAATTAATCCTTGCCTCTCCAAGTGGAGACTAATTCTGTCCCTCAGAATTTTTTCCAATAATTTCCCTACCACTGATGTTAGGCTCATTGGCCTGTAATTCCCTGGTTTATCCCTACTACCCTTCTTGAATAATGGTACTACGTTAGCTGTTCTCCAGTCCTCTGGCACATCCCCTGTGGCCAGAGAGGTTCTGAAAATTTGTGTCAGAGCCCCTGCAATCTCCTCCTTTGCCTCACATAGTAGCCTGGGATACATCTCGTCTGGGCCTGGGGATTTATCCATTTTTAAGTCTGCTAAAACCGCTAGTACCTCCTCCCTCTCGATGCTAATATGTTCAAGTATATCACAATCCCCCTGCCTGATTTCTATGTCCACATCGTCCTTCTCCATAGTGAACACAGATGCAAAAAATTCATTTAAAACCTCACCTACATCTTCTGGCTCTACACACAGCTTGACACTTTGATCCCTAATGGGCCCTACTCTTTCCCTAGTTATCCTCTTGCCCTTAATATACTTATAAAACACCTTAGGATTTTCCTTTATTTTGCTCGCCAGTGTTATTTCATGGCCCCTCCTCGCTCTCCTAATTTCTTTTTTAAGTATCCCCCTGCACTTTTTATACTCCTCTAGGGCTTCCTCTGTCTTTAGTCCTTTGTATCTGCCAAAAGCCCCCCTTTTTTTCCTGATCGATTCTCGTATATCCCTTGACATCCAGGGTTCCCTGGGCTTGTTGGTCCCACCCTTGACCTTTACGGGAACATGTTGCCATTGTACTCTCTCAATTTCCTTTCTGAAAGACTCCCATTGCTCCGATGTGGATTTTCCTTCAAGTAGCTGATCCCAGTCCACATTGGCCAGATCCTGCCTTATCATATTAAAATCGGCCTTCCCCCAATTTAGAACCTTTATTTCCGGTCCATCCTTGTCCTTTTCCATGACTACCTTAAATCTTACCGAATTATGGTCACTGTCACCAAAGTGCTCACCTACTAACGCTTCTACCACTTGCCTGGCCACATTCCCTAGAATTAGGTCCAGTACCGCCCCCTCTCTTGTAGGACTTTCTACATGCTGGCTCAAAAAGCTCTCCTGGATGCACTTTAAGAATTCTGCACCCTCTAAGCCTTTCACACTCTGACTATCCCAGTTAATATTGGGGAAGTTGAAATCCCCCACTATAATTACCCTATTATTTGCACACTTCTCTGAGATTTGCCTACATATCTATTCCTCTATCTCCCCTTCAATCTTCAATCCCCTTGCTTAGCACCATCAGCAAATTTAACTACCTTGCACTTAAAAGAAGAAGGTGAGGTGAGGTAGCTGTACTAATTAGAGGTAACATAATGGCAGTAGAAAAAAGTGGTATTACTAACATTAAGATCAACATAGAATCCATATGGATTGAGATAAAGCATAGGAAAGGATCGATCACAGTATTCTACTGACCACGTAATAGTGTAAGGGAAGTGGAGGAAGAAATAAGTAATAATTTTTGAAATAAGTAAAAGACATAGAATAATAATTATGAGGATTTCAACTACCCCCAAATAAACAGCCAAGATGAGGTAGGGAAAGAGGAAAAGGGAATGGAGTTTTTACAGTGTGTATAGGACTCCTTTTTTGTCCAGTTCGCAAGAAGCCCAACAAGAGATGAAGCACTGCTGGATCTAAATATGGGAAATGAACCAGAGCAGGTAAGAGAAGTAAACATAGGGGAACATGGAGGCAACAACGATCACAACATAATAAGGTTTAAAATAATGGTTGAGGAAGACATAAGTAAAACAAAGACCAAAGTATTGGGGCAGATTATTCAGTGGGCACATATGAACATATGAATTAGGAGCAGGAGTAGGCCACTCGGCCCTTCGAGCCTGCTCCGCCATTGAATAAGATCATGACTGATCTGATTACTCCACATTCCCGCCTACCCCCGATAACTTTTCACCCCCTTGCTTACCAAGAATCTATCTACCTCTGCCTTAAAAATATTCAAAGCCACTGCTTCCAATGTCCTCTGAGGAAGAGAGTTCCAAAGACTCACGACCCTCTGTGAGAAAAAATTTCTCCTCAGCTCTGTCTTAAATGGGCGACCCTTTATTTTTAAACACTGACCCCTAGGTCTAGATTCTCCCATGAGAGGAAACATCCTCTCCTCATCCACCCTGTCCAGACCCCTCAGGGTCATATATGTTTCAATCAAGTCACCTCTTATTCTTCTAAACTCCAGCGGATACAAGCCTAGCCTGTCCAACCTTTCCTCATAAGACACCCCGCCCATTCCAGGTATTAGTCCAGTAAACATTGTCTGAACTGCTTCCAATGCATTTACATCCTTCCTTAAATAAGGAGACCAATACTGTACACAGTACTCCAGATGTGGTCTCACCAATGCCCTGTATAACTGAAGCATAACCTCCCTACTTTTGTATTCAATTCCCCTCGCAATAAACAATAACATTCTATTAGCTTTCCTAATTACTTGCTGTACCTGCATACTAACCTTTTGTGATTCATGCACCAGGACACCCAGATCCCTCTGCATCTCAGAGCTCTGAAATCTCTCACAATTTAGATAATATGCTTTTTTATTCTTCCTGCCAAAATAGACAATGACGTAATAAAACTCACTACGCCCTTGGTTTGAGTATAAAGCAAGGCTTTAATCAACTTGTTTCAGAACATGGAGGTCTAGTTGTACTTCACTAGTTCCTGTCTTACAAAATGTCCCTGGGCAAGCTGGGCCCACGCCCGAGTATTTATACTCCTTGGACGGCGCCACCAGCTGGCCATCCAGCATTATTTCATGAGTAGTTTCTTTATGATGATGAGATTTATAACATTCTTCCTGCCTAAAAGATTTGGAAGTCCGACGACTTCCTCTTAACGGATTAGGCGGACCACAAATAGCTGCAGTCTTTTAGATCTTTGTTTATGGTTAGAAAGCACGTCTCCCCGAACCGTGTCTTGGTCCCTGGGCTGCTTGATCTGTACCGGTGGATCGACAGGGCCTGTGTTGCCCTGATCGACCTGAGGGAGGCTGGGGAGATCGTGACTCTGGGTACGGGTCCCCACAGGCGCAGAGCTGGCTTCATCCTGTTTGATAGCCGGGAATTGTCCGGCGTCCTGGCCTCGGGTGGCCATCCCACGGGGAGCGCTCGGCTCCCCGAGTGGATCCAGTGGGACAGCCGGTAGATCTCTCGATGTCCCAGGTAGGGTGTCATCTTCGAGGGAGCGCAGAGTGTCGGCATCATCACCGTGGGTCCCTCTATCAGTTGGGTCCGTGGAGCCGGCTGGACAGGGAGCCAGGTCCCGGAGCGAAACGGTGGACTCCTGGCCATCAGGGTACCGCACGTGCACGGACGTGGGATTGACATCCGTGAGTTCTACCTCGTCGACGAGGGGATCGTTTTTAGAAGATTGGACGAATCTTCGGAGCAGTACGGGGCCGGGAGCTGCCAACCATGATGGTAGGGATGTCCCATGAGTGGAGCGACACAGAAAGTTGAAGAATCGCTCGTCGGGTGTGACATTGGTGGACGTAGAAAGGAGAGACCTGATGGAATGCAACACGTCAGGGAGCATAGTTTCCCACTGCTGATCTGGTAGGTTGCGTGACCTCAGTGCAAGATGAACAGCATTCCAAATTATAGCGTTGTATCTCACAACCTGTCCGTTACCGATGGGATGGTACGGTGTCGTTTTACTTGTGGTGATTACCTGTTGGGAGAGATAACTTTTGAGTTCACTTGACATGAAGGAGGGACCCTGATCAGAGTGGATGAAATTGGCCATACCGCAAAGGGAAAAGACTTGATCAAGGCATTTGATCACTGTGGAAGTAAGCATATTGGGACAGGGGAAAGCAAAGGGAAAGCGTGAATATTCGTCCACCATAGTAAGTAAGTAGGTGTTTCGCGTTGAGGAAGGCAATGGTCCTTTAAAGTCAATGCTGAGTCACTGCATAGGCTGCATTACGTGTATGAGCGAGCCATCCGATGGACGGAAGAATTGCGGTTTTAATTCCGCACAAATTCTACAGGAGGAGCATGTTCTTTTCACATCTTCCGTAGAAAATGGGAGATTTTTAGATCGCACAAAGTGCAACATACGGGTAACGCCAGGATGGCATGAGTGGGTATGAAGAGCCACAAGAGTCAAAGTTGACATAGAAGAGCAGAATGCCCTCGTGAGGGTATCCGGGGCCACATTCTCTTTGCCGGGTCGATAATGTATGGTGTATCCAAAGGCAGCCAATTCCATCCTCCAGAGTTGCATTTTGTCATTCTTGATCTTAGTGCATTTCTGGTTATCCAGCATAAAGGCCATGGAGCGCTGATCGGTTATAAGTGTGAAATGGCGACGAGCGAGAAAATGACTCCATTTATGTACAGCTTTGATGATGGCCGTAGCCTCCTTCTCGACAGGAGGATAATGGAGCTCGCTACTCTGCAAAGTTCTGGACAGAAATGCAATGGGTCGACCACCTTGATTCAAGGTAGCAGAGATCGCCACATCCGATGCATCGCATGCAACCACGAAAGGAAGATTTTCATCAATGGAACGAAGCGTGGCTTTTTCCAGTTGTCGCTTGAGAAGGTTGAAAGCTGAAATAGCCGTTGCCTCCAATGGAAATGGATCTTGTCGGAGAAGTGGGGTATCCATTTTGCATAATAGGTGAACATGCCGAGTGCCCGACGAAGAGAGCCGAGATTTGTAGGGGGAGGGAGCTCCTGAAGCGGATGAAGTCGCTCTGGATCCGGTTTGATGACACCGTTGCCCACCCAATAGCCAAGGATGTTGACTGATGGAACTGATTTCACAGATTTGGACTCGTTTAAGGTTAAGTTGCGACGACGGAGAACGTCAAAACATTTCTGGAGATTGGCATCATGCTCCTTCTGGTCATGACCAGCAATGGTGATATTATCCAGATATGGAAAAGTGTCCGTTAAGTTCTCCTGTTTGACTAGGCTATCCATTACCCATTGAAAGACGGCCACCCCATTGGTGACCCGAAATGAAAGGCGACAAAACTGATAAAGCCGACCATTGGCCTCAAAGGCCGTATATTTTTGTCAGAGTCCTTTAATGGTACTTGATGATATGCGCTCTTTAAATCAAAAGTTGAAAATACCTTGTAGTTGGCAAGGTTATTGACCATGTCATCGATGCGTGGTAGTGGGTAGGCATCCAGGTCAGTATACTGGTTAATAGTTTCCGAGTAATCGATGCAAAGACGTTTCTTGTGTTGCTTCAGAGGATTTTTAACGACGACAACTTGAGCCTGCCAGGAAGATGAACATGGCTCAATGATACCGTCCGCTAGAAGGCGAGAGATTTCTGCCTCGATAAAGGATCGATCATCTTGGCTGAAACGTCGTGATTTAGTGAGTACGGGCTTACATTGGGGGGAAAGGTTGGTAAACAAGGAGGGCTCGTCGAGCGAAGCTGCCGAAAGCGCACAAAACGGTACTTTGGAAATAGTAAGCTCCGGCTTTGACCCTCCAAACTCAAAAGTGAGTCTTTTGTGTGTTGTTTCTGGAAATCCTGTCCCAGGAGCACATCACTGCATAGGTTTTTGAGCTCCCCGAGCCAGGTGGAGAAATAAGTGCGGCCATTGAGAATAAGGTCGACAAGACAAAAGCCAGAATAATTGGTGGTCAGTGTTGTCAGAGCCATTACAATTTCCCTGTCCGAGGAGTAAATATGCAGTTTTAACTTACTGACAGCCCGCTCACTAATGAAGCTGTCAGAGCTGCATGAGTCGATTAGTGCGCTCAAAATGTGTCCATTTACCGAAACCTTCATGACTGCACGGGGCAGACTTTGGGGAAAAACAGCTGTGATGGGAGGAGGGGCAGTTTTACCCTTGACAGCTGTAACCTTAGTAGTGGTTCTTGGAGGAGGAGCAGTTTTATAGATAGCAGCTGTAACCTTAATAGTGGCTCTTGGGGGAAGAGCAGTTTTATAGATAGTAGCTGCAAAACTAACAGGAGCTCTCGACCGGTATACTTTAGAAAGATGGCCTTTCTTACTAACAGAGGCTCTTGACTGGCATACCTTAGAAAAGTGACCTTTCTTGCTGCAATGTTTGCAGGTTGCGTTACGAGCAGGCAGAATTTCCTATAATGGAACACACCTCCACAGAAGAAACACTTCCTTCCAGATTGCCAAGATGCCGCTAGGGCGGGGTCATCATCCGTGAAGGCTTCGAGGGTAGGGTTGTCATCCTCTAGGTTAGAGTCATCATCAGTGAGGGCTTCCGCCCGAGACCTATCGAAGGGGTCATTAAAAGAGATAGCAGCAGCCCGTTCACGAGGTACAAGATAGGTATCTGCATTCCTCTTTGCTAAGTCCAGGGAACATGCTTGGTCATAGGCAGCCTGTAACTCAAGGGTTTTATTCTCCAACAGACGCTGACGAATGAAGGGAGATGTAATTCCATTAATAAAGGAATCGCGAATTAGCTCCTTCTGGTAATGCTCAGCTGTGACAGCTTTAAGGTTACAATCCTTGCTGAGCCTGCGAAGCTTTTGAAGGAATTTGTCAAGTGATTCCCCGGGTTGTTGTCGAGTTGTGGCCAATAGATGCCGAGTAAAAATTTTGTTTGGGGCCTTAACATATAGTGGCTGTAATATTAGGATAGCAGAGTCATAGTCTACACAGTCTTCAAAATAGTCAAACACATGTGGAGATACATAATTGGCAAGTATCTCTAATTTGTCAGGAACTTTCTCGCCACACACGCTGAGGAAGTTGCTGAAGGTACGATACCAGTGCTTCCATACCTTAGCAGTTGTAGGTGAATTTGGATCCAGGTCAAGACGGGCGGGTCTGAGTAGTTTGTCCATGATGGATTGATTTCTATGCCGGAGTTCCCTTCTGCAGTTGAAGTCATAGCTGGCTGTTCCCGAAATCACTCAGAGCATGGAGTCGATATCAAGTTGATTAAATTGACGTAATAAAACTCACTACGCACTTGGTTTAAGTATAAAGCAAGGCTTTAATGAACTTGTTTCAGAACATGGAGGTCTAGTTGTACTTCACTAGTTCCTGTCTTACAAAATATCCCTAGGCAAACTGGGCCCACGCCCGAGTATTTATACTCCTTGGATGGCGCCACCAGCTGGCCGTCCAGCATTATTTCATGAGTAGTTTCTTTATGATGATGAGATTTATAACGGACAACTTCACATTTTCCCACATTATACTCCATTTGCCAGATCTTTGCCCACTCACTTAACTTATCTATATCCCTTTGTAGCCTCCTTATGTCCTCTTCACAATTTACTTTCCTACCTATCTTTGTGTCATCAGCAAATTTAGCAACCATACCTTCAGTCCCTTCATCCAAGTCATTTGTATAAATTGTAAAAAGTTGAAGCCCCAGCACTGATCCCTGTGGCACATATTTCGTTACATCTTGGCAATCAGAAAATGACCCATTTATGCCTACTCTCTGTTTCCTGTTAGCTAACCAATCTTCTATCCATGCCAATATGTTACCCACTACACCATGAGCTTTTATTTTCCGCAATAACCTTTGATGTGGCACCTTATCAAATGCCTTCTGGAAATCTAAGTACAGTACATCCACCGGTTCCCCTTTATCCACTTTATCCTCAAAGAACTCCAATAAATTGGTTAAACATGATTGCACTTGCACAAAACAATGTTGACTCTGCCTGATTACTTTGAACTTTTCTAAACGCCTTGCTATAATGTCTTTAATAATAGCTTCTAACATCTTCCCTATGACAGATGTTAAGCTAACTGGCCTGTAGTTTCCTGCTTTCTGTCTCCCTCCCTTTTTGAATAAAGGAGTGACATTCGCTATTTTCCAATCTAAAGGAACCTTCCCCGAATCTAGGAAATTTTGGAAAATTAAAACCAACGCATCAACTATCTCACTAGCCACTTCTTTTAAGACGCTAGGATGAAGTCCATCAGGACCCGGGGGCCTAGAAATTCAGTAAGGCCCCGCCAGCTGGCTAGCGCCCAAAAGTTAGCGCTGCGCGCGGAGCCAGTTGCGCCCGTCAGATATTCCGTTTTTGCGCCCCAAGTCGGAACCGGGTGCTATTCCAGGGTGTGCCCGCCCCCGCTTGGGGCGCTGAAACTGAATTTCAGCGCTGTAGGTGCCGCTGCGCCACCCCCTGCGGAGCGGCAGGCTGCGGTACTGCAGGCCTCCTCCTTCTCTTAAGGGGGAGGTGCCTGCAACGGGGAGCTCGCCGCTTGATAGTGCCGGCAAATGAGCCCGGCACCACGGAGAAGTGCCGGGCTCGCGGAAAGCAGCCGGCAATGCCGCGGGGGGGGGGGGTGGAGGAGGCCGGGGAAGGAGGTGCGGCCAGGCGGCCACCGAAAAAGCGGCCGGCCGCACCTCCGCCTTAACTAGCGCCACTAAGGCTGCAGCACGGCCCGGTCTTCACAACGTTGTTTGCGGCCGCTGCGGAAGAGGCGGCCGCAACTAAATATGGGGGTCGGGCCGGTAGCGGGGCGGAACCGGGGCACTGCGCACACCGATGCCGTCATCGGTGCCGGCGCAACGCTACCGGCTACCGCCGCCATTACCGCAGCGCTGAATATCAGCGCAAACTCCTCCACTGGCGCAGAAGCCCTCTTTGGGCAGTAACTGGTCGCACACGCAACTGAATTTCTAGCCCGGGGACTTGTCAGCCCGCAGCTCCAACAATTTTCTCAGTACCACTTCCCTGGTGATTATAATTTTCTTGAGTTCCTCCCTCCCTTCCATTTCCTGATTTACAGCTATTTCTGGGATGTTACTTGTATCCTCTATAGTGAAGACCGATGCAAAATACCTGTTCAATTCAACTGCCATCTCCTTATTTTCCATTATTAATTCCCCAGACTCACTTTTTATAGGACCAACACTCACTTTGTTAACTCTTTTCTTTTTTAAATATCTATAGAAACTCTTACTATCTGTTTGTATATTTCTAGCTAGTTTTCTCTCATACTCTAATTTTTCTCTCCTTATTAATCTTTTAGTCATTCTTTGCTGTTTTTTATATTCTGTCCAACCTTCTGACCTGCCACCCATCTTTGCACAATTATATGCTTTTTCTTTAAGTTTACTACTATCTTTAACTTTTTTAGTTAACCACGGATGGTGGGTCCTCCCCTTGGAATTTTTCTTTCTTGTTGGAATGTATATATTCTGTGTATTTTGAAATATCCCCTTAAATGTCTGCCACTGCAACTCTATTGACCTATCCCTTAAGCTAATTTGCCAGTTCACTTTAGCTAGCTCTGCTTTCATGCCCTCATAATTGCCCTTATTTAAGTTTAAAATACTAGTCTTGGACCCACTCTTCTCTCTCTCAAACTGAATGTAAAATTCAATCATATTATGATCGCTGCTACCTAGGGGCGCCTTCACTATGAGGTCATTAATTAATCCTATCTTGTTGCACAATACCAGGTCTAGTATAGCCTGCTCTCTGGTTGGCTCCAGAATGTGCTGTTGTAAGAAACTATCCCGAAAACATTCCATGGACTCCTCATATATGCTACCTTTGCCCATCTGATTTTTCCAGTCTATATGCAGATTAAAATCCCCCCATGATTATTGCCATACCCTTCTGATAAGCTCCCATTATTTCTTCCTTTATACTGCATCCTACCATGTGGTTACTGTTAGGGGGCCTGTACACCACTCCCACAAGTGACTTCTTGCCTTTATTTTTTCTCATCTCCACCCAAACCGCTTCTACATCCTAGTTTCCTGAACTTAGGTCATCCCTCTCTATTGTGCTAATACCATCATTAATTAACAGAGCCACCCCTCCACCTTTTCCCACCTTCCTGTCCTTCCTAAATGTCATGTACCCTTCAATATTCAGGTCCCAATCTATGTCATCCTGCAGCCATGTTTCTGTAATGGCTATCAGATCATAATTATTTATTTTCTATTTGCGCTATCAGTTCATCTGTTCTGTTTCGAATGCTATGTGCATTCAAAGGCAGAGCCTTTAGTTTTATCCTTTTATTATTTTTGTAACCTCTAGCCTTATCTGTTGATTTACTCTTAGATTTGTACTCTCTATCCCTTCCTGTCACGGTCTGTTTATCATTTCCCATATTAATACCTTACTCTATTGCCTTGTCTCTAATCTTTGAATTACCACATCTTCCCAAATTTGATCCCATGCCCCCAATATTTAGTTTAAAGCCCTCTCTACCGCCCTAATTATACGACTCGCCAGAACACTGGTCCCAGCACGGTTCAGGTGAAGACCATCTCAACAATACAGATCCCATTTTCCCCAGTACTGGTGCCAATGCCCCAGGAATTGAATCCCATTTCTCCCACACCAGTCTTTGAGCCACACATTCATCTCTCTAATTTTATTTACCCTATGCAAATTTGCTTGTGGTTCATGTAATAATGCAGACATTATTACCCTTGAGGTTCTGCTTTTTAATTTAGCCCCTAGCTGCTCATACTCTCTCAGCAGAACCTCTTTCCTAGTTCTACCTATGTCATTGGTACCTACATGGACCACGACCACTGGCTCCTCCCCCTCCCACTGCAAGTTCCTCTCCAGCCCAGAGCAGATGTCCCAAAACCTGGCACCAGGCAGGCAACACAGCCATCTGGACTCTCGCTCTTGGCCGCAGAGAACTGTATCTATCCCCCTGACTATGCTGTCCTCAATTACCACTACATTCCTATTAACTCCCCCCGCTTGAATGGCTTCCTGTATCTTGGTGCCATATTCAGTTTGCTCATCCACCCTGCAGCCACCGCTTTCATCCATACAGGCCGCAAGAACCTCAAACCTGTTGGACAATTGCAAAGGCTGAGGCACTTCCACCTCCTGGGTCCCCATACCTGCCTCACTTGCAGTCACATCCTCCTGTCCCTGACCACTGAGCAAATCAGAAGACCCTATCCGAAGGGGTGTGACTCCCTCCTGGAATAAAGTGTCCAGGTAATTTTTCCCCTCCCTGATGCATCGCAGAGTCCACAGCTCGGCCTCCAGCTCATCAACTCTGAGCCGAAGCTCCTCAAGCCACAGACACTTACCGTAGACGTGTTCGTCCTGGATCACACTGGCATCCAGGAGCTCCCACATACTGCAGTCACAACACATCACCTGCCCTGCCATCTTTATTGAGTCTTAATTAATTTATTTTTATTAATTAATAATTAACAAACCCTACTACACCTAATAAGATTTATTACTGCTAGTAAACTAGTACTAATGAAACCTTACAATTACTAATAAATTTCCTGGGCCTTAAAAGATAAGGGAAGTGAGCAAAATACTCACCAACCAATCACTTTCCCTGTGGTGTCACCTTTTATTTTTCCCCAGATGCGGTTGCGGGGTGTCACAGAGCCGAACTCCCCGCTGGTTCTCTGTCCCCTCTTGTGCAGCTTTTTAGTTCCTGCTCTCCTGGAAGCTGACAAAGATAGAAAAAGAAAGGAACACCTCCCTCCCCAAACTCCCTCACTCACCAAACTCACAGCTTAACACTCTGTCCAAGCTGCACTCCGTGACAAACCGCACTCTAGCCTCCCTTAATTATACTGCTGAGATTTAAATAAGTGATACGAGTACGCGGTGATACTGCCTTTAAAATATACTGAAAGTTGGGATTTCCACGTATGCCTTGACAAATGATCCGCACCGATGGAGAAATACTCATTGCTGGTGCGGAGTTGGGATAATTGCCCACTAACTGCCCAGCAATCACATTCAAAAATTTTACTGTTAGTGAAAGCAGGCACAGGTGCTTGTATTACCGTGAAAGGAACCCATTTGTATTTAACATTGACAGTAAGCAGCAGATATAGTTGTAAGCAATACAACTTTTACCCTAAAACATGCAAAATCTGTAAATTGTTCAGTAAGTTTAAGTAAAATTGAAAGATACTGTTACCAGAAAACCACCCACAGAAACAAACTACTTATCCTGAACACATACTCCTTTTATTAGTATTCTGCACCAACAAGCCGTTTCATATTCCAACATCCCATGTACTGTTTGTAAATGATACGGAGCCGTGGCTAACCGGGCACTTTGATGTACACATGAAATGTTTAATTACGTTTATTGCACATATACCAAATATCCACGAGTTTTATAGAACTACTAGCTGGAATGCCCGGCGGTACCGAGAGGGTTTTTTGAGGGCATGTTGTTGTTGGAAGAGAGGAAGAGAGAGACTGGGGGGAGTAGAGAGAGACGGGGGGAGAGAGAGAGAGAGAGACTGGGGGGAAAGAGAGAGAGAGACTGGGGGGGGGGAGAGAGAGAGACTGGGGGGGGAGAGAGAGAGAGAGAGACTGGGGGTGGAGAGATGGAGAGAGACTGGGGGAGAGAGAGAGAGAGACTGGGGGGGGAGAGAGAGAGAGAGAGACTGGGGGGAAGAGAGAGAGAGAGACTGGGGGAGAGAGAGAGAGACTGGGGGAAAGAGAGAGAGTGACTGGGGGAAGAGAGAGAGAGAGAGACAGGGGAGAAGAGAGAGACGGGGGAGAAGAGAGAGACGGGGGAGAGAGAGACTGGGGGGATGAGAGAGAGAGACTGGGGAGAGAGAGAGAGAGAGACTGGGGAGAGAGAGAGAGAGAGACTGGGGGGAGAGAGAGAGAGAGACTGGGGGGGAGAGAGAGAGAGAGACTGGGGGAAGAGAGAGAGAGAGAGAGACTGGGGGGAAGAGAGAGAGAGAGACTGGGGGTGAAGAGAGAGAGAGAGAGGCTGGGGGGAAGAGAGAGAGAGAGAGAGAGACTGGGGGGAAGAGAGAGAGAGACGGGGGAGTGAGAGAGAGAGAGACTGGGGGGAGAAAGAGAGAGAGAGACTGGGGGGAGAGAGAGAGAGACTGGGGGGGAGAGAGAGAGAGAGAGACTGGGGGGAGAGAGAGAGACTGGGGGGAAGAGAGAGAGACTGGGGGGAAGAGAGAGAGAGAGACTGGGGGGAAGAGAGAGAGAGACGGGGGAGAAGAGAGAGGCGGGGAGAAGAGAGAGACGGGGAGAAGAGAGGAGACTGGGGGGGAGAGAGAGAGAGTGACGGGGGAGAGAGAGAGAGAGACTGGGGGGGGAGAGAGAGACTGGGGGGGAGAGAGAGAGAGACTGGGGGGTGAGAGAGAGAGAGAGACTGGGGGGGGAGAGAGAGAGAGAGACTGGGGGGGAGGAGAGAGAGAGACACTGGGGAGGAGAGAGAGAGAGAGACTGGGGAGAGAGAGAGAGAGAGAGACTGGGGGAAGAGAGAGAGAGAGACTGGGGGGGAGAGAGAGAGAGAGACTGGGGGGGAGAGAGAGAGAGAGACTGGGGGGGAAGAGAGAGAGAGAGAGAGACTGGGGGGAAGAGAGAGAGAGAGACTGGGGGGAAGAGAGAGAGAGAGACTGGGGGGAAGAGAGAGAGAGAGAGAGACTGGGGGAAGAGAGAGAGAGACGGGGGAGTGAGAGACTGGGGGGAGAAAGAGAGAGAGAGACTGGGGGGAGAGAGAGAGAGAGACTGGGGGGGAGAGAGAGAGAGAGAGACTGGGGGAAGAGAGAGAGACTGGGGGGAAGAGAGAGAGAGAGACTGGGGGAAGAGAGAGAGAGACGGGGGAGAAGAGAGAGGCGGGGAGAAGAGAGAGACGGGGAGAAGAGAGGAGACTGGGGGGAGAGAGAGAGAGGGACTGGGGGTGAGAGAGAGAGAGAGACTGGGGGGAGAGAGAGAGAGAGAGACGGGGGGGAGAGAGAGAGAGAGACTGGGGGGGAGAGAGAGAGAGAGAGACTGGGGGGGGAGAGAGAGAGAGAGACTGGGGGGAAGAGAGAGAGAGAGAGAGACTGGGGGGAAGAGAGAGAGAGAGACTAGGGGGGAAGAGAGAGAGACTGGGGGAAGAGAGAGAGAGAGAGAGAGAGACTGGGGGAAAGAGAAGAGAGAGAGAGACGGGGGAGTGAGAGAGGAGAGACTGGGGGGGAGAAAGAGAGAGAGAGACGGGGGAGAGAGAGAGAGGACTGGGGGGAGAGAGAGAGTGAGACTGGGGGGAGAGAGAGAGAGAGACTGGAGTGGAGAGAGAGAGAGACTAGGGGGAGAGAGAGAGAGAGAGAGACTGGGGGGAAGAGAGAGAGACTGGGGGGAAGAGAGAGAGAGAGACTGGGGGGAAGAGAGAGAGAGAGAGACGGGGAGAAGAGAGAGACGGGGGAGAAGAGAGAGACGGGGGAGAGAAGAGAGAGACTGGGGGGAGAGAGAGAGAGGGACTGGGGGAGAGAGAGAGAGAGAGAGAGAGGACTGGGGGGGAGAGAGAGAGAGAGAGAGACTGGGGGGGGAGAGAGAGAGAGAGAGACTGGGGGGGAGAGAGAGAGAGAGAGAGGCTGGGGGGGAGAGAGAGAGAGAGAGACTGGGGGGGAGAGCTGGGGCGGCGACTCAACAGCGGCCGCACGGGGCCGCAGCGGCAGTCGGAGCGGCGACTCAACAGCGGCCGCACGGGGCCACAGCAGCAGGAGAGCGGCAACTCAACAGCGGCCGCACGGGGCCACAGCAGCAGGAGAGCGGCGACTCAACCGCGGCCGCACGGGGTCACAGCGGCAGTCGGAGCGGCGACTCAACAGCGGCTGCACGGGGGCCACCAGCAGCAGGAGAGCGGCGACTCAACAGCGGCCGCACGGGGCCACCAGCGGCAGGAGAGCGGCGACTCAACAGCGGCCGCACGGAGCCACAGCGGCAGGGGGTCGGAGCGCGACTCCAGAGCGGCGGCCGGAACACAGGACCGTGGACCGGGGAGGGGCCGGATGAGCCAGGCCGAGGACAGAGGCCTGGAGACCTCTGAGGGAGAGGGGAGCAGCCGAGGGCACCATGGGGCAGCGGCTCCCAGGTGCAGACAGTGAGTACGGGTCCTGGGGAGGGAGCCTGAAGCCAGGGAAAGGCCCGAGGAGCCTGGCCAAGACAGAGGCTCAGAGACCACTGAGGGGGAGGGAGCGCAGCCGGGAGACACCGGGAATCAGCAAATCCCAGACACAGACCAGGGCAGTGAGTACGGGGCCTGGGGAGGGCCTGGAGAGCGAGCGAGTCTGGGGACCTGGAAAGGTCGCGAGCAGGGAGAGGGAAACACCAACCCGGGGCCCCAGAAAAGCATATTCTGAGGTCAACAATAATTTCTACCTCAACAATACTAAAAGTGAGCGAATCGGAGGAGCCACAGCAGCTCCCGAGGCACATTGAGAGCAACCTCTTCCAGATTCCCCCCAACACCAAAAAAAATGCTGAAAAATCGATCAAGCAGAAGCAGCTGAGAGAAAAACCAGAAACTCTTTTTGCTGACTGGTACAGCACTGGGAAAAAATGTAATCTCATTTTTTACTCAGATCAGTCAGCGGCTTGGATCACAGCAATACAATCACACTATACCAGGGTTAAGCAGGAAAGAACCGCTAATGGGTCCAAACTGAAAATTAAGAAACCAGGGGACCCGGACAGTGCAACCACGACTGTCAACATGTACGATAACGGAACAATATTGGTGCAAGGCAACCTCGTCGACTTTGAAACGGCCTTCAAGACACTGAAAGAAATAACTGAGAGGGAAGGAACAGCCCCAGAGTGGCTAACAGGGGAAAAGCGACTCGCACTCCCCCCACCATTGACAACTCACCAGGAGTAAATCAGCCTGGTCAGGAGGTGAACGAGCCACACAGTCTAACCAGACACTCACCCCAGGGCCCCACAGCCACATGATACAGCCGACTAACCCCAGCGTAATTACCAGGGAGGAAGCCACACATACTCCCCCTACCACTTCCAGCTCACCAAGAGAAGAGCAGCCTAGCCAGGAAGTGAGTGAGCCCTCCAGCGCCAACCAGACACATACCCCGGGATCACACAGCCAGATACAACTAAAGGATAAATTTAACCAGTTAGAGACAGAGCTGGTTAAACTTAGAGAGGAGTTCCTTAAACTGAAACACGAACAAAAGCAAGAGAGGGAGGGATACAGGAGAGAGCTGAATCGACTTGGGAATCAGGTGAAAGAGCTGCAGGAAAACAAAGAGAGCCATAGAGGAGAGATAGCACCATTAGACCAGCAGCCAGAGGCTAGAGATAAGACAATACAGAGCCCGACTGAACAGCTGCACTCCCACACTGAACAACAGCAGCAGACACACAATACAAGGGGTGCCACACAGACCGACCAGCATACTGAAGCTCAGTCTTCCCCCATCACCGTGGAACCACAAGCGAGCCACTCACAAGAGGAGCGCACACACCAGACACGACCACCCCAGTCCAACACACACCCTATGAGTCCAGGCGAAAGCCACCAGACAGTAAACACCAACAAGGCCGACATCATAATACTCATAGACACAAATGGGAAATTTCTATGGGAGAAAAAGCTCTTCCCTAGACATATAGTAAAAAGGATCCGGTGCCCAACAACAGACAGAGCCTTGGAATGGCTGACCAAAACCCGATTAGGCTCCCCCCAACACATAATAATACACACGGGCACAAATGACCTAAAGGCCCAGCAGAAAGGGGTAGCAACATCGCTCAGAGAAGTGATTGAGAAGGCAAGCAATACATTCCCAAACACTAGAATCACTGTTTCCACAATATTGCCGAGAACAGACTTTAACAACAACACAATTCATGAGATAAATGCCAGCATAGCAAGAGACTGTGAATTAAAACACAACGTGCACCTGGCCCAACACCCCACCCTCGATGTGGAATGTCTTCACGACCGCGTCCACATCCACAGGAAACGAATACCGATCTTTGCCAAAGCCCTGAACCACGTCGCTTTTAATCGGGTCCATACCCAGACTCCAGGAGGACCCCCCCCCCCGACCACCAGAGATCAGCGGGGTACATACCAGGACTACTACAGAGACCACCACCACACCAACCGGGACCAGAAAGGATCCCCATGCACAACAACAATATCAGACTTGCACCACTCCTGTCATACAGGGGAACAGGTCCGCTCCCAGCCAGACAGAGGGAGAGATGCACAGGGCGTACGCAATACCTCAGGCAGAGACAATCCATTAAGAGACACTAAGCAGATGTGCAGCAGCATCTACTTCCGCCTTATGGATCAGAAAAGGAAAAAAAAAAATCAAGGACTAATTAATAGAAAGAATTGTAACCAAGTAGTATTAGTATTTATAGACAATTGAGATGATCTTTTTTCCCCCCATTTAGACACGACAAACACATATCATTCTTTAACCTATCATAGTAAAAGATAAAACTTAACATGAAATCCTTATATATTTCGACCTGGAATATCCAAGGTCTATGCTCTTCGGTGCTCGACATGAAGAGTAGGACCCCAGAGTTCATAGATGAAACTAAAGATCTGGATATTATCATTTTACAGGAAACCTGGTATAGAGGAAAAGGACACACTGGCCGTCCCCAAGGGTACACAGAGCTGGTGGTCCCCTCCAATAAATTGCCAGGAGTAAGAGAGAGAAGAGACTCCGGAGGCATACTGATTTGGTTTAAAACAGAGCTTAAGAATTGCATCAAATTTATAAAAAAGGGTGAAAACCACATGTGGCTCAAAATTGAGAGGGGGATTATCTCTAACACCCAAGATGTTTTCATTTGCACACTCTATATCCCCCCAATGGAATCCCCGTACTTTAAAGAAGACACCTTCTCCAACATTGAGAGGGAGATTATCCAATTCCAGGCCCAGGGGAACGTGTTGATCTGTGGTGACCTCAATTCAAGAACTGGTGAAGAACCAGACTTCACCAATAATCAGGGAAACAATTACATATTCGGGAATAACCACTTCGATATCCCTTCCCTTCCATACAGGCATAACTGCGACAAGCAGACAAATACCAACGGAAAACAGCTCCTGCAGCTCTGTCGAAGCCTGGGTCTGTACATTGTCAATGGTAGGTTCATGGGAGACCTCCTAGGAAGATCGACCTATTGCTCACCTCTTGGCTGTAGCACCGTAGACTATGTGATTACGGATTTGGACCCAACCTCTTTCAGAGCATTCACAGTCAAACCACAAACAACACTGTCAGACCACAGTCAAATTACTATGTATCTTAAAAAGACAGAAACAACCAACACAGAAATACAACCCAGTAAGCTGTACAACACCAAAAAATCGTACAGATGGGCCAAAAACAGCACGGAAAAATACCAGGATGCAATTAGCAATGAATCAACTCAAGCTCTGTTGGACACCTTTCTGGATAACATATACACTCACAATAAAGAAGGCGTAAACCAGGCAGTGAATAACCTAAACAATATTTTTGATAATTTGGCAACAAGGTCAAACTTGAAAGCTCGCAAGAACAAACCCAAAACAAAAAACTATGAAAAATGGTTTGACCCAGATTGCCATAACATGAGGAAAAAACTTAGAAAAATATCAAACCAAAAACACAGACAGCCGGAAAACGAGGAATTACGCCTTACTTATTGTCAGACACTAACACAATACAGAAACACACTCAGAACCAAAAAAGAGCAGTATATTAAGAATACACTCAGCTCCATTGAGGAATCCATTGATTCCAATTGTTTCTGGGACAACTGGAATACCTTACACAAAAAACAACACGACGAATTGGCCATTCAAAATGGAGACACATGGGAAAACCATTTTGAAAAATTATACCAGAAAAACACACTAAGGCCAGAGCAACACCAAATATGCAAAATACTGGAAAAGCTCGAAATGGCCATAAAAGATAACCAAAACCCGCTAGACTTCATAATAACAGAAAAAGAACTAGTTGAAAAACTCAAGGACCTGCGACTAGGAAAAGCTTGCGGTGCAGACGGCATACTAAGCGAGATGATTAAACACACAGATGATAAAATGAAACTGGCTATCCTAAAACTCTTCAACTTGGTTCTGAGTGTCGGTTACTTCCCTGATGTCTGGAACAAAGGACTCATAACGCCCATATACAAAAGTGGGGACAAAGTCGACCCAAATAACTATCGAGGCATCTGTGTAAACAGTAACCTGGGGAAGGTATTCTGTAGTATCATAAACAAAAGACTTATAAACTTCCTTGAGGAGCACAATGTCTTCAGTAAAAGCCAAATTGAATTCCTGCCAAACTATAGAACATCAGATCATATCTTCACCCTACAGACCCTAATTGACAAACACGTTCATCAAAACAAAAGCAAAATCTACGCATGCTTTATAGATTTCCAGAAGGCTTTCGATTCCATCTGGCATGACGGTTTATTCCTGAAACTTATCGAAAGCGGGGTAGGGGGAAAAACATATGATGTAATTAAATCAATGTATACAAACAACAAATGTGCAGTTAAAATTGGAGACAAACAAACAAAATACTTCCCACAGGGGCGGGGGGTGATGCAGGGCTCGCCCATCTCACCGACACTCTTTAATATTTACATAAATGAATTGGCAAAACTACTTGAACAATCTACAGCACCCGGCCTCACCCTATATGAATCCAAGGTTAAATTCCTCCTCTATGCAGATGACCTGGTTCTGCTGTCACCAACTAAGGAGGGTCTACAGCAGAACCTGGATCTGCTGGAGTCATTCTGCCAGACCTGGGCCCTGACAATAAATCCCCAAAAAACCAAAGTCCTTGTGTTCCAGCAAAGATCCAGACATCAGGGGCCCAAAATAAATTTCACACAAGGAACAACCAAAATTGAACAAACCACTAACTACATATACTTGGGCTTAAAAATCTGTTCTATGGGAAATTTTCATCTGGCTGTGAATGAACTGAAAGAGAAAGCAAGAAGGGCTTTCTATGCCATTAAAAAATCAATCCAAATAGAAATCTCAATTAGCATTTGGCTCAAAATTTTCAAATCAGTAATTGAACCAATTGCACTCTATGGCAGTGAGGTGTGGGAACCGCTAACACAACAAGAATTTGCAAAATGGGACAAACATCCAATTGAGATCCTACATGCAGAATTCTGTAAAAGTATCCTCTGGACTCAAAGGAAAACCGTAAACAATGCATGCAGGGCAGAACTAGGCCAATATCCATTAATAATCACGATCCAAAAAAGAGCCACCAAATTTTGGAAACACCTAGAAATGAGCAACCCCCAATGCTATCATTACGAAGCCCTGAAATGCCAAGAGAGGACCATAAAGAAGAATACCCTCAGTCAACTAGTCCTGGGACTCAGTGAAGTAACTACTAACACTACTAACAATAACCAGCCCCAGGACAGTGACAGCGTAACACAAAGAATTCGACCCAACACAATCGTCGCTAAGCAAAAGGAAAAATATCTGTCATATTGGGTAGAAACAACAAAAACCCAAAGCAAACTCAATTGCTACTTGGCCCTAAACAGACAATACAACATGGCTGATTACTTGACCAGGGTAAAGGATAGCAAAATGAGAAAAACCTTGACAATGTACAGACTTAGTGAACATAGCCTGGCGATCGAAAAAGGTAGACACAGGCAGACCCGGCTACCAAGAGAGGACAGGATATGCTCTCACTACAGTCAGGGAGTGGTGGAGACAGAGATGCACTTCCTCACAGCGTGTAGAAAATATCAGGGCATAAAGGAGAATTTCTACCCAAAATTCACAAAAATATGCCCGGAATTCAGAAATTTGAATGACGACCAAAAACTCCCATACCTACTAGGGGAAGAGAGAAATTGTGTAACCTTAGCGGCACACTATGTTACAGCTTGCCATAAACAGAGGGACAACCACTAAATATAAGAAAAGAGTATATACAAATTATATGAATGTATATTTATACACTCAGGGATATATCTGTTTGTACACTGTATGGATAGATCTGTATTTTTGTGTACAACCATGAATGTTTTTCGATGCTTTGGCAACATAAGATGTACCTTGTCATGCCAATAAAGCGATTTGAATTGAATTGAATTCAGAGAGAGAGAGAGAGACTGGGGGGATGAGAGAGAGAGAGAGAGACTGGGGGGAAGAGAGAGAGAGAGAGAGACTGGGGGGAAGAGAGAGAGAGAGAGAGACTGGGGGGGAAGAGAGAGAGAGAGAGAGACTGGGGGAAGAGAGAGAGAGAGACGGGGAAGTGAGAGAGAGAGAGACTGGGGGGGAGAGAGAGAGAGAGACTGGGGGAAGAGAGAGAGAGAGAGACTGGGGGAAGAGAGAGAGAGAGAGGGGGAAGAGAGAGAGAGAGAGACTGGGGGGAAGAGAGAGAGAGAGACGGGGGAGTGAGAGAGAGAGAGAGAGTGGGGGGAGAAAGAGAGAGAGAGACTGGGGGGAGAAGAGAGAGCTGGGGGGGAGAAGAGAGAGACGGGGAAGAGAGAGACGGGGGAAGAGAGAGAGAGAGAGACTGGGGGGAGAAGAGAGAGGTGGAGGGAAGAGAGAGAGAGAGACTGCTGGATTTAGTTCGGGATTAGCCTGGAGAGAGAGGGGGGGAAGGAGCGCCTCAGGCCTGG